>NW_016806217.1:1271763-1309446 GCF_001698545.2 Rhinopithecus bieti | reverse complement strand
TATATATATATATATATATATATGTGTGTGTGTGTGTGTATATATCTTATCTGTATTCACATTCCAAGAAGCGTCGCAGCTTTGACTTAGTGGAAAATGATGATAGTTGTCAAGCCCCTTCAGAGAGTGTTGGGTAAAATCAATAAATCTGTTTCTGTTTCTCTGTAATTATGGTGCCATGATCGGGGAGAAAATCTCCTGAGGCTGGAGGGGAGATACTATAGGACCTTCCCATAGTTGTAGTTGACTCCCTGTGGCTCTTTAATCCTGTAACACTTCATTTTCCTTTCTTCCTCTCCACCAGAGTTCATGATTAATTTTGCTATTTTCTGCCAATCTTTTTTCCTAAAATTTGTTGATTCCCCACCTCCACCATCAAGGATTCCAGATAAATACTGCTTGTTTCATCTTGGAATTGGGACATTTTTCTTTCCTCCCTTAGTCCCTTAATTATAGCATCTAACTCCTTCTTTGGGATAACTTTACCTAGACTAATTCAGTGAGGAGCAATGCAAATGGCTATACACTTTAGCCATCCCCAGTAGAAAGTGCAAATTACCACATCTGGATGTTGAATTCAAGAGGGACAAATGTGGGCCTCAGGAGGGGTGAGTGTAGGAGAGGGTTAAAATGGAAGCATATCTGAATCCCCCTGGCTGGCAATTGCTCTGAATCCTTGTAGTTGAAAGAGCTACAAAATGTGGATTCAACAGCATGGGAAATTGAGACATTTTCTAGAGAAAAAAAAAATAAGTCCCTTTAGCCTGACAATTGTTAACAATTTACTTTGGTAGTTCTGATTATAATCATGAGTAAAAATTCATGAAACAAACAGCTCTTTCAAAACTTGGGAGTGAGGATGAGAATGTTTTTGTTGTTTCGCTAAGTGACTGATATTAGACATTCAGATCACTCTTCTCCACATTCATTTTGTGGGGTTTGAATAGATTCACATAATCTTAACCTGCTGTGTTCTTCACTTGCTAATCTATTCCAACACCAGTGGAATGTTAATGACGATGAAGCCATACACTTTCCATAACCTCTCTATTTGTGCTGTGACAAAATTAAGTACAGTCTGTATTTAATTACCCAGCACTGGACTTCAGCAAGAAAGAATTCAATTTTGTAAAATAACAAATTTTGAGGTAATTGTATGCATAATCAATGCATATTTTATCCATTCCATGGTGATCTTTAGGGCAGGTCATTATTTTGTCTCATTTAAAGAGATGTTACATTTTTAAGGTCATTGTTCTGATAGCCTTAATTAACACCAAGAAAAATAAGACAGTTTTGTTTGGGGGGCGGGTTTGAGGTTACCTTTTTGCATTTAACATTGAGGTCACATAGTTTTGAGGCCAAAGCAGGGTTTTCCCTAGATATCTTTCTTGGCTAGCTTCTCTAGATGAAGTTTGCATTCTGGTAAAAGGTGGTGCATTTTCTGTTTGTCAGAAAAATAATATTATAAAATGGTTTTATTATCCAGAGCTGAGACCAAAATCAGGGCCCAGATGACAAAGGACAACTCCTCTTTGACTCCAGAATATACCTCTACAATAATAAGGTTACCAGTAGCCATAGGGGAACCAGCTGTTTCCTCACAGGCATTTATCTGGCAGGGAAAATAAAGACAGAGAAATTTTGCCTTTGGCTCTCAGATATTGGTATAGTCTGATGTGGCTGATTTTTCCTCTGAATTACTATGTGAGTTTTAGCTGTAGCCCTCCGGGTGAAATACTGTAGCATTAACCCCAGAATCTTTCTTTTACTCACTTTTCATCATTCTTCATTCCCTCCTTCTCTAACCGCTCTCAGAGTACACACACAGGATTCCTCTGAAGTCAGAGGAGGACCCTGAAGACAATGTCTTTTTAGTGTAGTTTATTCTGATTCTGAGTCTCTTGAGTAGATAAGACCACTTCCAGCGTTCAAGCTGAGGAATTTTGTAAGACACAAAGCCTGTGAATCCTGGGAAGAGGGATGAGGGGCAGTGAGAAACCAACCAGGGAATTAGAAAAAGAGCTGGCTCTATGTTCATCCTGATTTCCTAGGCCTGGTATTTTGGGAAATGAGACCAGGAAAAATACCTAGAAATTCCCAATTCTACCAAGTTAGGAGAATGAGAATTTTGGTATCTCCTTGCCTGTCCATCTCATCTGCCCCTGCCCCGACTTCAGTCTAAATAGCCTTGCTTTGATCTGTACTATGTGTGTGACTTGCGGGAAATGTCTTGTTGGAAGAAAGTGCTCTGCGTCTAAAAAAAACTTGAAAACACTGAAGAGGCCTAAAATGCATCATTTTATAGATGAGGAATCTGCAGCTCAGAAATGGTAAAGGACATTCTGGGAGTCACAGAGCTAAGAGGAAGGTGAACTGGGAGTGGACATAGGCTTTCTTGGGTCCTACATTCAAGTGCCAGTTGCACACTTCCCCATCTCCAAATAGTCAGTCAACCTTAATGTCATTGTAGGGGGCAGCCAAAACCAGCTGATATTTACAGTCAGAAGGAAGATAGGCAGTTCACTTTATTGTTTTTTACCTTTGCATAGAGTACACAAGTTGTCAAAAATAAACAGTAGATACCATAAGACTTGGTGTTATCAGCTGTTGGCCAGTTGTTTAGTTTCAAGGTTTATTGATTTAAAGTCCTATAAAATTAGATTCAGCCCGCACCCTAGTCCACCCTTATCCTCCTCTAACTACTAACCCTGTTCAAGAAGGCAGTCTGTGTTCACAGCTGGCTACATTTTCCTCCTGTCCCCACCTTCCATGGTGTTAAGCAAGAAACGCAAAACACATGGATATTCATGAATAATTCAAGTCCCCTAGAGAAGGCCATTCGATCCCGACCCAACACTAACCCTTCCCATCAATCTGCATTTATAAAACTAACCCTGGGAAAGTCAAGCTCCTCCAGACGTGCGAATACCAGGCAGTTCTGATTTGCAAGCCTAAGAGGTCCTCAAAGTAAAAAAAATCAATTCAAACCCAAAGTGACATTTCAGTTTTAATAAGTCAGCATAGTCTGGCCTGTGTTATTTAATGGGCTATATTTATTGTGCCCTCTGAAGAGTTAAATCTCATGAACAGTGGGACAGAATGCTATCTATTATAATTTCAATTTTCATGATCGGAAACACAGAATTTATTATTCTGCTGAAAGGACACTCTAAAATGGTTTTCATTTCAGCTATTCCATCAGAAGGGAGTGTGCCTCCGCAGATGTTACAGACCTCGTTTCAGTCTCATGACCCATTTGTTTAAGCATTTAGAACTGATACCCCAAAGAAGCAAGACTGGGAGCATTCTAACCAGCCCTGGTTTCCAGGTAGAAGATGACACCCTCAGATATGCAAGGACTTAGCTTATGTCCAAAGACAAGAAGCTAAAAGCTTTAGTGAAACACCAGCTGTCTTGAGGAATCCTTTTCTAGGCTGGGAAGATTAGTATACAACAAGAAATACAGGTGTGAAGAGTTGTTTGCTGGGAAGATTAGTATACAACAAGAAATACAGGTGTGAAGAGTTGTTTGCTTGAAAGCTGTGATTTGACATTCACCACCACACTAAATCTCTTGGGCATTACATTTAAGGGCACTGTAGTCACCGGAAAACTAAAAATTCAAATTCAATTTTGGGATTCAACTTATGTCTGCCCACTTTTTCCAAAAACCCTATTAGTTGATTGATTGGATTATCTAAACATATTATTTTATTTTATTTTTTTGAGACAGAGTCTTACTCTGTCACCCACGCTGGAGTGCAATGGTGCAATCTCGGCTCACTGTAATCTCTGCCTCCTGGGTTCAAGCAGTTCTCCTGCCTTAGCCTCCCAAGTAGCTGAGATTGCAGGCATGCACCACCACTCCCAGCTAACTTTTTTTTGCATTTTTAATAGAGACAGGGTTTTGCTATGTTGGCCAGGGTGGTCTTGAACTTCTGGCCTCAAGTGATCCACCCATCTTGGCCTCACAAAGTGCTGGGATTATAGGTGTGAGTCACCATGCCCAGCCTAAACATATAATTTATTTAGACATAAGAAAAATAGCTCCATTTCCTTCACTTACAAAGTGGCTATAAGAGAAGAAACTTCTGCATAGATTCTTATAAAACTTGAGTTGGGACATCTAAGGACAAGAGAGATCAGGGTTTGACAAACTATGGCTCACGGGTCAAATCCAGCCCCCTCCTGATTTTGTCAGTAAAGCTTTATGTTGTATTGCTGCTGACATATGAGGTGGGCTGCTGCCATTGGCCTGGTTGCTGTTGGTATACCGGCAGCTTCTGGTACATTCCTTAATGTGACCAGCTTGTTAAAGAAACATCTTTTCTACCATGTGATTGTGGGAGAAACTATTTTAGAGCAAGCAGCATTTTCCTCAACTACTACTCACTTTGGGAGAATGTCTTGCCTAAATTTAGATACTTTTTATTGCACTGAGAAAATATTTAAGAATATTAACAAAATCTTAGCTTAATTTCTGGGGGCTGAGGCTATTGAGTTATAACTACCTCTTCCTGGCTTTACTGTTGTTTTCCAGCCCTTTTGTTGTCCTCACTCATATACTGGGGAATTTGGCACCTCACTCAAAATCTTCCTTCCCTAGTCCCTGCTGTGATAATTAACTGGGTAACTCCACATTGTGGTCTCTCATGTCTTTGACCTTCTGCATTGCACCTGTATTCCCATCGTGCCTTGGCCCTCATCATCCACAGTTGTTGCACCTCCATGGGCAACATTCAGTGAGCCTGTGCTCTGCCCACAGCTCCCTTTGTCCCAGGTATCTTATTTTCTTTTTTTGGGGGGTGGGGCGCGGAGTTTCATTCTTTTTGCTCTGTCTGGAGTGCAATGGTGCGATCTCAGCTCACCGCAACCTCTGCCTCCCTGGTTCAAGCGATTCTCCTGCCTCAGCCTCCCAAGTAGCTGGGATTACAGGCATGTGCCACCGTGCCCAGCTAATTGTGTATTTTTAGTAAAGACAGGGTTTCTCCACATTGGTCAGGTTGGTCTTGAACTCTCGACCTCAGGTGATCTGCCTGCCTTGGCCTCCCAAAGTGTTGGGATTACAGGCGTGAGCCACCGCGTCCGGCTGGTATCTTCTTCAACCTCCTACACTACAGCCATTCTTTAGCGTCATCAGGAATTTCAGTTCTTGCATCGTTCTATTTTCTCCCAATTGTTGAACCTTTGTATTTCTCATCTATTACTTATGAAGCTTATTTTTATTTATTTCTTCAACTTCTTTAACAAAAGACAATTTATTAAAATTTCTTTGGTCCTAAAGGCCCACCAAATTCCTATTTGTCACTAATGTTCATATTCTGCCTCTTTAATCAATTGCTTTTGGATTTTTGGCACATTTTAAAGTAGTAGGGCATGACAAAAGAAATGATTTTTGAAAATTTCTCATTTTAGAAATATCCCTTGTAATTACTTATTTATGCTCCTTGCTTTATCTAAAGAAACCAGCTACATTTTGAGCATTCAAGATCTAACTAGTAATATTAAATCAAGCATTCAGGATCTAAATAGTAATATGAAATTTTCTACAAATTTTCTCAGATAAAATCTGGCTTGTATAATTACTATTTTGCTCAGAAATAAGCACAGAAATGGAATTGCCCTTTTGATGTTGAAAATCTGAATCAAAAAACCTAAGCCAAGAAGGAAAATAAATATAGTAGGATTCCTCCTAGTCCCTTGAGTCTGTTTAAGCTCATTATTGGACTACTCTGCTCTTAATATAACAGCAATGTGTCATTTGACATAACTATAGGGCATAACAATGAATATTTTTAAGAAATAAAATCAGACCCTATCCTATGCCTCTTAAGTTGGTAAACAAACAAACCAAAAAATTTTATATGTATTTGTGTGTGTGTGTACATTTACACACACCCACATACATTGTGTATACACACACTGTATATATAGATACTGTACTATACACACATTCTATATATACACTATATACACACACAGAAAGATCATTATATATATAATGTGTGCATATATAGTATACATTTTATATGTATGCATGTGTATATATATCAAATGACACTGTATGTGTGTGTGTGTATAATATGTATATACACACACATAAAGGGAGGGAGAGGAGAGAGAGAGAGAGAGAGAGATTTAATCATTGGCTCTATACCCAAATGTATATGAATAGCAATTTTAATTTAGAACAATTAATCTTTTATTGATATTTTTATTAACACAGTAGTTTTATGTTTTTATTGATTAAAGTAACATGTCACAAACTAGCAAAACTGATTTCCTTTTACATAATGATTTTTCCTTTTAATCTATTGTAAATAGTGCAGAAACTGATTTAAAAGTTTTGACTTCATTCTCCAATTTTTTCCACCCATCTCCCATTTCAACAAACTTTAGACCTAAGGGAGAATTTAACTTTAAGAGTAGTTTAATGAGAAGAACATTTCTGTGTTTACACTTGAAATGTTTTGTGTCGAAAACTTGATATTAATTTTAGCAATAAGAGGTTAGATAATTCAGATTAAGCATCTTACTGAGGGCAAGCAGAAAGGTATATAAAGCTTTTTAAAAAGTTTATTGGAAGGAATTGATAAACACTGACAAACATTGGCAGTGAGGGTCAGGACTTGGAGAAAGATGGAAGTCCAGAGAACTGAGCCTAGTATTTGGGACCTCTTTCAGAGCTACAGCTAGAAGGTTCCTTGCTGGGGACAGTGGGTGGTGTGAAAGGATTTAATAAGATTAATAATTGAGCTTAACACATTTGCTAAATGAAAGGCCAATATAGAAATTGCATTTCTATATTATAACAACAGAAAATGCAAACATTTAAATGATGCATTCTACATGTTTCAAAAGATTATCTACCTTGGAGTAAATTGAACATACAGCCAATATCACTACACAGAAAACTATAAAACATTTCTGACAGAAATTAAAGAGTGATGAAACTTGTCAGGAAGTTCCAGGTTCTCAAAATCCCTAAACTAATTCTGGATAATTGATCCTAGATCAGTGCAATCCCACTCACAATCTTACCAGATTTTATTTGGTTTTACTTTTCAGTGGCACTTGTTAAGACAGTTCTTGCAAAGGGCTATGACTAGTGAAAGCTTAAAGGATAAAACCAAGTAGGGGAATTTGCTCTACCACTTATCAAAGGTCATTATAATTATATAGTAAATGAAACACTGAGATATCGATGCAATAATAGGAAGATAGACAAGTCAGCCAATGGTATATAAAAGAAATCCTGGGGATAGACCCATATGTATATGGACAAATGATTCATAGGAAAGATATCACTTTAGAACAGTGGAGAAAGGATGATCTTTTCAATAAACGCTGTCAAAGTAATTGGATGTTTATAATAAAGAAATGAAAATTTATCTCTATCTTAGGACACATACAAAAATTAATTTCAGGTGGATCATAGGCATCCAAATGGCCAACAAATGTATAAAAAGTTTCTCAACCTCATTAGTTTTCAGGAAAATGCATATTTAAAGTATAGGATGTTACTAAACAGCTACCAGAATAGTGAACATGCAAAAGATAGATAACACCATGTATTGGGCATGTGGAGCAAGGA
This sequence comes from Rhinopithecus bieti, assembly GCF_001698545.2. Taxonomy (NCBI): domain Eukaryota; kingdom Metazoa; phylum Chordata; class Mammalia; order Primates; family Cercopithecidae; genus Rhinopithecus; species Rhinopithecus bieti. The sequence goes on along the minus strand of NW_016806217.1, from coordinate 1,301,849 downwards.
GAACTTTCCTTCATCCATTGTCAGTAGGAGTTAAGTTGGTACAACCATTTTTGAAAATATTTTGGCAGTCTTTATTAAAGTTAAGATATGTAAATCCTGTGACCCAGCAATTTTACTTTCAGATATATACCCAGAACATAAGTACATACCAAGGTGTGCAAGAGAAACATACAAGACTGCTTATTGAAACGTTATTATAAAAGCCCAATGTACAAATAACTCCAATTTTTAACAGTGGAGTGGTACATTTGTTTTATTTATGCATATAGTATATATACATACAATGTAACACTACAGAGAAATGAAAATGAACAAAATACAGCATCATACAACATGGGTAAATATCACAAACACATTTTTTATTAAAGAGTTCAGATATAAGAGAATATATACTATATGAGCCCATTTATATGAAGTTTATGGAAACAGGGAATGGCATGCTTTGGGCAGTAAACTAGAAAGTTGCTACTAAGTGTTACTTTAAAAAGAAAATATATTGGTTACTTTTGGAAGGCAGAGAGGGGTTATTTGCTGGGATTAAGTATATGGAGGCTTCAAGAATGTTGGTAATGTTCCATTTATTTCCTAATTTGTGTGGTGGCTTTATAAATGATAGACCTGAACATTTTGAGGGTACTTTTCTGTATGTGTTGTTTCACCAGAGTAAAGGTATAAGAAACAAGTAAAGAAAGAAACTGATATTTTGTCACTGTTGTTTTCACATAAGCAGACAAATGCCCTACCCAAGGATAGATCACTTCATTTTTCTTCAAGTAATAGTAACTTGTGGTTTGAATTAAATCTTTGAACAAACAATTGCTAAAACAAAACAAAACAAAACAAACCTCTCTGAAAATGGAACTGACGGGGAACATCACACACCGGGGCCTATTGTGGGGAGGGGGGAGGGGAGGGATAGCATTAGGAGATATACCTAATGTAAATGACCAGTTAATGGGTACAGCACACCAACATGGCACATGTATACATATGTAACAAACCTGCACGTTGTGCACATGTACCCTAGAACTTAAAGTATAATAATATTAAAAAAAAGAAAATGGAACTGATTTCTGTGTTTCTACATTAGATTTATAATTTTATTAGATATTGAATGGAATTTTAATCTGCTATGGGGAACCCACCAGAAAAATGTATTTTCACTGAGAATACAGACCAAGCTCTCCATTTGTTGATTCTCAAGTTTACCTGTGATCACATTTTTCATTGAAAAAATTTATTCATAAACACTGGTGAAACCCAGAGCTTGGTAGACATTATTAACAGCAGTGAGGTTCACATTGGGGATCAGTATTTTGTATTCAGAAAACCAATTATTTTTCTCCTCCCTTTTAGATGAAAGTATAACATTTTCTCTACTTCAGTTTTCTTGTGTCTATGTTTTGGCAGAGTTTAAAGCACACTCTTCATGTTAACTTGCATTCTCTGAGCACTGAGAAGGAAAGATTAGCTATGGCAGTGGTTGACAATGAGATAATAAAACTGATCTAGGATCTCTGAGTCAGTAACTGAGCTATAGATGGAACTCAGCCTTGTGACCTGTAACTAATTTCAGCCATTTACAAATTTCACCCCAAGATTCATAGTCTGTAAAAGAATGTAGGCTGTCCGTTTGGAAGTGCATGAATGGGCTTTGGAGTCGTGTCACCATCTTCACTGTTTGGCCTTAGGTGCAACATTCATGTTTTCTGAAGTGTGATGACTGTATTCATACAATCTACACAATTCCATCCACCTTGCAGAGTTTTCATGCAGATGTCTGGCATATAGTAAGGTAACTCAAAGTATTATCCACACTAATATGTTCAAACCATTAATTTTATTGTCAAGGGACCAACACCCATGGAGGAGAGGAAACTTGTTCAAGATCACATAAAAGAATTGGAATAAGACCTAGGTCTTCTGTCCCCCAGCTAGTTGTTCTTTCCACCAGCTTTCCAGATCGTAATCAGTCCTGGTCCAACAACATAAAATAGAGAAAAGAAAGAAAGAAAGAAAACAGCTACATTGCAGCCCACTTTTCTAAAATTTCCAGGCTAATTTTATAGATTTAATTGGATTGGCATGGACAAGATTTGTCTTAATAAGAGAACGAATTCATTAGGTTGTAAAGTACAACCTCGAGCAGGAGACAGCATGTGACAAATTACAGAAATAACAAGGCTCCGAATGGCCGAGCAAGTGCACCTGCAGCCGTCCCACCTGGGGCTGTAATTTCATTACCCTCATAAACCCAGGCAAGGTCAGGCTTAGTCAGACTGCGATTAAGAGGCCCCCAAGGAGATCCCAGGTGCAAAAGGAACTAGCATAGATGCAATGAGAGATATGTGAGAACTTCTTTTTCCTGTCCTGAAGTGGACCTTGTTGGGGCAGCTAAATGATGAGGTTAGAGAATGAGGTGCAAGGAGCTGTCACATGGAGCAGTGGGCCAAAGCCAGAAAACCTGGCTTAGATTTGTCTTCAGTCTTTGTTAGGAGTGGGAGTCAGGGAAGGTTTTCATAAACCACATGCGAACCTAACCTTGCAAGTTTGTTCAGGTGCAGCTGTTCCTCTTAGGGGGCAGGAAGAATAAATCTGTTCCTTTATTTGTGGGTAAGTGGCCTGTCTTCTGTGAGCTGGCGCCAGTTGGACGAGAATGAAGCCAGCATTCTTGAGCCTTGGGAATGGTGCAGTTGACCTGGCCACATTTCATGTCTCCCAATTAGATCTGCTTTCCTAAGTGGCTCTTGCAGTTTCAAATTTTCCTTCTCAGAGTTGACCATGCAAAGCAATTCCTGCTTATGGAATACCTTTTCCAACACCACTTGGCAAGATGCCTTGGACTAGATTTGAAGCAGAGGTGGCATAAAATAGTTGGTGCCATGCCTTCCAAATGTATTCTGTGTAAGGTGTTCTTAGGGTTTCTTTAGAGACAGTGTGATTAATGCAGCCGTGACTGATTTAGTGGATACATGTTCTGTGGCTTCTAGGCTATACACATATCCTAGAAAAACCTGAGTTTTCCATGATGTTCGGAAATTACAATGGACATTTAGTGGGAACAAACAGGAGGTAGTTCTTGGCTAAGAACAGAATCCAAATGCTAAGTCTGAATAAGCCATGATCTTACTGAACCACATTAGTCATTTACATAGCCCCCAGTACCTTAGGTCTAGATTATTTTAAGCAGATTTATTCGTCCCCTGTTATGGGTAATTTGTAAACTAAGCCTGGAATATGGCTTGACAATAGCTTGATAGAGGAACACTGATGGAGGTGATCCCCCTGGAGATTCCTGGGATCAAAGGGAGTGAGGTCACATCAAGGGGTGGGGTGGGGGTGGGGGGCAGGGGGTTACTGGGAATAACTACAGACTAGAAAATTCAGAAAATTTGTAAAATTTCTATGTAAAGAACATCAAAGGCCAAAACTGGGAACACCACTTTTGTGTCTTCAGGTAGAAAAACCAAGTTCATGACAGAGAATGAGAGGGAGATCTAAGTGAGTCAGAAATTATGTAGATACTGCAATGAGGCAGGAAAGATAAAACAAATAGGCACCAGAATCCTAAGATGTTTGCCTTTGTTGGAGCTGGAGTTCTTGTTCCTTTATCTTATTCCATTTCATTTGACTTTTTATTTTTGGTTGTGGTTGGTTGGCTCCATGGTGCATGGATACGCCCACTTTAAGTTCTTTATTAATTTCCCTACGATCTGTTTGGATTTTTTTTTTTTTCTAGAATTACCCAGGCAAACGATCCCAAAGCATACCTTGAGGCTCAGTTGCTGATTGATTTGGCAAGGTCCAAAGCCTATTTTTTAGACCTCAATTATCTATCTGATTTATGTCCACAAATGCAACTGCTGATTTTCACTGGTGCAAAATATAATACAAGCAATATAACATGTGATTTTTTAAAGGGGGTAACTGTGCCAGATACCTTTCTGGTCTGTAGCTTGACAACATTTAACCCTGAATAAACTCTAAGGATGACAATTATATCTGCAGTGATGTTGACTTAATGGGGGAAGCGATCGTTTGAGCTTTCTTCAGATGAATGAATTTTCCCTAAGTATCTAGCAAGCAAATGTCAGACTCTGCTTGTTAAGTGATTGCCCCCTTCCCCAAATACAAGTCTAATGAAGAAAGCTAGTGACCTGTAATCCCAGTGACTCAGGAGGCCTGGGTAGGAGGATTGCTTGAACTTAGGAGTTCTAGGCTGTAGTGAGCCATCATTTTGCCACTGCACTCCTCCTTCCTTCCATTTTCCCTCCCCTTCCTCCTCTTCTCCTTCTTCTTGTTCCTTTTCCTCCTTTTCTTTCTTCTTCTCTTCTTCCACCTCCTCCTCCATCTCTCTCTGTCTCTCATAGCAAACTGGTATTAATTTAGCCATGAGCTCAGGAGGGAGAAAATTTATTGATGTCAAGAGGAACCTGGAGAATACATGTCTGTAGAAACTTCTTGTTACCTAGCCAATTTGAGGTGCTGTGACAACTAGAAAATAGAATAATAGCAGTTGGGAGTCTGTCACAGATCAGCTGCGCCCTGGGTTACACTCTTGAGTCCATGGCAAACATTATGTATGTATCTAGGAGTGTTCTTGGAGAAAGATGTGAGACTTGTTTAACAACAACAACAAGAAAAACAGTCACTTGGGAAAGCCCTCCGTGGGTGAAGGAGGGGTTCTCAGCAGATTGATTGCTATGATTGGGGTAATCTGATGGGGGGAAACTGGGTCTTGATCAGCTGGATCTGGGCCACGGAGGATGCTGGGGGGCTAGAGGGGAATCTTTGTCTCCCGAGTACTTAGGTGGTGGGAGCCAGGTTAGAGCTTAAGATCTTGAGGTGGGTGCTACCAGGTTGCCGGCAGTGTGGGAATTGCCATTCGCTTAGTGGGAGGAACGTGGATGTGTCAACCTTATTTAAAGCTTTGAAGTAAGAGAGGTCTTTATTGCAGCTGAGTGATAATGTGCAAGCCTGTTATTGTCTGGGTCTTTTTTTTTTTTTCATTTATAAAAGGAGAAAACTAATACCTGCCCCATAGGATTGTATGAGACTTAGGTAAATTAATAAATGTAAAGTTGTTGGACTCAGCATCTGTCACTATCTGATAACCAGTATCAGTTTTTACAGGTAGGAAATATTTACCAGTCTTTCATTTACATACTTATGTCCTGAAATATGCTATACTTTATTACATCTTTGCAGAGAGATACAGAAAAAATTTGCTTTTTTCAGTCTTCAAGATTTCATAAGTATACATATTTTCTTTTAGTTTAATAATTTGATAAAATGACGCTAGGCAAATAATTTTATTGCCTTTTCCTCTGTACCTATAAAGATATCAAGAACATTTTTTATATGAGCGAACAGTTCTTCAGAGTATAACTTTTAATGACAGGATTAGTATTTCTTTGAACTAACATTCTAGAGTTTATTCAAAATATTAAGTTACTTCTGATTCAAGAAGATAATCAAGGTTCTAATCATTCATATGAAATTAATTATAACTATTAAAAATCCCTGTAAGCACCTAGACAAAACCATCAATTCAATGTATGGCCTTAAACTCATCATTTCACAGAAGTAAAAACCAGAAGTAATGAATTAGCATTGTGTTAGTGAAGGCATATTTTGTTACAAGTGCCTGTGTATGGATTTGCCTATGTGTGTGCGTGTAAAAAAGAAGAAAAGGCATAGCTATGATTTGAGTGTCCTATCATTGGCAAGAGGCCAGGCCTGGCAGCTCCAAATTCCAAGTCTGCTTTGATATTTTAATTGTACATCAGGGACCCTTTAAGGGAGCCAGAAAAAGCCAAGTCATTCAAAATATAGTCTGGGGTGAGGTGTCAGACTGCTGGGGTTTCTATTCTGGATTCAGCCCTAACAAGCCTCATTTGTACTTTTCTTAAGTTACTAATGTTTTTATGTCTTAACTTCCTTCCCTATAAAATGGACATAATAATGATACTTATCTGTACGAATACTGTGAAGATTAAATAAGGGAACATATGTAATGTTCTAATAGTGCTTGGTGTGTACTAATTTTGAAGTAAATGTTGGCAATTATTATTAGTTAAGATTCTGATGCAAGTGTGGAATCTAAACCCTCGAAAACACAAATATTTATGTACACTGAACTTTGCATACAACGTGTCCATGCAATACATGTAAGAATACTGGCAGTAGGTGTGTCTCCTGTCTTTTCAGGAGACAGGATGAAAAAAATAACTGCAAGAAAATGTCAGGATGAGGCTGCAGCTGCCATGAGCCAGAGAAGCAGAGAGGCAGGTGTTGAAAAGCAATTGTAAAGTGAATTTTGATTATGTTGGTGCTTTTTCTGTGGATCAATGACTTTCAAGAGAAAAAAAAAAACCTTCCATCTCTTTTTGCTATATATAGCGTCAAACACAGTGTGAATTTTCTATGAGAGACCAGCATTGGAAAACTGTAAGAGAAAGTAACAGTGGTACTTCCTGTTCATTTATCAGGCAATGGTACAGAATGATTTTGTTAAAAAATACCAGTTTTTTTCATAATATTGATTCACTCACACTTAAGGGCTTAAAAAAATGTTTTTAATCTTATCCAATTCTAATACTTCTTCCATTGTTAAATAGCATAGCCAAATTCCAAAGAAGAAATAAGTTGACATAAAAATTATAAGAATAACTGTTGCCTCTAAGAAAGCTATGGTGTTTACTTGATTACACATGTGTCCTAGAGAGAGATTTACTTCTCTTAATTATATTGACATATAAATTATCAAAATAACTCCTCTTCTATTAAAGCACAGGGAAGATATCCTTTAGTTCTCACTTTAATTAGAAGGCAAATGACTCTGGAGTGTGTTGAGACCTGCAGTTGCCTCTTCTGAGCCCAAGGAGGTGTAAACCCCTCACTGCAACTGAATTAAGCCGCAAAGGCACTACTGAGCATTATGCTGGTCTTGATGTGAAACGGACGTAATAGCTGTGTTCAGGCTGCTCATAATCTGGTTGAAAACCGTGGAGGAGGAGCGTTTACCTAAACTGGGTGCTAACATTTTCAGGAAAAGGTATTTGTAGCTGAACAGTGAGTACATCCTAGGGAATGGCTGCCGTTTTAAAACATAGTAGGGGATGCTTTCATAGAGAGAAAGAAGAAATACAAAACCTGGTTGAGCCAAAGGGAAATATAATTGGAAGTGCAAGACTGTCTTGTGGCAGACAGTTTAGTCAGGTGTGTCAATTTCTACCTCTCTCTGGGCTATCTTTCCTTTCTTCTGGGTCCACTTCTCTGGGGTCTCTTATCTATTATTCTTTTGGCACAACATCTTCAACTTCCTTCTCTGCATAATAATCCATCCACTTTTTGGTGTAAGTGTGTAAGAATGTGGCTACTTCAGGCCTCCCAGCAGGTTTCCTTAGTTCAAGTAGCAACAGGTACAGGCTAATATCAATCTCAATTCTAGATAGCTGGAAGAGAGGACCCAGTCAGCTTAATCAATGCCTGATGGTCAACTTCTGCTCCAGTCCACTGACTAGTGAGGGACAGGATGTAGGGTTCATCCCGAGGGCTGGGAATGGGGAGCTACCTAAAGAGGTATGTCCTGAAGAAACAACTGTCTGCACAAATGATGAGGTGGAGATTTGTTCCTTCCCTGGCTCCTTAGGGAAACATCTTCCAATTCCAAATACTGTTACATTAACCTTATTTTTGAAACTGAACTGGTTTCAAGTTTTCTTGAGAAATTTAACCAGGGAGAGTTTCCTCAGTTCCTGGTAAGCTTTTAAATTTTATCTCTCTTTTCTCTCCTTCTCCCTTTCCCTCTCCTCCTCCTCTTCTCTTCTTCCTCCTCCTTTTTTTTTTTCTTCCTCCTTCTTATGATGTGTGAGTGAGAAGATGCTGTCAAGAACAGCATAAGCTGGTCAAAGGTGAAAACAGATCACAGTTACAAAAGAGATCATCCTTGTGTTAAAAGCAAACATCTGCAAGAGGGAAGAGAGGTTAGAAAGTTCAGGGCAAGTTATTGATTTCAGTATCACATTTTTTTGCCAAAGCTTAAAACTCAGGATGTGTTGGGTCCAGAAACAGTTACAGGTTAGATGTTACATTAAGAAGACTGTGTGGTGGCAGGGGGCTGGAGGACCCTGAATACATACAGCAAATAGTGCAGTGAGCTCCATGCCTACCGTAAATGCTCCTGGCCTCTCCAGAAGTTGGGTTTTGGAGGCAGTGTCTTGAAAGAAGGACATAAACAGAAGTTTATATAATAAAAAATTTACTTGATGATAAAGATAAGGATAATTTAGAAAGATATCTATATTGCTACTGAGTGTCTCTGTTATCTTAAAGACACATCTTCTTAGAGATCCCTGCATGCAGTTAACTAACATATACTTTCAATACCTAGATTAGTCATTGTGAATAATGCCTGCCTATAGGACCATCCCTTGGCTTTGCTGGTCTGTTTCATTCCAGAATGTCCTCTAATCATCTCCATAACACCTACTCCATCCCAGGCTCTCCAACTCTCTGATGGGTCTATTTTTTTTATGTTTTCTTTGGCTCAAAGACTAGCTTTCCTCAGCTCTGTTGGCTACCAAGGAAGCTTTTATAGAATTTTCTTTTGAGTTCTAAGTTTTATACCCCATTTTATCTGTTTTTTTTTTTTTTTTTTTTTTTTTTTTTTTTTTTTTTTTTTTTTTTTTTGAGACGGAATCTCACTCTGTCATCCAGGCTTGAGTGCAGTGGCGCAATCTCAGCTCACTGCAAGCTCTGCCTCCTGGGTTCACGCCATTCTCCTGCCTCAGCCTCCTGTGTAGCTGGGACTACAGGCGCCCGTCACCATGCCTGGCTAATTTTTTGTATTTTTGTATTTTAGAGACGGGGTGTCACTGTGTTAGCCAGGATGGTCTGGATCTCTTGACCTCGTGATCTGCCCACCTCGGCCTCCCAAAGTGCTGGGATTACAGGCATGAGCCGCTGTGCCCAGCTCCCATCTTTACCTTTAAAGATAATGATCCCACAACTTTGGGTCTCCAGGAACTTGGAACCAATAATGGCATCTGTCTGTCACACAAAAAAGCTTTTGTCTCAGACATAGGACAGATTTCATTTCTCTGCACCTCAAATCTCTAATTTATAAAATGAGGATATGAGATTAGATTGTACCTGAATCAGTTTAACCTAAATGTCACGAATCAACTTTAACTTCTCTCTTTTACCTATATTCTGCCTTTATCTCTAGCAAGTTTATTCCCCTTTGATGGTTCCTGTTCTTTCTTCACCAGGACATTTAGTGACATCTATAGTATCCTATAAGTCTATCTTTATCATCTCAATTCTAATTAATTAGTATGTAGAACACAAATATTTCTTGAACATCCACAAGAAATAAGAAAAGGATTCACCACATAGGGAGGTGACCCTCTTAGCAAACTGTCCTTCCTCTTGACTCATGAAAGTTAAGATACCTAATATTTGTGGATTAAAATGGTGCGTGCCTGTAATCTCAGCTACTCAGGAGGCTGAGGCAGGAGAACTGGCTGAACTCGGGAGGCAGAGGTTGCAGTGAGCTGAGATTGCACCATTGCACTCCAGCCTTGGCAACAAGAGCAAAACTCCATCTCAAGAAAAAAAAAAAAAAAAAAGAAAAGGAAAATAGAAAAAAAAGCTATACTCCAAAATGGTGGATTAGAGGCTTTTGGTGTACCTCAGCCACTTGGAAATAGCAAGATAGTGTAGAAAGATAAACTCTGTGAGCTATAATTCAAGAAGGAAAATGGAAATTCACCAGAATTGTAAAGGATACTCCAGATCTCCTCCAGGGAGGAGAAGGTGGGGAAACAACCCCATGATGGCACCTGGCTGATAAAAGTGAGTGAAGCCCCAGTATGTAAGAGAGGCAGAGAGTCTCACTCTGTGACTCACCTTTTCACTGGGGATCCTAGCAACCCAGGCCGAGGGAGAGCACTTTGTGTCTCCCAATCACTGAGGAGATGTCAAAGACACTGTGAAGGAAAGATACCAAGAAGGGCTGCAGACATTTATCCAGATGCAGAACCAAGAGCAGGATTCCATTTTTAATGGGTGTACATATAAAGTTGGCCGTTGTTCTGCAACCAGGCAGTGTGGCTACACAGGCATTTTAGTCTTGGGCCAGAGATTGGAGCACTCATTCTGGAGTCAGGTAGAGACCTTCACAGTCAGAACTGTGGAAAGCATCTCAGCAGTAGGTGCTGGAATTGTGCTCTCCCCCATTGCAGGCCTAGGGCAAGAGGAGAACTGCTCCAGCTGCAGTTTCTTCTGGGCAGTGAGACTTGCAGCCAAGGTCATCCTGGTGACCTGGAACTGGTCTGCATTGTAGAGTGATTCATCCTGCTCCTCTGAGATTGTGTAGTGGGACCCTCTCTGCTCCATACCCAGGCAGATCTCCAGGCATTTAGAGCACCCATTTACCAGATTCAGCAGCCTGAGCTGCTCAATCCTTCCTGGGCATAGATTGTGGTACAGTGGGGCTATCTCCACACCATGCTCAGGCTGATCTACAGGAATTCAGAGCACTTGCTTTTTTGGTTCAGCAGCCTGAGTTATCTCACTCTTCCTGTACAAAGATCTTGGTGCAGGGGGGCCTCTCCTCTTCACACCCAGGCAGATCTCTGGGCATCTAGAGCACTCACTCTCCTGGATTAGTAGTTTAGGCTTCTCCCTCCTTATGCAGAGAACTTGGGGCTGGGGAGGTTTCCCAGCTTCATGCCTAGGCACACCTCTGGGAGCTTAGTGGCCACCTACTGGATTCTCCCTTTATATAGATGCTTGTACCTGCCATTGAGGGAACTGTAAGTAGGCCTTCCTGGTCCAGCCCTGCCCATGATGTCCTCCTTACCCCTGGGGCTGAGTGTGGAGCCCAGACTACTGTGCATTCCATGAATCAGCCCATTGCCTGAGGCAATTGAGAGCTTCTGCCAGTAAACAAGGATCAAGTATATACCTAGCCACATTGACTGCAGTTGGCTCCTAACCCTATGCATCATTTACTGGCTTGTAGGTCAAGCTGCACAGCCCAATGTAAAACCTCCCAAAAGAAGTGCATAGGGATATAAAAGCAAAGCCACAAAATTCTACCCAGGCTTCTCTGCAATCACACCCCCTTGGGAGAGGGGCAAGGGGAAAACAACCCAATAATATTGTAGGGGAAGAAAGCAAAAAAAAAAAAATCCTTCCTGTACAAAAGTAATTACAAAATTAGAAGTACAACTGTCTCCAGATGAGAATGCACAAAATTCTGGTACCATGAAAAATCTATAGTGATGCCACCAAAAGATCACACTAGCTCTCCAGAAATGGTCCCAAAACAAAATGGAAACTGAAAAATGACAGATAAACAATTCAAAGCATGGATTGCAAGGAAACATAGCAAGATCCAAAACAAGGTTGAAAATCTACACAAAGAAACTTCTAAAGCAATCCAGGAAATGAAGGAAGAGATAAACATTTAAAAAGAAATCAATCAGAGCTTCTAGAATTGACAAACTGACTTAAAGAATTTCAAAATACAATTGAAAGCTTTATCAATAGACCAGACCAATCAGAAGGAAAAATTTCAGAGCTTGAAGATTGCCCTTTTGAACTAATCCAGTCAGACAAAAATAAAGAAAAAAGAATTTAAAAAAATGAACAGTCTTCAAGAAATATAGAATTATGCAAAGTGAAAACACCTACAAAGGATTGGTGCTCCTGAGAAAGAAAGAGAAAAAGCAAACAATCTTGAAAACATATTTGAGAGAATAATTTAAGAAAACTTCCCTAATTTTGCTAGAGAGGTAGAGATCAGATATAGGAAATCCAGGGAATACTTGTGAGATGCTATAGAAAATGAACATCACCAAGACATATAGTCACCAGAATGTCCAAGATCAGTGCTAAAAACAATCTTAACGGCAGCTAGAGAAAAAGGTGAGATCACATGCAAAGGGAACTCTATCAGGCTAACAGTAGACTACTCAGGAGAAACCTTAAAAGCAAAGAGAGACTGGGGGCCTACTTTCAGCATTCTTAAATAATTTCTTAAATAATTCAAACCAAGAATTTTTATCCCACCAAACTAAGCTTTGTAAGTAAAGGGAAATAAAATCTTTTCTGGACAAGTAAGCACTAAGGGAATTTATTATCACTAGACCAGTCTTACAAGATATGCTCAAGGGAGTCCCAAACATGGAAACAAAAGAGCAATACCTGCTACCACTAGCTAGATTAAGGATAAAGGAGAGAAGATCCAAATAAGCACAATCAGAAATGACAAAGTTGACATTACAATCAATTTCATGGAAATGCAAAAAATCCTCAGAGACTATTATAAACACCACTATGCACACCAACTAGAAAATCTAGAGGAAATGGATAAATTCCTAGAATTACAATGTCCTAAGGTTGAATTAGGAAGATATCAAAACCCTGAAGAGATCAATATCAAGTTCTTGGACCAATACTGGTCTAAGACCGTGGTTGGTATGATTTTAGTTGTTGTAGATGTATTGAGACTAGCTTTATGGCTGAGCATGTGGTTGATCTTGGAGTATATTCTGTCAGTCCAGTAAATTGTGAATTGTAATAAAAAAATCTACCACCAAAAAAAGCCCCGGACCAGATATATTCACAGCTGAATTCTACCAGATGTACAAAGAAAAGTTGGTACCAATTCTGCTCAAACTGTTTCAAAAAATTGGGAAGGAGTTAATCCTCCTATGAACATCATAGAACTCATTCTGTAAAGCCAATATCACACTGATATCAAAACCTGGCAAAGACGTAACAACAAAAACTATAGGCCAATATCTCTAATGAACATAGACACAAAAGTCCTCAACAAAATACTAGCAAACAGAATCCAGCAGCACATCAGAAAGTTAATTTGCCACAATCAGGTTGACTTCATTCCTGGGAAGCAGTATTGGTTCAACCTATACAAATTTATAAGTGTGATTCAACACATAAAAAAATTAAAAATAAAAAAATCATATCATCTCAATGGATGCAGAAAAAGCTTTTGATAGAATCCAAACATTCCTTCATGATAAAAACCTTCAGGAAACTAGGCATCGAAGGAACAGACCTCAAAATAATAACACCCGTCTATCACAAACCCACAGCCAATACCATACTGAATGGGCAAAAACTGGAAGCATTCCCCATGAGAACTGGAATAAGACAAGCATGCCCACTCACACCATTCCTATTCAACATAATCCTGGAAGTGCTAGCCAGAGCATTTGGTCAAGAGAAAGAAATGAAACACATCCAAACAGAAAAAGAAGTCAAACTATTTATCTTTATTGATGATGTGATTCTATACCCAGAAAACCCCAAAGATTCCACCAAAAGGCTTCTGGAACATATAAATGCCTTCAGTAAATTTCACAATACAAAACCAATGAACAAAAATCAGTAGCATTTCTACATGCCAATAACTTTCAAGCTGAGAGACAAATAAAAAACTCAATCCCACTTACAATGGCCACAAAAATAATAAAATTCTAGGAATACATCTAACCAAAGAGGTAAAGGATCTCTATAAGGAGAACTACAAAATGCTGCTAAAAGGAATCATAAATGATACAAACAAATGGAAAAATATTTCATGCTCATGGAATGAAAGAATTAATATCATTAAAATGACCATACTGCCCAAAGCAATCTATAAACAATGCTATTCCTATGAAGCTACCATGTTGTCAATATTTTCACAGAACTAGAAAACTATTCGAAAATTTCACAGAACTGAAAAAGAGCCTGAATAGTCAAAGTAATCCTAAGCAAAAAGAACAAAGCCAGATGCATCACATTATCTGACTTTATACTATAAGGTTACAATAACCAAAACAGCATGGTACTGGTACAAAAACATACACATAGACTTGTGGAATGGAAAAGAGAACCCAGAAATAAAGCCAAATAAACCCAGAAATAAACCCAGAAATAAAGTCAATCTGACTTTTGACAAAGTCAACAAAAATAAACAATGAGAAAAGGACTACCTAGTCAATAAGTGGTGCTGGGATAACTGGCCAGCCATATGCAGATGAATAAAACTGGAACTCTACCTTTTACCATATACAAAAACTAACTCAAGATAGATTAAATATTTAAATGTAAGATCTCAAACTATAAGAATCTAGGAGAAAACCTAGGAACACCATTTTGGACATTGTCCTTAGGAAAGAATTTATGACTAAGTCCTCAAAAGCAATTGCAACGAAAACAAAAATTGATGAGTTGGACCTAATTAAACTACAGAGCTTCTGCACAGCAAAATAAACTATTAACAGAATAAACAGGACAATCAACAGAATGGGAGAAAATATTCACAAGCTACACATCTGACAAAGCTCTAATGTCCAGAACGTGTAAGGAACTTAAAAAATCAAGCAAACCCCAAATAATTCCACTAAAAAATGGGCAAAAGATGTGAAAAGATACTCCTCAAAAGAAGAAGAGAAGGTATGTAATTGGCCAACAAACATATGAAACAATGCTCCACATCACTAATCATCAAAGAAATGTAAATCAAAACCACCATGAGATACCATTTCACACCAGTCAGAATAGCTATATTAAAAATTCAAAAAACAACAGATACTGGTGAGTCTGCAGAGAAAAGGGAACACTTATACACTGTTGGTGGGAATGTAAATTAATTCAGCTGCTGTGCAGTTTGGGGATTTCTCAAGGAACTAAAAACAGAACTGCCATTCAAACCAGCAATCCCATTACTGGGTATATATTCAAAAGAAAACAAATCATTCTACCAAAAAGACACCTGCATTCATATGTTCCGTAGTGCTATTCTCAATAGCAAAGACATGGAATCAACCTAGGTGCCCATCAATGGTGGACTGCCTAAAGAAAATATGGTACATATATACCATGGAATGCCATACAGCCATAACAAAGAATGAGATCATGTCCTTTCCAGCAACATAAATGGAGCTGGAGGCCATTATCCTAAGTGAATTAATATAGAATCAGAAAACCAAATACCACATGTTGTCAATAAGTGGGAGCTAAATATGGGGTACTTATAGACATAAAGATGGCAACAATAGAAACTGGGAACTACTAGAGGGAAGAGAAGGGCAAGTGTTGAAAAACTAGTGTGTACTATACTTACTTGGGTGATGAGATCATTTGTACCTCGAACCTCAGCATCATGCAATATGCATAGGTAACAAACCCATACATGTACTCCTTAAATCTAAAATAGAAGTTGAAAAATAAAATAAAAAATAAATATTTGTGGAAAAAATTATCCCCTTACTAAGCAGTTTGTGACCAAAAGGGATTCTGTGGCTATTTTCTGCATCCAAAACTCAAATACAGTGGAAGAGGACTGGATCTGAAGTCAGATAATGTGTATTTCAACTTCAGTCCTTTCAATTCACCTTCTAGAAGATGAGTCCATTCATTCATTCATTCATGGAAGTCTGTCTGTTGTACATATTCTTTTCCTTCAAGTGAAAGAATAATTTTTGGGCTGGAAGACCATGTTGAGATTGAACTTGGATAATAAATGTGGATGTGGTTTCTAAACCAAAGCACCACCAGATATTTTGAGGATTGAAAAGCACCAAGGAGAATATGAGTTTTTATATCACAGAGACCTGGGTTTAGGTTGTGACTCCATTATAACCTGCATGAGCATTCTAAGGCAAGGCTTCTTACTATGTCTTAGTTTCCTCATCAGTAAAATAGGTAATCTTTAGCTCCCGTGGCTAAGGACTGGGTGAAGTAGTAACACCTAGCAGGCATCTATACATCTTGGCTCCTCCTTCCCCTTGATAAAGCTGCAGATTCCTTTCAGCCATAAGTATTTAGTAAATGCCAGCAGTGAATGGCCTTTTGCTTCAGTGGGTCATGAGAACACTGTGGACATCAGTGCTTTAGCTACCAGATAACACAGCCTCCTTAACTTACTCCCCAGGGAAGAATTGAATGGAGTAAGTGAGGGGTTTCATCAGTGGATAATTCTGCATCCAGCCTTGCCTTTCTGTTTTTACCACTTCCCTTCTCTTGTCCTATTCTGGAAATGCTGTTAAGCAAATATGGCTCATATGATTAACAGGAATAATACCAGCTGATGTCTGCATGGCATTTTATGTTCTTTAAAAAGGGATTCCATAAACATCAAATATTACAACAATCCCAACATACGTATTGCTTACCACATAAGCCAGGTACTTTGCTGTATGCTGGGGTATCGTGAAAAGCAAAATATTTGGAAGAAAATTATATAACACACAAGCATATGTCTGTGTGTGTGCAAATGTAACTACTGGTATAATAGTGATAAGTGCCATGAATCTAACAAATAGGGTGATTAAAAATTAACAAGGCTAATTTGAGAGGACATTATTCACATTGAAGATCTAGGTGGATATCTAAGGAAGTGACATTTAAACCTAAACCTGAAGCATGCGAAGGAATTAGCAATTTAAAGAGTATTGGGGGAGCATTCCAGGTCTAGCAACTACTATGTATGATGACATCAAAGCAGGGCAGAATGCTGGGTGTTCAAGGAAACTGAAGGAGACTAGTGTGGCTGGACCATAATGAACAAGAGGAGAGAGGCTCAAGAGGTGGTTGGAGAGGTGACCAGGGGACAGTTTATGCAGGGCTTTGAAGGTCATGGTTAGGAGTTTGGCTTTATCCTATGAGCAATCCTATGAGCAATGTGAAATCTCTGGCATGTTTTGAGAAACAGAATGGAATTAAATTTGTGTTTCCAACCAGATTGCTATGAAGTGAACCAGAGATTTTCTAACAGATGCCCTTGGAGCATAGTGGGAACAGGGCTCTCCTTTCCACTAGGACTAATGGATTGTAGACTCTCCAGTTGTTTTGCTTCTGGTACTTCCTAACACTCCTCTAAACATCTGGCATGTAAGTCCAAAATACTTAGTGCATAAACTATAATTTTGAGTCCCCCTGTGCAAGGATGTTCTCACACTTGTTCCATAAAAAGGGAAGCCACCTTGTCCAGCCATGCCTAGTCCCAACACGCTTTTCCTCAATATGACAGGAGAACGGGAGACCTGTGCACTTTGTCAGCACTTCTGGCAGTGCTTCACCCTGCACCAAGTGATGCGTGTAGGTGTTTTCCTGAGCCCTATGCAACACAATCCCATTGGTGGCTGTGTAGGAAACAGATTGGAGAAAGAGAAGGCAGGCCCTGACCTGTAGAGACTACACAATGATGGCGAATAAGACACTGGTATGGGCTCAACTGTGTCCTTTTCAAACTCACATTTTGAAGTTCTAACCCCCAGTACCTCAGAATGTGACTGTATTTGGAAATAGCATATTTATAGACATGTTTAAGTTAAAATAACTTTTTGCAATGACACTACTTATATTTGATTAGGGAACCCCTAAGGGTTGAGTCCTAACCAAATATAAGTAATGTCCTTGCAAGAAAAGGAGATTAGAACCCAGACACACACACACACACACACACACACACACACACACACACACACACACAGGAAAGACCATATGAAGACCTAGGGAGAGGGTGGTCATATACAAGACTAGAATGGAGGACTTAGAAGAAACCAATTCTGCTGACACCTGGATCTTGGAATTCTAGCCTCTAAACCTGTGAGACAATAAATGTCTGTGGTTTAAGCCACTTGGTCTGTGGTATTTTGTTATGGCAGACCTAGCAAACTAATTCAGGGAGCTATGTCAAGTGGATCAAGGGGGAAAAGAGCCAGGAAACTGACAATTGCCATAAAAGATAAGGACAAAGACTGAACTCATGTAGTGGGACAATCTTCCCAACATATTCTTCCAGTTCTTCTCTTGGGCCTCTGGTAGGACTGCACTTCTTCATCTCTTTGAAAATGTTGATGGTTGAGTGACTTGCCAGTGAAATGTGAGAGAAGGTAGCATATTTTATATCTAGTCAAAAACTCTCCTTTATTCTCCAACATATTGATGGGCAGTGTCTCCAATGGTGGCTGCTTTGTTAGCCTGGGTTAAAGAGTGAGGTAATAGGAAAGAGAGCTCCCGGAGAACCCATGATAAATATGTGGTATGGAAGAGAAATGAGCCTTTGTTGGTAAAGTCACTGGGAAATTGGGGTTACTTATTACCATGGAATAACCTGACTTATTGTAACTGATACATTCATATACTACTGTGTCCCCTCCACCTAGGTTTGGGAAGAAGTAGAAATCTCATGCCAATCAGGGATCTGGTTGAGCCCTTAACGGCTGAACTCACATAGGAATTGACGCTGTCTTCATGCTACTTGCAAACAGTATTTATCCATGTATTAGATAACACCGTCTATTTATTACATACCATGTGATGACAAGATTTTGATATACAGTGTTTGTCTGATATTTCAGTTATTTCCACAAGTGTTCAGGTGATAATGGAATAGTCCAAAGTAAGCCCAAGCTAGCAGTGTTTCCTGTGTCTCATGATCAGGGAGCATGCATATGGAAAGACACTTGAACAGGCAGCATAATAAAACTAATATGAAAGGAATATAAAATAGAAATAATTATAAGAAAAAAAGAAGATACATAACCTACTAACCCTAAGGGTCAAACCAGTGAGTTTACTTGAAGGTAACGGTTGGTTCTAAGTATCCTGGCATTCCCAGTGAGGAGAAAAATTAAAAGCATTCTGTAACTCTCTGAAGGAATAGGGCTTTTGACAGCACTGTGTGTAGAAACCAGAGCTGTTGCATTGATTTCTATGCAAATGATTAAGGTTTGTGCCCCAAGGAGAGGATTAACTGAGGAAGGAGGGCACTAGGTTATGCTCAATGCCTTCCCTTGTTTGTAGCACTTAGAACAAGAAAGAATTCTACATTCAGATCAAACCGATCTTGATTCAAATATGGACAAACTCACTCACTAGCTATGTGATCCTAGGCCAAATACTTAACCCCAGTAAGCTGTGGTTCCTTTGTCAGATAAGTGAGGATAATCATAGTATTGCTATTACAAGGTAACTATGTAGGTAAATGAAATAATTTGTGCAAAACATCTGCATGGTACTGGGATCAATTTGAGTTGGCTTTTTCCCTCCTTCCCTTTCTCCCTGCCTGCCTGCCTTTACCCTCCCTTCTTCCTTCCTCTCTCCTCCCCTCCCTCCTTTTTTTTTTAAAATCTTTTTGACTGGAGAAAGAGACATGTCACTGAGAAAATAGCTCTCAGAACAGTGAACAATAGGCCCCTCTTGCTTTGTGACTTGATCAAGAGCCTCCATGTTTCTCTCATCCCCTGTAGCATCCCCTATGGCCATAACATGAGGAAGACTCTCTTCTCTGGGCCTCTTTGATATGTTTGGTAATATATTATTTAAGATCACTTTGAGTGCATCAACATTCTGGGGTATGTTTATATTCTCTATTTTTAAAGAAAATAATTTATGAAAACTCCCAGTAACGGGCTGGCACAGAGTGGCTCCTCACTCTGTAGGGCAAGCGTTATTATTGTATTACCACCGCTTCACCTTACCCTCTATTACCTTTACCACGATGCCATTTTGCTGCCTTTTCAGGTACAGCATGCTGCATAAGGGCCAGGTTTAACATTTCCCATCTAAGACGGAAGACAGGCCTAGAACCCTGTGCTACATATTAAAGGGGGAAGCATTAACGGAGCAGTTATATTAATTTACACAAATTATTACTGGTTTATTTTTTAAAAGCATATTCCTGGAAGCACAGATATGCAATGATTCTATATACTTCTCTCAAATTTAGAATAAACAGAGTGGTAAATGACATTAAACAAATTTGCTATTCACCTTCAAGTGCTAATGAAGGAGCAAATCAAAGACATGCACCTAGTACATTATTCATGGCAAGCTAACAGCTGCTGCTGTAGCAGCCTGGTGAATCAGAGACCGATGGACATACATGGTTCCCATGGGGTTGGCTCCAGCTATTTCATTTCCAAGGATATGGGGTCTGATAAGAGAGATGGGCTAACAGGATGAATTCGGATGCACATGACATTTTTGATTTATTCTTTGAATTGTAAAGGTCCTTCTGTCATCACTTTCTAACCTGGCCAGAGGCATTGGGGAAGACGAAATAGAAAGAATAACCTTTAGGAAACCGGAATATGCAAAAGAGAATCTTTTGTGAAAAACTAAAGAGCTATGGGAGATATGTTGGAACATTATTTAATGAGGATCATTCCAAATAGTGGCTTGTTTTTATTTTGTATCAAATTAATTTGCCTTAAACATCCCTGGGTCCTGAGAATTGTAGATGGTGTCTTGTGCTATTGAAATTTGATTTGCATCAAAACTGGATTTTAGAGATCCCCTGGGGGTGACAAACTGTTAAAAATACTTTTCTTTTTCCCTTTTCCCTCATGGCTGTAGAAGTGAATTCCCATCCATGGATCAGTGGCCATGCCTTTGTACCTGGTCATGGAGCACGTTAACTCAAATAACACAGATTCTAAAATGAAAAATGTGGTGTGAGTTTATTTAATCCATTCTCCTTCACATTCTTAATACAAACTGCATGTTCATGATCCATGTATTTATGGAACATTGTAAAATGAGTGCCTATCTCTCATGTGCCAGGCAGTATTCTAGGCACTTGGGATACATTAGTAAATCAAATAGACAGAGATCTGGCTCTCACAGACTATCTACTGGAGGAGGCAGAAAATAGCTGCAAAATAATGAATTACATGGAATGGTAAACGGTGTAAATACTATACAAAAGTGAAAATCAGAACAGGAAAAAGAAATCAGGAGTGCCAAGTAAAGGTTTTTAATTTTGAATACTACAGCAGGATAAGCCTCACTGTGAAGATGACCTTTGATCAAGTGCTTGAAAGAATTTAGGGCATTAGTCACGTGATTATTGAGGGGAAGGGTGTTCCAAGCAGAGGGAATAGGCAGTGTGTAAAAGTCCCAAGGTAGCTGAGCATTTATCATGTTTTAGAAACAGCAAGAAAGCTAGTGTCTTTGGAAAAGTGTGGGCAGGTAGGAACAAATAGGAGATGCATTAGGAAAGATGAGTGGCCTGAATGGTCAGGGGCTGGAAGATCATGTAGGTTTTTGTCCATGAAGGATACTGAAAAGACATTGTGAAATGGCAAGTTATTGGAGGAGTTTAAGCAGATTTCACAAAAATCATAACCTTTTCTGCTCTTGGATTGATGTCACTTCGCAATGCTTAAATATGTCAACAAATTTATCAGAGTTCAACCACAAACTATATAAAAAATGTGCTAATAGTGTCAGAGGAATACCATTTTCCCCTAAGTAGCAAGTTTTCCCAATATTACAGGGTGGATATTCATTCATTCACTGTGCAATGAGCACATAACATGGAGTCATTTCCTCTTTTATTTTGCACATTACAGTTGGCTTAGGAATTTTGTGTGAATGTTATTCAACATAAGCCTAAAACAAACCAATAAAAACTATATTAAACCCTGCCTTTATTTCACTCCCTCAACCCAAACTCTGGTCTTCTTTAATTGCACAAAGTAATTTTATTGTGAAGCATTAATTTTATAACATGTGAGTACATAATAGCAAAAAACAAAAGTTTTGTAGTCAACTAAATTTGGCAAACTTTGGTTTCTTAGGCTATGGATTATCTTCTGATTTACAACTTTGGCTACATTTCCTAAGTTTTCTATGTAGTAATTTTGTTCTTGTGATTTATATACATTCTTTCATAGCAAATCTTTATTCTTTAAGAAAATATTGATGTTCAACTGGTTTTTTTTTTTTTTTTTTTTTTTTTTTTTTTTTTTTTAAAGGGAGTTTCTCTCTCTGTTGCCCAGACTGGAGTGCAGTGGCATGATCCCGACTCACTGCAACTTTTGCCTCCTGGGTTCAAGTGATTCTCCTGCCTTAGTCTCCTGAATAGTTGAGACTGCAGGCACCCACCACCAAGAGTGGGTAATTTTTAAAAAATTTTTTTATTTTCATAGGTTATTGGGGAACAGGTGGTGTTTGGTTACATGATTAAGTTCTTTAGTGGTGATTTGTGAGATGTTGGTGCACCTATCACCCAAGCAGTATATACTGCACATAATTCATAGTCTTTGTCCCTCACCCTGTTCCCACTCTTTCACCCTGAATCCCCAAAGTTCATTGTGTCATTTCTATGCCTTAATTTTTGTATTTTTAGTAGAGATGGGGTTTCACCATGTTGGCCAGGCTGTTCTCGAACTTCTGACCTCATGTGATCCGTCTGCCTTGGCCTCCCAAAGTGCTGGGATTACAGGCATGAGCCACCGAGCTTGGCTCTTCCAGGGGTTTTTGTTTCCAATTTCATTATTAATTTCTAGCTTTATTTTAACTTATTAGAAATGCAGTTTTATATTTTAAATTTTAGGGTTTGTCTATTTTAATGAAATAATATATCAATTTTGTGAATATTCTATTTCTAATAACTTTTAAAAGAGTATATATTGAGAATTCCACATCATTTCCAACCAACTCATTTTTATTATCATCGTAACTGGTAAAGGAAGTAAGAGAATCAAGCACTTATCCTGTTTTCAAAAAATATGTGAAATGTATGAATGTTAGACTTTGGGTTGACAGATAAAATTCAGAATGCCTAGATAAGCAACTAACAAATTTTTAGTGTAAATATGTCCCAAATATTGTACTTACACTAAAAAAATTATTTGTTGTTTGTCTGAAACTTAGATTTAACAACTAGGCATCCTGTTAGTTTGATAAGTCTGGCAACTCTATTCGGGGTAATGAAGTAGGATTGATTAGAGAGCATTTTCTCCTTATAGAAATGAAATAAGGAGGAAACGATGTTACTATAAAAATAACACTCTTTCATGAATTTTAATGAATAAATTAACCTAGGCAAAGAATATCAGCGGGTGTTAACATCACCAGGATAAGTCAATCATTTTGTATGCCCTTGATTCCAGTAGACAGATGATGACCTTGCCAAACACTAAGAGCCTTGTACTTTCACGTTGACAAAAGTACATTACTGTGATAAATCCAAGGGCTTACTCAGTATGGAGAATCCAGTAAGAGACACTAGCATCAAGTTGAGCCCAAGAGACCTACATCCTTAAGGGAAGGATAAATAAGTCAAAAAAAAAAAAAAAAAAAAAAAAAAAAAAAAAAAAAAAAAAAAAAAAAAAGGAAAACCTGCTACATAGAAGGAGACATCCAAGATATTTGACCATCTTGAACTTGTTGACAGAAGAGAGACAAAAAATTCTTCCACTACACACATGATGAAAAAATTTGTGATCAGCAAGTCAATCATTAAATGCTCATTGAAGGAAAGCAAATTCAAAGTGTGCTTCAAGGTGTTCCCACAGACAAAGTTCCAAGAAAAATGAGGAGCTCACAAAAAATACCAGAAAACACACAAGTAAATAAGCCACCATGAGGCAAAGCTAGCAGAAACAGCACACTCTACAGAATTAGTCAATAGAATTATCAGAAGCGCAAAGTAAAATAATGATGTTTAAATAAATGAAAACAAGAAAAAGGAACAAAGGTCTATAAAAACAAAATAAGTTTTAGAAATAATAAGATAGAACCTCCAGTATGACAGTACAAATAAAATTTCAAAAAACAAAATTGATAAATTACAGAGCAGATTTAACACAACTGAAGAGAGAATTGGTAAACTGGAAGATAATTTCAGTCTTGTCCAGAATGCAGTCAAAGAAATGTAGAGATTAAATACATTGAATAGGTATAAAAATATATAGAGGTCTATGTAAAAAGATATACAGCATTTCTAATAAGAGTTACAGAAGGAATTAAGGAATGTGAGAAAATCAATATTCAAAAAGATAATGACTATATTTCTCAAAATTGTTCAAAGAAACTTCAAATTTAGGTAGCCCAATGAAATCTGAGTAGAATAAATGGTGAGGCAATCTTGACCTAAATGTATCATAGTAAAACCACAAAATGCAAAAGTTAAAGAGACTCAACTATCTGTTGTTTATAAAAAACATAATTCAAATATAAAAACAAATGTTGTAATTAAAATCATTAAAATGACAAATAGTGCAAATACTAATAAAAAGAATACTGATGATAATGACCAGTATTTTCATAATGTTAAAGGGATAAATTCAAGAGGATATAAAAATCAAATAGCATATACTTAATATCATTGTTTCAAATTACATAAAGAAAAAGTTGACAGAGATTGATGAGGGTAGCCCTCATGGTCATCATACCTGGGGCTGTTCTGCAGGTAGGCTGAGTAAGCGCCCTTGACTTTAGCAAA
This sequence comes from Rhinopithecus bieti, assembly GCF_001698545.2. Classification (NCBI taxonomy): domain Eukaryota; kingdom Metazoa; phylum Chordata; class Mammalia; order Primates; family Cercopithecidae; genus Rhinopithecus; species Rhinopithecus bieti. The sequence continues at coordinate 1,277,581 of NW_016806217.1, read as the reverse complement.
TGCACTGAGTCTGAAAGTACAGAGACACAGCTGACACTGGAGATGGGATGTTGTTATTGTGTACAAACCTGTTCAATACAGGTAGAGCTAAAATCAGGAGTGGGCTAAGGAAATGTGGAATATGGCGAAAGGTATTTGCTTGACTTACTAAAGAAAATACTAATGCATCTTTAATCAGAAGGAAAATAATATCATAAGGAAACTTGGAGATGATAAAAGAATAAAGAGCAAAAGAAAGAATAAATACACAATTATATCTTCATGAAATATTGAGGTTATAAATCAAAGATAATATAATATCTTGTTAGGGCTAGAGTATATACAAACAAAAATATAACATACTATACATATTGGGAAAAGAAAAATGGGGTTCAAGTGTGCTAAGTTTCTGGAATTATTTGGATGAAATTAAAATACTAATTTATATTAGACTATAATTAACCAAGAGTATTTGTTGAAATCTCCAGGTAGCTCTTTAAATAGTAGTAAAATAATATTAAACAAATGAGTTAATGTTAAACAAATGAGAGAGAGTAGTGGAATAATCAAAACCACTCAATCCAGAAGAGACAGAAAAATGGGAGAAAGTAGTAATATAGAACAGGTAAGACAAATAATAATAAAAATAAAGTGGAAAATTTAAAATCAAGTATATCAATACTTTCCTTAAATGAAAATAGATGAAATATTTCAATTAGAATGCAATATTTTAGGTAGATTAAAACATGATTATATGATTATTATAGGAGATACATTAAAATTAAGAATTCAGGAAGTAAAGAGAAAAAATATTTTGTGCAAAGCTTAATCATAAGAAAGCTGGTATAACAATGTTAATATCACACAATATAGGTTTTAAGGTATTTTTAAAGATCAAGTGATATTTCTTAATAATAAAAGCTTCAGTTTACCAGGGAGACCTACTCTAAATTTGTATGTCTTAATGACAAAGCTTCAAAATACTTTAAGCATAACTAAGATGATAAAAAAAAGATTCATACACATGTTAAGAGATTTTTAACACAGTTCTCTCAGTAACAGAAAAAACACAGAAAAAAATACTAAGCATGAATATTTGGATAACATGATTATCAAATGGAATCTAATTTATACACATAAAATACTACAGCCAATGAACTGCAAAATACATAGTCTTTTCAAGAACAGAAACAATGCTCACCTATTACAAAATTATTTTGAGCCACAAAACAAGTCTCAACAACCAAGAATTGAAATCTTTTAGAATATTTTAATTTACCACAGTGAAAATAAGCTAAAATCAACAACAAAAGAAAATAACTAATGTTTTAGATTAAAAAATACACTTGAAATAACCTATGGGCCAAAGTAGAAATTAGAAAATATTTTGAATGGAACACTATAAAAATGATAGGATGCAGCCAAATGTTCATAGAGAGGAAAATATATAGCCTTTGCTGAAAATATTTTTTTAAAAGTCTAAAAATTAATTATCCAATCATCTATCTCAAGATTGTAGGAAAAGATCTGCAAATTTAATTTTTTAAAATGTAGAAGCATGAAAATCATAAGACAAAATAAAATAGAAAACTAACATACATTAAAGAGCTTCAACAAAATCAAACATTGGTGCATTAAGAAGACTAACACAATAACTCCATGACAAGAATGATCAAGAAAAAAATAGATAAGGCACAACCAACCAATGTCAACAATAAAAAGGGAATATTTCTATTACAGACATTGCAGACATTTAAAGTTCATTAGAAGAAAAAAAACTCTATTAGATGACATAATTAACTATATTTTAATATTTTTGAACATTTTGATTAAATGAATAAACTTTTTATTTAATTAACTTATTTATTTTTCTCTTTTGAGAAAAGGTCTCGCTGTGTTGTCTAGGCTGGCCTTGACCTCCTGGGCTCAAGTGATCCTCCCGCCTCAGCCTCCCAAAGTGCTGGGATTACAGGTGTGCGTCACTGCACCCAGCCTAAATGAATAAACTTATAAAGGGAACATCTGCATTGTCTAATACCTATGGAGAAACTGAATCAGTAATTTAAATTCTCCCACTGAGAAAATTACAAACCAGAGAGATTCACTGGAATATGTATCAAACATTTATTTGAGAAATGGCACCAATATCACAGAAAATATTCCAGAAAACAAGAAAAGGGGAAAGATTTCCTACCCCATTTAATAAGGCCAACTTAAGCCTGATACCAAGTCCTAACAAGAATACCATAATAAAATAAATATTTTAAAAAATTTTATATTGTTATATTATTTCTGTGTAGTTATGCATAATATTATTTATGCATAATTCTATATAGTTCAGTTTCTCTCACAAACTAGTGCACAAAATTCTTAAAATATTTAAAAAATGAATTCAGGAATATATAAAAGAATATTACATGAAAACCAAGTTTAGTTAATTCTAGGAATGCAAGATTGCTTTAGAATTTGAAATCAATATACTTCACCACATTAACAAAAAAAGGCAAATATTGTATAATCATCTTGATATAGATAAGTTCTTCTGATAACATTCAATGTATAATTTATAATACACTCTGATGAAGTAATAATAGGAACTTATTTAATCTTTTAGAAGTTGTCTACAAAAAGCTAAGCATCATCATTGTACATAATGTTGAAATGTTGAAAGCTTTCCCCCGAGACTGAGAAAGAGAGAGGATGGCTCTTTTAGACACTTCAATTTATCACTGGACTCTAGGACCTAGTCATCTCAATAATAGAAAACAAAACAAAAGTTATAAAGCTTGAAAATAAAAATTAAAACTGTTATTCACAGATGAGATGTGTAGACAATCCAAAATAATCTAAATATAAAAGAATTACTAATGGGATTTTTCAAGTTTGCTAGATACAGGTTTGAAATATAAGAACCAATTCTGTTTTGAAGTCAACAAAAAATTAGAAATAAAATGTACTCTTTCCATTTAGGGCATAATGCATAGTAACATGAAGAATTTCAAATACGTATAAACAATCTGTCAAACATGCATAACTCTATATAGGAGATATAAAACATCATTAAAGAAAATCAAATAAATGAAAGAACATGCTATATTAATGAAACTAAAGACTCAGTGTTGTAAAGATATTATTTCTCCCTAATCCAATCTAAAGATTTAATATAAACTGTATTGAAATCCCAATAGACTGATTTTTTTCATATGAAACTTGGCAAGTTGACTTTAAAAGTTATATAAAACTGAAAAGTGCCAAGAATAGCAAAGATTCAGAACAAAATCTGAAGACTTACTTTACTGAACATCAGAAATCATTAGAAGCTATCGTAATTAAGACAATATGTTATTATTGTAAGGACAGACAAAAAGAACAACCAAACACAATAGATTGGATTTTAGATAATAGATAATTGTTAATTTTCTCAAGTGTTTCTGTAGGCATTAGTGCTATCTTACAATTATTTCTGACTCTCTTCTTGGGCACATGGTGGGTAATATTTTACTTTCCTATCTCTTAGGTGTGGCCCATATGACTTGCTTTGATCATTGCAGTGAAAACATAAGTGATACATATTTCCAGAGGCATGCTTTAAGAATCAAGACCTGATTTGTCAATCCTAATTGAAAGAATAACTGGTACTTAGAAATGAGACACCACCATCACAGAAATCTAAAATTTGAGGTATTGGCACAGTGACTATTTGGCTGTTCACAAAAAAACAAAAACAAAAAACCCAACAACAGCTGTATTTGAAGCTTGAAAGATGATGAGCTAGGCAATGGTGAAAGTTTGCTAAAATTGTTGCCCTTGATAACTTGAAGACAAATCACAACAGAATTGTAGCTGTAGCAGAAGAGGTTGGGTGCTGTTGACCGCTTTTGAGTTATTATAAGAAGAGATGAGCTTAGAGAAAAGTGGCCAGTTTACAAGCAAGAATAAAATGGAACAGAGATATTTCAGAGCTTTACACGGCAGAAAGAAGTGAATTTTTAAGCTTCATATGGTAAAAGATAAGACATAGAGTCAAAAGTGGCCAATTAAAACTCAATCTTTCAACAAGAGACAAATCAGTAACTAAGGTTTAATAAGAGTAAAAATTCAATGAAGAGGTGGTGTGCTCTTAACCTTGTATCTAGACAAAATGTCTTAGATAGTAAATGTGTGACTGTCTCATTAAAGTCTTGTAAATTTATGGTACTTTGCATTAGATGAGGGCACGAACTGGTGACGAAAACATGTAATGAACATTAAAATATGCATAAAGAAGAACTATGGGTGTGCATATTGTCACATGGAATTGACTAGAGTCAGAGTCAGTAGATTCAACACTATTATTTTTATAAATGAATTACATTCTTATGATGGTGGACTAAGATGTTGGATTATTTGATATCGAAAACAGGCCTTGGATGCCTAGATCCTTTGATTAGAAATCTGACTGAGGAAGATGCTTAACCCCTGGGAGGGCTGAGTTTTCAATGCCAACTTAGGATGTTGTTATGGAAGATAACAGAGAAAGGGAAAATTTCTCAGAGAGAAGAGCCAAAGACCAAGAAAAGCAAGAGACTGGAGAGTCCCTCCCAGAGAGAAGAATGGGCAAATCCTAGGAACATCCACAACCCCTCACCAAGGCTCAACATGACAGATACTCAATCTGACAGCAGAATTAGCTCTGCTGTGTGTCTCTCACTCTTCCCTTTCTGAATAGGGTTGCTTATTGTGGTCATCCTGTCCTTAGCCTTTTGAGCCATGGGAACGTATATTATAGATGGCAAATTCTTAAGAACATGAGCATTCGGATCAGATAAATGTGGATTAGAAATTGGGCTCATCCATTTATCTGTGTCATTTTGCACAAAGTAATTAAATTATCTGAAATCTGGTTTTCTCATCTGTACAATGTGAGTTAAAAAATAACCTGTTTCACAGAAGCAAATTAAAATTGCACATAAATTCTTAAGCCCAGAGTCTGACGTATGATCAATGTTCCAAAAAAAGAGCAGGAGCTATTATTTTAATTCTTAAATGATGCTACTCCCAGGTATATTTTCTTCTAGAAATGCATTAACCATCTTGCTTATTTTTAAATCCAGCAAAGTGATGGAGCTAAGTTCTCAGCTTATATTTTGGACCAAGAACCAGTCTCTTTAGATGAGGCTGGGTCAAGCCATAACACATTCTAAGAGACACTAGAATTTCACATTCTGCAGAAAGGATCTATCAATTATGTTTTGTTTTGTTTTGTTTTGTTTTCCAAATGCTGGCATCATTCCTCATACTCTGCCCCACTTGTGTATCTCAGCCTCAGTAGAAAAGTTGCAAACAGTTTTTAGGATGTCATGCTATGCTGTTTTTGTAAATACTAGTAAATGTGCATAAAGTTGCCTCTGACATTAATCATTTATTTAATTCCAATATTGGTACTTTTTTTTCCCCCTTCATGTTTCCCTGGGCTGCAAGCAGATAACCTAATCTAGCATAACATGCTGGCTAAGTGGGATGAAGAACAGGAGCTTTAGAAAGCTGACTGCCTGGCCAGGTGCGGTGGCTCACGCCTGTAATCCCAGCACTTTGGGTGGCTGAGGTGGGCGGATCACGAGGTCAGGAGATCGAGACCATCCTAGCTAGCACAATGAAACACCGTCTCTACTAAAAATACAAAAAGTTAGCCGGGCGTGGTGGCGGGCGCCTGTAGTCCAAGCTACTTGGGACGCTGAGGCAAGAGAATGGTGTGAACCCGGGAGACGGAGCTTGCAGTGAGTCAAGATCACGCCACTTCACTCCAGTCTAGGTGACAGAGTGAAACTCCGCCTCAAAAAAAAAAAAAAAAAAAAAAAAA
>NW_016806217.1:1249608-1271486 GCF_001698545.2 Rhinopithecus bieti | reverse complement strand
AAAAAAAAAAAAAAAAAAAAAAAAAGTTGACTGCCTATGCCTGTACTCTTCATTTACCAGCTTGAGGAAAATCCTGTGTGGGGAGAAGGGGCGTAAGCCAGTAAGCATTGAGGAAAGGGCTAATGCTGGCCAAGAAAATGAAACATCTAATAGGAGTTTGGGTTCAATACCTTGGAAGCCATTGCCACCTCCTTACGATTCTGAAGTGAGATGAAAGAAATGGAAATGCGCAAGTCAAAATCCAGTGTATCCTAAGCCTTAGGTTTTTGTACAATTTGCAGTACTTCCTTTCATTTTACTCTACTGTGGTGGAAAAGGTGAGAAAAATGAAGCAGCTAATTACATACGTTAAAAAGTTAAGAACTGAGAAAAGCTAGTAGCAGGCTTCTGTCTTGAATCTTGTCAATTTCTTCTGCTCTCCAAATTGGATGTGGTTACAAAGAAGTGGTTTGTTTTCAGGTTAGAACGTTCTACAGGTGAAAGGACACTTATGTAGTTAGTATGCTCTCTGTGGTAGCTAACTCAGAAAGAAAAAAATGGTTTTAAAATTATGCCTTTGAGGCCCTGGCTTGGGTTTTTCATAATTGGATACAAATACAGGACCCTGGAAGGGAATTACTGAGAGATTTATCACAGGATTATCTAATCATAGATTTTAAATGGCAGACTTCTGTGAGTGCCAAGAAACCACAGGATTTTAAAGCATAGTTGTGGTTACAGAAGAATGAGCTACCACCTGAATGTCTATATCTGGTTTTCAGAAGACTAGATTTGTTTATTTAGTCATTGATCCATCCACTCTTTTATTAAGACATCACAGAACACCTGCTGTGTGCTAGGCAGTGTTGTGGGTTGATAGTTAAAGAACCCTTGGTCCTTGAGAATGTGATCTCATTTAGAAATAGGGTCTTTGAAAATATAATTGAGATGTAAGATAAGGTGAGGTTGTACTGGTATAGGGTCGGCCCTTAATGGAATATAACTGGTGACCTGATAAGGAAAGGAGAAGCACTCTTGGACCAGACAACCAGAGAGGAGAATGCCATATGAAGACACAGGCACAAAGAGGGAAGCACACCTTGTGAAAACAGAGGCAGAGGTTGGAGTTATGCAGCTGGAAGTTAAGAAATGCCAAGGATTGGCCAGGCGTGGTGGCTCACGCCTCTAATCCCAATACTTTGGGAGGCAGAGGCTGGTGGATCACCTGAGGTCAGGAGTTTGAGACCAGCCTGACGAACATAGTAAAATCCCATCTCTACTAAAAATACAAAAACTAGGTAGGTGTGGTGGTGCATGCCTGAAATCCCAGCTACTCATGAGGCCGAGGCAGGAGAATCACTTTAACCTAAGTGGCAGTGAGCCGTGATCATGCCATTGCACTCCAACCTGGGCAACACTGTGAGACTCTGTCTCAAAAAAAAAAAAAAAAAAAAAAAAAAAAGGCTGGGCGCAGTGGCTTACGCCTGTAATCTCAGCACTTTAGGAGGCCAAGGCGGGCGGATCACAAGGTCAGGAGATTGAGACCATCCTGGCTAACAAGGTAAAACCCCGTCTCTACTAAAAATACAGAAAATTAGCCGGGCGTGGTGGTGGGCGCCTGTGGTTCCAGCTGCTTGGAAAGCTGAGGCAGGAGAATGGCGTGAACCTGGGAGGCGGAGCTTGCAGTGAGCCGAGATCGCGCCACTGCACTCCAGCCTGGGTGACAGAGGGAGACTCCATCAAAAGAAAAAAAAAGAAAAAAAGACATGCCAAAGATTGCCTGCAACACCATAAAACAGAAAGAGCCGTAGAAATATTCTTTCCCAGGACTTCAGAAGTATGGTCCTGCTGACATCATGGTTTTAGACTTCCAGACTTGAACTGTGAGACAATAAATTTCTGTTGTTTCAAGCCATCCAGTTTGTGGTATGCTGTTACAGCAGTCCTTGAAAACTAGTACTGACTGTATGCTGGGTGCTGCGTGTACTGAGATGAACACATTTCCATCCCTGATCTTCAATAACTCCCAACCAAGTGGTCAGAGGCATATATCTGAGGCAGAATTTAAATATCTAAAATAAGAGTTTTATGGAGATATTAAGCTGGTGTTAGGAAGCCCAAAAGAGGGGCATAGGAAAGCTTTTCAGGAGAGTTGCTCTTTGAGTGCACTTCAAAGGATGGTTAAAAATTTGCCAGACAGATGACAGGATATTATGTAGTTGCTTCAGAAGTGAAAATTTTGTGCTGGAGAGAGATGATGGTAAAGAGAAGGCAATTAGAAAATACTCCCTACTTTGCACGTGATAGCCTTGAGTAGCAATTAAAATGAGTGTTTTCTCGTCTTTGACAAAGACATTAGCAAAGATGATGATGAAGATAATGATGATGATGAAGATATCTTTTGCCATTTTACTCAAGCAACTACGCTTAAATTGGACATTTTCTTCTGTAATTCTCTCAGCAAGTCTACATAGGAACTATTACCATCTGCATTATACAAATGAGAAAACTAACTCTCAAAGATTTTAAGTAACTTTCCTAAAGTCTCCACAACTAGTAAGTAGAAGCAATTTATGATATGCTCTTCACCTCTATAGTGAATATCTTTTTAAAATCATAAGCTTGACTGAAAAAAAAAATCACAGTCCCCCGAGGTTCTGCTCTTCTAGAGTTGGTAGATTTCACTTTGCACATGAATCATCTCAGCCTTTGAAATTAAGTTCTGCTGTGGGGGCCCTCTCCACAGTCACTTCTAGGACTGCATTTATTCATTTGTATTTATTCCTTCAACACATGTGCCAGGCACTATGCTAGGTGCTGTGTGCCAGATGACACTGTATATTCTGTTTCCTTTACAACAGTAGGCATTTTACAGATTTCTGTTTTCTACTGTGGGGCGGACCAGCAGTGTCTTTGAATTCTGCTTTTTAAAATGCACTAGATGTCAACCAGATTCAACCAGATGGGCTTCTCCACCTAAAAGTTATCAGACAGCTGCATGAAATAAAGCACACTCATTGATCTGTGAATATGCTGGGCATTTCTTTTGTTTTCTAATTTTCTTAGCACTTAAGTAGATATCGGTAACTTATATATGTCTTAGGGATTCAGATACCTTCCTGAGAATGTCTGGTCATACATAAGTTTGTAAAGTGTTTAACAACAACAACATCAGTATCCCTTTAGCTCTTCCAGGTTTCGAAAGGTTAAAATGTAATTGACACACTGTTCCAGTCAAGCAGAGCCTAAGGAGACAGGATGATAAAATGTCAAGCAGAGCCTAAGGAGACATGATGATAAAATGTAGTGTGGACTATGTGTGAGATCCTGGAAAAGAAAAGAACCTTAAGTAAAAAATCGAGGAAATCTGGAAAAACTATGGGCTTTAGATAATTATAATATATACATATTATTTCACTTATTGTGACAAATGTACCACCCTAATGAAAAATATAAAAGGACTCTGCGAAGGGCTCAGAGATGGGTCCTGAGAAATGTTAGAGGGTGAGCGTGAGTTAAAGTGCAGTGTCGCTGGATGCTGGCCAAATGTAATCTCGCAGATGAGAAATGGAGTTTGAATTTAGTAGATCTTCTTGCCAACCCCACCCACCCACGTCTCTGGCTCTCCTGCATCCCCCTTGAAGCTTAAAGTCCAACAATCATTTGCAATTTGTGCTCACTTAGGTTTGGATATGGGGATGAGAGTGGGATTGGATATCAGATGGATAATAAGGGAAGCTGGGTGTAGGCTACATGAGGACTCTGTATCTTCTTTGTAATTTTTCTATAAATGTAAAACTATTCTAAAATTAAGAAAAAATTAAACATAATTGACATAATAGCTATTTACATTTTTCTCTGGGTGATTCACTGTCTGTCCCTTGATTTGGATTCTTCTTGACTTTTCAGGCATTTTCTGTGATTTAGGAGGAGCTACATGTGCTGGCTTTGGGCAGTTTGTGTTGAAAAGCTGAATTCTTGTCCTGTGGTATCTCTGTCAAATGTGAGAAATTGATAGATAGGAACATATGAGGAAGAGCCCTGCCCAGGACTCTCCCAAGGAAAGGTGAAAAGTATGTAAGATTTCTGCCAAGAAGCCTTGAGGAAAATTCCTCCCTGAACTGAAATTTATTGACCAAAGAAACTCAATCTCAATCCACTTGAAGATTTTAAGATAATCTTAAAAGCAATATTGCACAGCGTATATATCACAGTGTTTCCTAAAAGTTCTTTCAGAGTGGAATTGTCAGAAGGGAAACTTTTAACTATTGCTTTTTCAAGTGAAATTTATTCTTATTTTTTCCATTGGATAATAAGAAGTCCTTATTTTAGAAAATGTAAAATTGATAGCATTTGGAAAAGAATAATTAGTGCTTTTGCGAACCCAGAGACAAAACTGCTAACGTTGTGGGGCATTCTTTCCAGTTTGAAAAAGTCTTGCTTTATAGAATTCTTGGTTCATTTATTGAAAACTATAAATTCTGAATGTATTTTCTAAAACAAGTCATCTTATCTCCAGGGATTCTGTTTTTCTTCAAATTTGTTTTTTTAACCAAACTTGAGAAAGTTTGGGATTTTTGGTAAGCATGAAAATGTCTTTAGTTCTAGCCTGCTGGGGGTGTGTGGAACCTCAGCACAGTATCTGCGTTCCCTCACCTCCTTTTCTGTCCCTAGCTGACTGTGCTCTGTAGAGGCCTCAGAGAGGAGCAAAGGACTCTGGCAAGTGCTCAGAGATGGGTCCAGTGAAATGTTAGAGGGCAGATGTGGGGGAAAGTGCAGTGTTGCTGCATGCTGGCCACATGTAACCTCGCAGATGAGAAATGGAGTTTGCATTTAGTAGATCTTCTCGGCAACCCCACCCACCCACGTCTCTGGCTCTCCTGCATCCCCTTTGAAGCTTAAAGTCCAACAATCATTTGCAATTTGTGCTCACTTAGGTTTTGGACACTGGGATGAGAGTGAGATTGGATATCAGACGACAAGGTGATGGAGGAGGCAGCCTGAAACCCCGGAAAACAACAAGGGCTTTCCCACAGCTGCACCTGAACCCTTAGTATCTGTGCATTGTTGTATAAATTATATAACTTTGCTATACTTCAAGTTTTAATTTGTAATACAAAGATTAAAATATCCATCTCATGGAACTGTTGTATGTGTAAAGTTGAGATACTATGTGGAGGACCTGGCACATTCATTGGCACATACTTGCTGCATAATAAATGCCGGTTCTATTATGTTCACTTTGCTTATCTTACCTGTATTTCCCTTGGTTTTGGTCCAGACTTCACTCACCTGCTCAGTTTTCCTGATATAATTTGTTGAAGTTATAAAAATAAGGAAGCAAATTCTACTTTAAGTACCATTTGAGAGGACATTCGTTGGTGTCTGATTTTTGGTTTTTTGATGTTTGGTCTTTGGTTATTTTATTTTCAGCCTGTTTAGAGAGTTAATGTTTTAATTATTTTCTGTTGTAAAGATTGAAAATAATTCCCCGAGGGTTCAGCTGTTATAAGTCCTAAGCTGGACAGTTAGTGGAAAAAAGTCAATCTGTTTTGCAATTTGACCTTGTGTAGTTACAGCAAATCATCTGACTTATTGGCTCTTTTTCTTTTATAAGCTGCACATCTTGATGCAGTGTTACGTTACTTTATTTTCACCCTGTTCACCAGAAAAAATGAAAAAGAAAGTCATCATGCATGAAAAAAAGGGAACTGATATTTTCTAAAAGTCAAGGGCAGTATCCCTGAATTTAAAACAGCTCTCAGGTGCAGTTGCTCATGACTGGCTGTTGTTCTTGCCCAAAGTTCCAGAATCATTCATGCTGATCATACTATCAAGCCTGAACCTAGCTTTGACAGTGAAAGATAGCCTGTGCCCTTGGGCCTCTCCCGAGTCTGCTTGAAGTGTGACCCACATCACATTAAAAGCCAGTTTGTGCCCAGGATTACATCATCCCACAAGAGGTCTGCAGGCTAAGGGCAAGAAGCCATGAAACTTTTCTTTTAAGCAATGGGCTTTACCACCTCATAGTGTTTACATTTTTAATAGGTGATGAGAGAATTTGCAATAGTCTGTGTACATCTTGACCCAAAGATGGAATGATTTGAAGAGACCCTGGCCTTATATGAATAGTTGCTGTTCATGCCCCTGTACCTATTCATCACTGGAGAAGTCTGAGCTCATGTCTACTTTTTAATACACAAAGAGTCCATAAATTCAACAACGGCCCAACCATTCTTCTAGATCATTAAATTATATAGCGAGATTTTATCATACAAGTCTTGGCCTTCGAAATTCATCATTTTGAAGAAAGATTATGGTTATATGTAGCTGTAAAATTATTCTGATATAAATATTCTACTTGGAAAGAAATGCAATATTCGCTCTAACAGAAAACAGTGGCAAACAGAATTAACTTTCTATTGTTTGACATGTGACAATGATCTTATCTTTCATTGTGAGAATAAAGGTAAAGGCTCTATATTAATTAAAGGTTAGCAAGTATATTGCAGAAGCTTGAAGCTGAATTGCTAAATGGCTGATAAAATTATTAGTTAGGGAACCACAAAAGGTATCTTATTTTCGCCTGATGCCAAGGTGCTGCAAAAGCTTTTCTAAAGGAAAAGTCATCGTTTTTAAAAGCACCATAAAGGTGGACATAAATATGAAATGAAATCCTTGCATTATTTTAGTTTTACCCCAGGAATTTATTGTCAGCTTGTCCTTTAAATGTACTGCAAGGTTTCACAACCATAAAAATCCTGAGTTCCAGAACAGACTAAAGTGGTCATACAGGTTGACTTCACAGGTCTAGACAAGACTGGCCTGAAACTGTCTTAACACCATAAGAACTCAAGGATAGAGAATCAACTTTGTCCTCTGGTATACTTGATTACTAGCTAGAAAATTTTTAAAGAGTGAGTCTCATCCCACAGCATAAAACCATTTTATTTATTTTAATTGTTCATTGTGGAGATGGAGCATGGCTTACACTGTATTAATCAAGTGACCTGTAGTATGCTGAGTGTTCTGCTGTCTGTGGGTATTAACAGATTCAGCTGGACCAGAAAAAAATAAAGGTTATACCTGGTTGGCTAAAAATATTTGGAGCTCAAATTGATTTGCATGGCATTCAAGATTCTTCAGAATCTGGCTCCAATTTACAATGCTTCAGCTACATGAATTGTTCCCCATTCTCTGATGATGTTAGGTACTTTTTCATCTCTGAATCATTATTTTCTGTGCCCTGCTGTCTATGCCCTTCCCTCCCCATTAGCTGATGAATTCCTCTTCATTTGTCAAACTTCAAGTCACAGGTCACCTTGCCTTAGCAGCCTTCTTCAATTTTGCCATCCACTCCCCTGGCCTGGGAGAAAATATGACTCCCTTTATCTTCCAATGCACATTACCCAGTATCTACTCGCATCTCTCTACCCTTGAAGTACTTTGTTTAGAAGATACACTCCTTTTGTACAAGGTCCTTCTCTGTTTTCATCACTGCACCTATTTAGAGGCCAAACAAAACACCTAACATATAACGGGCACTCAATAAATGCTAGCCACATCGTTCACATGGATATTATTGTACCTATGTAAAATATCTAGCGTATCTATTTCTAATATTGTGAACAATGGAGGCAGTTACCATTTTCTGTTCATCTTTTTATTTCTGTAGTGTCTATCATCTCATTGTTGAATGAAAAGAATAAATTTACTTGTGAGGTACTGTGTAAGCATGTTCTTTAAGAAACTTTTGGAAATAGAAAAGTAATCCCAGCACTGGGAAGGTTTTGAATAATGGAGAGCTGTCTGATCACTGTCATTGTCCTTTGTCTTGGTTCAAGCCACAATGATCTTTTGCCTGAACAACAGCCACAGTCTATCCAATTGGTTTTGTTCCAGTTCAATTCCATAAATTCTTTGCACTGAAATAAAAATTATTCACTTTAAAAACTGAAATCTGATACATCATCTCCTGACTTTAAAACCTTGAGTGGCTTTCCATTGCTTTTCAGATGATCTCTAAGTCCCTTGGCACGGTTACTAGTCCTTGCATTATACAATCTTTGCCTCTGCACCTCATTCTCTCCCACTCAATTTGCTCCAGGGTCTGGCTCACTGGGATATCTTCAGGGCTAGAATATGCAGTGCTCTCTATGGACTCTTGCACAGGGCGGAACATACTTCCATGATTACCCGGCACCTTATCATGTAACTGCTACTAACTTCAGATCTTTGGATCTCATGTTAAGCACTTTCAGTGTGGTACTCTCTGACCTCCAATGTTTGATTAGGCCTCCTGGTAATATGTTCTCTAAGCACTTTTTCTTTCATATCCTATGAACCATCATATGTTACGGTCAGTATTTGTTCAACTTTCTGTCTTCTCTTCTAGACTGTCAGATCCATGAGAGAAGAGATTGTGTTGGTTTTCTTTTTAGTGCAGTTTGTATTAGTTTTCTATTGCTGCTGAAACATATTTCCATTGACTTGGTAGCTTAAGCAACAGAAATTTGTTCTTTCATAGCTCTAAAGGCTGGAAGTCCAAAATCAGTATCACCAGGTTGAAATCAAAGTGTCAGTAGGACTGCACCTCATCCAGGGGTTTAGGGGAGAATACTTGTCTTATCTCTTCCCGCTTCTTTTGGCTGCAAGCTTTCCTTGGTTTGTGGCTGCATCATTCTGATCCTCAAGGCCAGCATCTTCAAATCTCTCTCCATTCTGTCTTCATGTTACCTTTTTATTTTCTCTGTGTCAGATCTCCCTCAGCCTCTTTCTTATCAGGCAACATGTGATTACAGAGTAAGCTCCACATCTCAGTATGTTTAATTTAATTACATCTGCAAAGACTCCTTTTTCATATAAAGTAGGGTTTGGCAGGTTCCAGAGATTGGGACCTGATATAATTGAGGACCATTATCCAGCCCACCACACTACTGAGTTCCGAACTTTTGTCTTAAGCTCTGACTTAGATATGTGTGTGTGTGTGTGTGTGTGTTCTATGATTTTATGTGTTAGTTCATCTAAAACTTTTAAATATATGTAACATTAAATATTTTTATTGATTGGCTTCAGTGCGCCCTTTGTTGTAGATACATTTCTTCAGGTAGTCACGCTAAAAACTCAGATATCTTGCCTTTCCCTTGTCATTGGGAACAGGTCCCAACATCTTATAACTCTGTGAGTTAGAGGTTAGGTTCTGCTGACTCTACAACTCAGCCTAGTTTCTTAGGGATCAAGCCCTCTTGGAAATGGTAGAAGCAGAATGGAACTTAATAATAATAATGAAAATGATACTACTACTACTACTACTACTACTACTACTACTACTACTACTAATATGCTAGTGCAAGAGAAAGCTTCATTACCTCGGCTGAAAGGCAAGAATAAGGATAGTTTTCCAGGGATATAGTAAAACAAACAGCAGTCTATTTGGTGAAAAAGGAGTTGGGGATGTGGGGTAAGAGCCATTACCAGCTGCATGAAATGATAATATTGATGTAGATGACCTTTAGTTTTTATCCCAACAATAAAATAAAAAATTCTATCAAGCATGTGTTTCTATTCAATACTATTTTTATTGCAGGAAATATAAGACTTTTTATGGGCCCATATTCCTCTCCTTTTATGCTATGAGTACTACATCATCTTTCCTTCTCTCTCATCTTGGGGAGGCCAACAACCATATCACTTTCATCATGTGGATCCCAAATCATCTGATGCCAGGCTGGAATCCCTCTCATTGAGATTGGATCAACCATTATTGAATTTGATGCATCAGAGTCTCATATTTAATCTTATTTTATTACCACAATAAACCTTTAAGGAAGATATTGTTATTCATCCCATTTTAACAAGAGTCCGTTCGAGTTCATATCTGATAGGTGCATAAGCAGTAGTTTAAGATTTCAGTAACTTGAAAGCTAGATATCTGCACTTATTTCAAATTCCTCAGGTTTGGTAGCTAGGAGAGGAAATGCCATCCATTGAGCAATCAATTGAGAACATATACCATGCCGAGGACATAGCAGTCCTCGGGACAGTCACACAACCCAGATTTTATACCACTGTTTGGGACTGATGAGAAAATGGATTTAGAAGACTTTCCCTGAAAACTCAGAGGCAGTAAGTGGCACAAGTGGGAAGTGAATTGAGGGCCATGTCTTTAAAAATACCAACCATATCCTTCTATAATGTTGCCCTCAATTTAAAAGTTGCAATTTTTGAAATAAGCTAGAAACAGAAGGACAAACACTGTATGGTTCTACTGCATGAGGTACCTATGAGTAGTCAAATTCATAGAAACAGAAAACAGAAGGCTGGTTGCTGGGGCTGGGGAGAGGGGAAAGGTGGATATTGTTTTATAGTTGCAGAGTTTCAGTTGGGCAAGATGAAAATATTCTGGAGATGGACGTTGGTGATATTTGCACAATAGTGTGGATGTACTTCATGCTACTGAATTGTACACCTAAAGATGGTTGAAATGGTAAATTTCATGTTCTATTTTACTGCAATGAACAAATGGGATTTTTCTATATAGGTTCACTAGTAAACTGAGAAATCGTTTATGAAGGCCAAGGACACGAGCACAGTATTTGATAGTCAGAATAAATTAAATAGCATTTTGCTTCAGAGAGAAGGTCAAATAAGCACATTTATCTTTCCCATCTCAGAACTTGTTATTTTATTAGTTTTACTGTAAAACCCTTCCAGAGGCAATTTTTCTGTCTGAAAGGCTGATTAAGAATCTTCCTTTCTAAAATTTTTAAAAAATTATTTATTTTTGAGACAGAGTCTTGCTCTGTCACCAGGCTGGAGTACAGTGGCGTGATCTTGGCTCACTGCAACCTCCGCCTCCTGGGTTTAAGCGATTTTCCTGCCTCAGCCTCCCAAATAGCTGGGACTACAGGTGCACACTACCATGCCCAGCTAATTTTTGTATTTTTAGTAGAGACGGGGTTTCACCCTGTTGGCCACGATGGTCTCAAGCTCTTCATCTTGTGATCTGCCTGCTTTGGCTTCCCAAAGTGCTGGTATTACAGGTGTGAGCCACCATGCCCAGCCAAGAATCTCCCTTTTTTTAAAAAAGTATTTATCCTCCAATTACTGAACCTGAGGGTATCATAATGAGTAAAATGTAAACTGTTTGGAGAAAAATATTTGTGTAGAACACAACCTCTAACTGTTTTATCGAGTGTTTTCATTTAAATGATCTGATGCAACCTTGAAAGGGGTGCCTGCAATAAGACTTTTCACAGTGCAGGTATCCAAGAGAAGAAATTGTGAGCTGACATCTAACTTAGATGAAGAGTGAGATAAAGCAGTGAATACAAATAAATACATGAATACCATGAGGTGTCTATCTATTACTTTCATGCACCAAGGAACTAGAACTAGTGATTAAGCAGATGGATCTAAATTCTATAATTTCTTGCTTTTTGGTTTTCCCTTGGTTTTATCTCCCTAGGGGAACCATTCAGCTCCAATTAGCTTTGGTTGCCAGGTCCATGATATTGCAATTCTCTGAGTCAAGTAGGCACCAAACCCATTTTTGCTTGGGTTAGCTGAAAAAGATGTAAATTAGGAGTAGCAGATTGGCTGTCTTTTTTTGTAGGTCTGGACTGTCCTAGGCACTACATATTAAGATGATCCCCTAATGCTGAGGAACTGAATGAAGTAGTTTTAATGCATCTATATCTGGTACCTGTGAAGCCAATAGTAAGTGAGGAGTGCTAAGTAGCTATTGTTTTGAAAATAAATTACACATAGATTTAACTTTGCTTTATTTGAAACAGCCCAGTCTTCATTGCATGGAAAGACAGACAGTTCACTTGAATGATAGCTTAATAGTAAATAAGGGGAAAATGGGCTAATAGAGGAAGAATCTCCTGGGGGTGGGGTGGTGGTGGATATGAATCAGTTGTTGATGTGGTTTTAAATCAAGCGTGTGTGTTGTGGTTGTACCTCCGGAATCGTGTTTGGATATTTGTGAGCTGGTAGCACGTTTAATCTGTAGGCACTATCTGCGTGGATTGGTTTTATGGTGTGTGTGTATAGTGGGGAGGGGAGGCCCTACAAGGAACGTTATTTCTAAAAGCTTGAAGACAAAGCTATGGGGAATGGGTGGGGCAGTGCTGGGGAGGTGCGGAGCCCTGGACTCTGTCTATTTTCAGGAAGATCTCCTTGGATGGAGGTTGAGCCTTTGCAGGAAGCCAAGGTGGGCAGGAGACGAAGGTGAAACTTTTTTCCCTAGGGATCCTGTGAGACTTGGGACCTGCTCTGGGTCCAGATGAGAGAATGTGACATAGAGTTGAGAAGGCAGTATTCTCTCTTCTTCTTGGAACATAGCTTGTCTCTGGTACAGCAAGAACCAAAGGGGAGGTGACTTTGGGTGACTTTAGGAGACCCAAGCAATGGCACCTCTGGCACACAGCTCAGTTTTCTCAAGAAAGATCCTAGGATCTCAGGAAGTGACATCAGCAAGAGGCCTGTGGCAGACCATGGAAGATTCGTGCATACTTGTGGAGCAATCTGGGGACCTCCCAGAAATGGCGAGAAAGGCCTGGGATTTGGAGGTCCTGCCGTCTCTAGGCAGGAGTCACACACCAGGGAAGCGTGGATGATTCCACGCAAATGCTCTACAAACCGACGGCACCCCAGAGAATGCTGGCTACTTTCTGTTTTTAACTAGGACTTTGCATGCCATGTGTTAATTCCATACATCCAGTCATCGTCTTTTTGCAATTTCAGAGACATCAATATAGAGAACTCTATTTCTAACAAATGTCTAGACTTATAAAAAATAACCTGCTCTGCCTAAACAAATGCTCTGTTGCTCTCAAACATCATCTCCTCTGACCTTCACTGCACACCTCAGACAGGTGCTATAATTGCTGTCTAAGATGAGAGAAAAGGGCAAGGAAATGAACACTTATTAAGAACTGAATATTTTCTGGACACTGTATCAGAAACTTTACCTGTTTCTTCCCATTTAGGCCTTGTGATCATCTTGAAAGATAGGTATTATTTAATCCCCTGACCAAAAATGAAAACTGAGGCTCTGAAACACTTTTTCTGACATGCGCTGACCAGCGATGGCTCTGGAGCAAACCTAGGTCTCAGACCTCTGCATCCTACTGTACATAGGTTACAGGAAAATTTGAAAGGAAAAAGTCTACTTTACAGGAGCTCAAGGGAGATGAGAGGGAGAGAGGAGCAGAGAGAGAGGGTTGGGCTCAGAGTCAGTGTGAGATAAAGACTGGTGGTTTTTACACCTGTCCCTCACCAGGCATAATTGTAGACATTCTCATTTTCTACTTGTGGTTTGATTAGCTCTCCCTCTGTTCTTCAAGGACACCCGGACACCTGATCTGCCATGAGCGTTAAGCTGAAAGGCTGCCTTTCCAGCACCAGCTTCCAGCTGCCGTAATAAGTATGCTCCAGACTGTTTCTCAACCCTGTTATTTCAAGTTCTGAGCTCTCCTCCCTCCTCTGACTCTGTTCTTGCTGGTGTTAAATGTTCTTGTCAAAAGCAACTATTTACAGGCCATTAACAACAGAACGGATGATTAGGCTCTCTCCAGACCTGATGAATAATGCATACTGCCAGTCTGTGGTTTCACCACCCAGTACAGGGCTCGTCTGAGGAACAGTGCCATTAAAGAGTCTGCTGTTCCCTTTCTGAGATCTGAACAATTTGAAGAAACAATTGCATTTTAGTGTGTGGAGGAAAAACCTTGTTCTTCTTGTACTCTGTTGTTTTGGGCAAAAGCAGAGGAAAGAGAAGCTTGCCCATTTCTTTTCTATCCATGGATAGAAGCAAATCAAATATGTATTTATTTTATCTCTAAGGAAGGATACTATGAAATCTACCTCTAAAGCCTAACACAGAGGCCGAAGTGAGCAAACCTCAGCCACAGCCAGATTTATAAATGGTTCTGGCGGTGTAGACCCACTGCATACTTAGGACATTAAGGAACTTGGAGAGCCCATAAAGGAGACTGAGTAGCAAAGGTCAGAAGTGTACCCATGGATCCAGGTAAGCTGGGCCCTGGAAGCCCAGGAGAAGAGGGCTTCAAAAGCCCATCAAGTGTCACATGCCATAGGACAGTCTAAACAATCTGTGCCCCTGGTGGTCTCAGAACTGGTTTCTCCCCATGACAACCTTATTTTTGGGCACCTCAACTCTTTTCACATTTGGGATAAATCCTTCCTTCACAAATCTCTGCAAGCTGAGAGATCTTACCAAACAGGCAACCAGATAAAGCTTTAAACTGTATGTATTTGCAGTGGATATGCAGTAGAGAGCCTCTTATGGGACCCATGTTGCACAAACAGACTTAGTCCTGTAAATATATGTACTTTACACAAGCCTTATTTATAGAGGAAATTGAGAAGAAAATGTCACTAGAATGTAGATGGTAATGCCATGATATCTAGGCATGAATTAGCAAAAACAAGCTGCACAGCTTCAATGGAACCTTCCAGGCTAATATACCTGAATGCTATGCTACTACAGAGGAGTGGGGACTGAGGAAGATGGGGAGAAGGAAGAAGAAAGAAGGAATCTGAAAGAAGGAAACAGAAATGGGCAAGCTTGTCTTTCCTCTGCTTTTGCCCAAAACAATAGAGTACACGAAGAACAAGGCTTTTCCTCCACACACTAAAATGCAAGAAGTCAAAAAGGGATCCTCTCACCTAAAAATGTATGCGGTCTTCATGATGACAAGATATCAGAAAGTTCCAGAAGCTGTAATTCTTTAGTTCCCTTTCTGACCATTACTGTTATTGGATGGGTTCTGGCAAAACAGAATGACTAACAGGACCAGCTCAACCTGGTGATCACTGCTGTTTCTCTGAGTAACTTTCCATTATCACGATAAGGGAGAATGAAAATTCACATCTCAAGTCCCGCATCCTTTCTAATTATTTCCTGAGGCCATATTTCTTCCTCCCTGTGTACCCTATGTTACCAGGAAATCAAGGTCACAAACCATCCATATAGGGGTAAGAGGTCTATACCATTAACAGATCATTGTTAATTGTCTCTTGTTAATTATCTCATTTGTTAATTGTCCTGTGCTGCTATACAGAGATCATGGACATTCAAGGTCGTGGTCTGGATACACACTCTTTGACATTGATAAGTTGCTCACTTCTCCTATTTTTCTACAAAATAGTGCAGGTCTTTATGGGGATTGGTTTAGTTGCTCATTTGTTTCTTGGGGATATCCAGCAATCAAACACATCTCCTTCTCTGGGAGATTCTTGACTGAAAGTCTTGGCAGAAGGCAGAGGCCTATCTCTCTGTACCAATGTCCAAAGAGTCAATTTCTCTCTTTTGCTGTCCCCTGGAAACTGGAACATGGTTCTCATAGTCTATGGTTAGCCCATTAGATGTTTTCTTCTGGGATAGTGATTCTTAAGCAACTGGCACAAAACACAGGTATTGGGCCCTAATATGCCCAGTAGAAATGGGGACACCAAGAGCACAGCCCAAGCAGCACTGAGTGAGCAGGTCGGTGGTGCTAGTGACATCATTCTAGCCACACTGCTCCTGTGGCCTTGACTCTGTGTCTGATGTGCAGCCTTCAAATTCATCTTGCAAGCCAGGTCTTCCAGCCTCCCCTGCCTGCCCAATAGCCTTCCAGTAATGACTTTTCAGCCTGAGTCAGCCAGAAACTGTCTTTCATGTGATTAAGAACACAGGTTCTTTTCTTCTTGAGTCTTAAGATTCCAGTTGACTTCAGGTTAAATTTATACCTTCACAGGCAGTCTGGCTCTTCCTAAAGAAGTTGCTAGTTGTCCACTCTTCTGGGCTTTCTTTAAAATAATCCTCTAACCTCTATCAGTATGTTCTACTTCTCTCTATTCTCTGTATCTCTTTGAATGCCATACAGTCAACACTTTGTATCCAAGGGTTCTGCATCTGTAGATTCAACCAACCAAGGATTGAAAATATTTGGTGAAAAAAAATGCATCTGTAGTACATAAATACGTACTTTTTTCCTTGTTATTCCCTAAACAATATAATTTAACAACTATTTGCATAACATTTACATTATATTTGGTATTATAAATAATCTAGAAATGATTTAAAGTATACAGGAGGCTATGCATAGATTCTATGAAAATACTGCACCCTTTTATATCAGGGACTTGAGCATCTGAGGATTTTGCTATCCCTGGGGTTCCTGGAACCAATCCCTTATGGATAATGAGGGATGACTACTTCCTGATGAAAGCTACTCCTTCAGTAACACACTCCTCCAGGCATAGTCCAGCAAGATGCCTGTTCCATTAGCGAGGTGTATCTGCCTTCCACATGTGCTTTTGTCTTATCTATTCCTTTGCTACAAAGAGCTTCTTGAATACCAGATGATTTCCAGAAAGTCTGTTTTGTAACAATCGCCAAAGAATTTTTGTGGCAAGCTGGGTGATTCTCTTTTTACAGTAGTGGTGAATTAATAAAAGATATAGTCATTTTGTAACTTCTACATAGGAATCCTGAAAGCAGTCTGAGAAAATTCATTTGAAATATAGTCACACACTGCATAATGGTATTTTCGTCAATGATGAACTACATGTACCATGGTGACCCTGTAAGGTTATAATGGAGCTGGAAAATTCCTGTGGCCTAGTGACATGGTCAGTGCAATTACTTTATTTTTTAATAAGTTTGGTGTGGTCTATGTGTTCAGTGTTTATAGTCTACAGTAGTGTAGAGTAATGTCCTAGGTCTTCACATTCACTTACCACTCACTGACTAACCCAGAGTAACTTTTGGTCCTTCAAGCTCCATTCATGTTAAGTGCCCAGAAAAGGTGTACCATTTTTTTAGTAACATATTTTTACTGTACATTTTCTATCTTTAGATATACACAAATACAACTGTGTGACAATTATCTACAGTATTCAGCAAAGTAGCATGCTGTACAGGTTTTTAGCTGGGCAGCCACAGGCTACACCATGTAGCCTAGTTGTGTAATGAGATATACCATCTAGGTTTTTGTAAGTACACTCTAAGATGTTCCCACAAGGACAAAATCATGTAGCGATGCATTTCAAAGAAAACATCCCCATCATTAAGCAGTGCCCGACTTTATGTGTAACCTTTGAAAGAAATAAAAGGCAGAGGAATATCCTCATAATGAATCACATTGTTCTTCACTGTTTCCATTTGATCAATAGAAAAAGTATCCTGTTTTCCAGAACAATTGCTCTGAAAATTGTTCCATTTGTGTCCAGGTTTGTTTGTGTCATTCACCGTATAAAGCAGGACATGGAAGACATAATCATACAGTTTGTAATAATTTCACTGCTTGTTCTGGGGCAATGAGCACAGGTAACAGGGTTGTACTCTGCCACAGTTCTAGGGGGTGCTATTCATATCCTAGTCTTGGCGAAGGATCCTTCCTGGAGGTTTGCTGATGCACAGCCAGCTCAGCTCTGGGCAGCAGCCTCATGGAGTAAGAAACATTAAAAAATATGTATTAGAAATGAAGGGATGATTTCCTGGTCCCTTTGAGTGAAACTCCCAGTGAGTGTGCAATTAATTTTCCACAGAGGTACCAAGTCTGGGCTGCTTTATAAGCAGCAAAAAATGTCTCATTTATATTCCACTTTCAGAGATAAGGAAAAGGTATTTAAAGGCTATTTAGTCACTCTCTAGCACTCGAAACTTATGGATGATTCTGTCAAAAGTGAAGATTTAAAAAATGAATAATAAAACCACTTTCAGAGATAACTGCCAGTAATTTTTTTCTTTTCTTCTAAGGTGACTATGAAATATGAATTGATACCATAGACAGAGGAAATATATCAAATAATTTGCTCAGCAGGGGAGACATCTCTTGCAGGAAGGACTGCTGATTGCAAGGCTAGGTTCACCCACTGGGTTCTTCCCCTCTGGAGCTTCTGTACGAAGAGTCCATTGTTTCCACAGAACCATAGAAAAGGATTAGTGATTATTATTATTATTATTTTTCCTGTGGGTGTCTCTGGTTGATGACAAACTGCCATCCACAGGGGCAGATGGTCTTTATTTTATGACAGGGCAGAGGCTGTCCTTTGGGTCCTCAAATCATAACTCAATGAAACCCACCATTCACCTTCCATTTTGCAACCTGAGTTCTGGTGACAGGACTGCTCTGGGCTGAGCATGGTACAGATTTTAGTGATTAGAAGCTGCTAGAATCATTGAAACAACTAAAGATTAATAATGAATTGCAGGACTGTTACCGTGAACCAAGGAGACTCTCTCACAAATGAGCCTGGGGCTATTTTCTTATCACTTCATGAGAAAATTCTCCCCAGGCCATCTGGCTGTATCAAAATGTAAAAGATACACAGCCTTTGGCCAACCAATTCCATACTTGGGATTTTTTAAAACATTAATTTCATTTCAAATAGTAAATATATTCACATGATACAAAATTGAAAATATAAAAGTGCATCATTTAAAAATATCTTTCATACTTTTGTCCTCTAGAGACCATTTTTTTTCTCCGGAGAAGCAACTGGTATTTTGTGTATCATTCTAGAGACATCTATGGATTAAACAAATACACAGATATGTTCCTTCTTCCATGTTTAAAATAAAAATGATGAGCATTACGGCCGGGCCGGAAAGGTGGGCTCAAGCGCTGTAATCCCACCGCACTTTGGGAGCGAGACGGCCGATCACGAGTCAGGAATCGGACCACCTCTAACACGTGAAACCCCGTCTCTACCAAAATACAAAAGAACTAGCCGGGCTGTGGCGGCGCCTTAGCCCAGCCTACCGGGAGCTGAAGCAGGAGAATGCGGGAACCAGGAGGTGGAGCCTTCAGTGAGTCCGAGATCTGGCGCCACTGCACCCAGCCCTGTGGCAACAGGAGCGAGACTTCCGTTCTCAAAAAAAAAAAAAAAAAAAAAAAAAAAAAAAAAAAAAAAAAATGATAGCATCTTACATGTCCTTGGTTAATTTTTAACCAAAACGTTTTTTGGGAAAGAATTTTAGATTCACAGAAAAGTTGCAAAGATAATACAAAGGGTTTCTATATACCTTTGTCCAGTTTCTCCTAATGTGAACATCTTACATTTCTGTAGTGCATTTGTCAAAACTAAGAAATTTAAACCAGTACATTACTATTAATGAAACTACAGACTTTACTTGGACGTCAGTCATTTTTTTTTTTTTTTCCACTAATGTTCATTTTCTGTTTCAGGCTCCAATCTAGAATACCACATTGCACTGCAAAATGAATAACTTCCCTCCCTCCCTTCCTTTCTTCCTTCTTTCCTTCCCTTAATTGCCGTGGGCTTGTTGGGGGTATGTATGGTTGTATGATTTTTTTTACATGCATGGATTTGTGAAATTGCCACCATAATCAGCATACAGAATAGTTTCATCTCCCTGAACATCTCCCTCCGTTCCCCATGGCAATCACTGATTTGTTCTCCCTCACTATAGTTTTGTCTTTTTGAGAATGTCATAAAAATGGAATCATGCAGTTTGTAACCTTTGGAGACTGGCTTCTTTTACTCAGCATATTGTCCTTGAGTAGTTGCATGTATCAATGCCTATCTATCCCCCCCCCTTTTTTTTTAACTGAGCAGTATTCCCTGTGGATATCCCACTGTTTATTTATTCACTCATTGAAGGACATTTTGTTTGTTTTGTTTTACTTACTATATCTTGAAACTCTTAAAAATTTATTTCAAGCATAAAGAGTTGCATTGAAACATTATTATTGCTCTTATTTTAAATTCAGAACTAATATGTGATTGGTAAAAGCAAAAATGAAAGCAAACAAAAAAAACAATGTAAACGAGAAGAAACAAAATGGGGGTGCTCTCCTCTGACCCTCAAATACATACGAAGGCGGTAAGAAGTTCTTAACCA
Source organism: Rhinopithecus bieti (assembly GCF_001698545.2). Classification (NCBI taxonomy): domain Eukaryota; kingdom Metazoa; phylum Chordata; class Mammalia; order Primates; family Cercopithecidae; genus Rhinopithecus; species Rhinopithecus bieti. The sequence goes on along the minus strand of NW_016806217.1, from coordinate 1,251,622 downwards.
TTTTCTTTGCCTCATTGCAGACTTGCCTGGTTTCTTACATTCCTTTTGAAAACTCTTTTAAATATCAATCATGTACTTTAAATGCATATCATATATTTTTAAAAGTATATCTGATGTATGTACATCGTTTGGAGAATAATGGTAAAAAGATCATGCTGGTATCTAACATGCAATTTAAGAAAGGGCTTCCCACAAACATCAGTAGTCTGCTGTGCCCTTCTCCAATTTGTAACCCTCCCTGTTTCACATGAGCAACATTTTATCTTTTTGAAAAAATAACTCCCTTGGTTTCCTTTATAGTTTTGCTACATATGTGTGTATCCCTAAGCCATACATTATTTAGTTTTGCCTATTTTTGACCTTTATGATATCATTCAGTATATGTTCTTTTCTATCGGTTTTCTTTACTGTTAAATTTAAGCTTTATTAAGCTTTATTTCATTAATGTTAAATGAAAAAGAAATGTATGTTGATGCTGATGTATAGACATATTTTATTTCCGCTGCTAGATGATATTTAATGGCACAAACACATCTGTATTTATATATCTGCTTTACTGTTGAAAAACATATGTTCAATTTAAAGCGTTTGGGGGAGGATTATAAACAATGCTGCCAAGAATATTGTGTATGGCTTACAAGTGGGATTGTTGTATAGACAGCTATGTGTATTTTCCCCGTTATTCAGTAATGTGAATTATATCTAAAGTAGTTGGCCAGAGTTATATTTTGGCCGGTGGTGCATGGATATTCTGCCATTCTATGTCTTTGCCAATACTTGATGTTATCATTCTATTTTATTTTTGCCAATCTGACGGGTATGGAATGGAATCTAATTTTGGCTTTACTTTGCATTTTCCTGACTACCGATGAGTTGGAACATATCAAATTTGAGTTTTTTGGCAATTCTCAGTTCATCTTTTGTGAAATGCTTATACAAGAAATGACTGTTATATCTTTTGTTCTTTGAAATGAATTTTTAAATTTTTTCATTATTGTCTTAAAATAATTTTTTAAAATTCTGAATACTTATTCTTTGTTGGCTATAAATATTTTATATATCATCTCCCAATTTTCTGGCTCAAATTTTTGTCTGTAGTGTCTTTGATGAAGTGGAGTTTATTGCTGGTGAATTTATCTTGTCCATTTTGGTGTGCTTTTAGCACCTTATTTAGAAATTTTTTACTACCAAATAATTATGAAGGTATTTTGGTACATTTTTTTCTAAAAGTTACAAAGTTAGAGTTTCCACTTAAGTGTTTAATCTATCTGGAATTATTAAAGAAAATAGTTGGAGTAGTGGTTAGGAGCAAAGATTTTAACATCAGGCCATCTGAGTTTTGAACTCCATCTTTTATCAGTTACTTGGTAAATTTCCCCTGTGGAAATTTCAACTTTTTAAATTGGATTCAACCTCTCTGTGTCTCAGTTTTATCATCTCTAAGGATAATTTAAAAAGAAAGTCTCTATAGTTTTGCAGATTCGAGTTTCAAATAAGTTATGACAGGCGCGGTGGCTCACGCCTGTAATCCCAGCACTTTGGCAGCCCGAGGCGGGTGGATCACAAGGTCAAGGTCAGATCGAGACAATCCTGGCTAACAAGGTGAAACCCCGTCTCTACTAAAAATACAAAAAAACTAGCCCGGCGTGGTGGCGGGCGCCTGTAGTCTGGCGGCTGAGACAGGAGAACGGCGTGAACCCGGGAGGCGGAGCTTGCAGTGAGCCCAGGTCACGCCACTGTACTCCAGCCTGGGTGACAGAGGGAGACTCCGTTTCAATAAATAAATAAATAAATAAATAAATAAATAAATAAAAAAATAAAAAACTAATATGTGAAGTACTAGAATTCTAACTAAAACCATGATTATGCATGCTATAAAGTAGAGGCCCAATTTTCTTCAGATGGATAATTTGTCTCAGCATTATTTATCGAATAATTAATTTTTCCTAGTTTCAATTTCACCGCATCATAAATCAGATTCTCTCTCTCTCTCTCTCTCTCTCTCTGTGTGTGT
>NW_016806217.1:1247316-1248576 GCF_001698545.2 Rhinopithecus bieti | reverse complement strand
GAAGTACTAGAATTCTAACTAAAACCATGATTATGCATGCTATAAAGTAGAGGCCCAATTTTCTTCAGATGGATAATTTGTCTCAGCATTATTTATCGAATAATTAATTTTTCCTAGTTTCAATTTCACCGCATCATAAATCAGATTCTCTCTCTCTCTCTCTCTCTGTGTGTGTGTGTGTGTGTGTGTGTGTGTGTGTGTGTGTTGAGGCTCTGTGTTATTTTCCATTGGCCTATTTTTATATTCCTGTACACATAATGTGTTTTCTTTTTGACTATAGTTTTATAAAAAGTCTTGATTACTGACAGCAAAATTTTCTCCATTTTACTCTTCTTTTAGGGAGGGTTATCTTGCTAATCTTGACTCTATGCTCTTTGATATACATTTGAGATTACTAAGATTCCTGAAAAGAAACATATTGGGTATCTATTGAATTGGATTGAATTCAACTGGGGAGAATCAACATTTTTATTGTATTGAGGCTGTATAACCATGAACTTAGCCTAAGTATTTTAAATGTCCTTTAATAAAGCTTTGTAATTTTCCTCAAAATGGTCTTGCACACACATCCTACATTAGACTTATTCTTAATTACCTATTCAATCTTGCTCTGATAAATGCTGATTTAAAATGGAATTTTCTGATTCTCTTTTGCTATTGAAAAAATGCAGCAGACTTTATATTAAGTAATCTGTCTAAACTCTTATACATTGTAATAATTTGAACTTAAAATATTTTCATTGGAGATTTCCTTACATGAGTAATCATATCCAATAATGACAGTTCCATTTCTAACTTTTCAATCTCTGTATGTTTTGTTGCTTTTTGCCTTATCACATTACTTAAGACTTTCAGTATTATTTGGCATAGAAGGCATAATAGCAACTTTTCATTTTATATGATTGTAAAAGGAGTGCTTTTAATGTTTAATCATTGGCTCAGATGTTTTGCTATAAATTTATGATAGATCCCCTTTTATTCCTAGTTTGTTAAGAGATTTGTAAGAAGTGGTTGTCAAATGTTACCAATGGCTCTTCTACAGCTAATAAGAGGATAACAAACTTTTAATCTCTTTAACTTTTCTGAAAGATTTCAAATAATATTGAAATTATTTGTCTCTTGAATATTTAAAAGAACACTTTCTAATATTATCTAGCCTAGCCTATCATATAAAATCCATGATGATTTGACTTATTTAAAGACTGTGGTATTATTTTCCTGTTAAATATTTCTTAGGTGATGTTGACAAATCATATAATT
>NW_016806217.1:1238262-1245150 GCF_001698545.2 Rhinopithecus bieti | reverse complement strand
AAATTATTTGTCTCTTGAATATTTAAAAGAACACTTTCTAATATTATCTAGCCTAGCCTATCATATAAAATCCATGATGATTTGACTTATTTAAAGACTGTGATATTATTTTCCTTTTAAATATTTCTTAGGTGATGTTGATAAATCATATAATTCAAGGGATTTGTCCATTTATGTAAGTAGTAAACTTCATTGGCATGGAATTTTAGAAAGTGTTTTATCTTACTAATTTCTACTATATCTATAAATTTAATTTTAAAATTTTTATTTGAATCCCATTCCTTATTAATCACTTCTGGAGGGGTTTCTGTATTTTATTAACCTTCTCAAAGAAATAACTTGGACATTGTTAATCCCCTATATTGCATGTGTTTTTTCTTTTTATTAATATCTTCTCTCATCTTATTTCCTTTTGTCTACTTTTTTGTGGTTTTTTTCTTTTTGGCTTTCTTAATTTGTGTTGTCTAAATCATTAGTTATCAAGCTTTATTTAAATATAATCTGCTCAAGTCATACATTTTCCTTTAAATGTTGCATTAGCTCTGTCCCACATTTGTCATATCCATCATGCAACAATGGCCAAGCAGCATGTATGTTAGGTTGCAGGAACTGTATGCAAAAAGTCACGAGGACAGAGTAGGGTCAGGTGTGTAGGTCCTTCATTGTTCTATTCCCCATCTAGGGCTGCTCTGTCTAGAAAGGTCAGATGTCATACTTGGAGAGGGGTAACTCAACTCTTGAATATGCAAACTAAAACACCATTGACTCTCCCTGATTATATCAGGGGCTGAGATACAACTGCAACAATATGCAGCAAGACCCTGCATATTATTGCAATTGTGTCTGTTTCAACAGTTCCATGTTCCTGGACGGGTAAGCACTAGCTCTTCCTTAGACACAATCAAGGGGCTCAGACCTGAGCCCTGGCTTACTCAATGTGGTTTCCTTGAGCTTTGCTAGAGACCAACCTCTACTCTGAGACACCACACTGCAGGGGATCAACACTCTTCTGATTAATCCCTACCTCTCTATACTGCTTTCAATATCATTCAGTTTTAAGTATTTTTTTCTAATCTCTTTTGTGATTTTTTATTTCAAAGTGTGTTTTCTCAACTTTTTATACTTGTAAAAGTATGTTGAAGACATCATGGCACCTCACCCCTAAATACTTAATGATGTATCTCCTAAATTGACATCCTTTACATAGTTTGCAACCATACTGTTAATACACTTACATAAAATTACTGCAATTCTGTAGTATAAGCTGACTCAGTCTTCATTCAAATTTCCAATTATTCCCAAAATACATTTTACGTATTTGGGTTTTCTGAGCCAGAATCCCATCAAAGTTCACACATTGCATTTGCTTCTAATGTCTCTTTAGACGCTTATTCTGGAACATGTATCTTACCTTTTCATTCATAATATGGACTTTTTGTGGAGTCCAAACCTATTATCCTATAAAATAACTCACAGTCTGATGCTCATTATTTCTTCCTTGTGTCATTTTATTTAGTCTTTTTTCCTCCATATTTTCCATAAGTGGAAGGGAGGTCTAGAATCTTAATTTCATTTGGACTGAACATTTTTGGCAAGAGCCTTCCTAGGTGAGGCTACGTCCTTAGAGTGTTTCATATGAAGAGCATCTAATTCTAGGTTTCCTTCCATTAGCAATGGACTGTTGAGCTTATTTGTTAAAATTGAGTGACTGACAAGGTTCCCCATTGTAAATTATTTATGTTTTTGTTTTTGCAATTAATAAATAATCTCTGGGGTGACATATGTCACCATATGACCATATTGCTTTCCAACAACTTCTTACTGGTTTTATTATCAGCTGGTGTTCCTTTCCCAATCAGTTATTGTAATGGTGGTATCAACAGAGTGAGTGTCTGTATATTATTAAAATTTGTATTATTGCTACAAAATTCCAACCTAGTTGGGTGGTGGCTAGAGAATGGGGTCTGTGCTTCCCATTCATTGAAATTGAAGAGTTATTTTATTGCGACTCGCCTGATTAATTTTTTAAATATTCCATATGTGCTTGAAAAAAAATGTGTATTTTTCAGTTACTGGGAGCTGTACCTTGTATATGACTATTAGATCACACTTCTTGTTGAATTAGTAAATCTTCCGTGTACTTAGTAATGTTTTGCTGCTTGTAGTGGTTGATATTCCACCTCCAAAAAATATATTTATACCCTAATCCTGGAAGCTGTGAGTATTAGCTTATATGGCAAAAGGGTGAATATTAGCTTAAATGGCAAAAGATGTAATTAAGTCTCTTAAGGAATTTTGCTGGATTATCCAGTGAAGTCCTAAATGCAATCACTTGTATCTTTGTAAGATAAACATACAGATGAGAAAGCCATGTGAGGAAAGAGGTAGAAATTGCAATGGTTTGGCTATACTCCAAGGAATAGCAAGGATTGCTAGCAACTACCAGAAACTAGTAGATAGCCATGAAACAGATTCTCCCCTAGAATCTTGAGAGGGAGGATGTCTCTGCCAATACCATGATGTCTTACTTCTGGCTACCAGAATTGTAAGAGAATAAATCTCTGTTGTTTTAAGCCACCCATTTGTAGCTATTTGTTGTGGCAGCCCGAGGAAACTAACACACTATTTGATAGATCAGTTCGTGAGAAAGCTATGTCGAAATCTTCTATACTTAAGATGAACTCTCAATATTTCTGTGCAATTCTGCTATATACTTAGAAACGATGTTATTTGGTGCAAACGACATTAGAATTTTTATATTTACTTATGGAATTTCATTTGTCAACATGTAATAGTTACTTTAACTTTTAATTTACACATTATAATTGTAAATATTCATGGGGTACAGAGTGTTATTTTGATACGTGTATACAATGTGTTATGACCAAATCAGGTTAATTAGTGTATCCATCACCTCAAACATTTATCATTTCTTTGTGCTGGCAACATTCAAAATTCTCTTTTCTAGCTATTTGAAAATATGCAATAAGTTATTGCTAACTATTGTCGCTCTACAATATTTCTGTGATTCTTCACAGAAATAGAAAAAAGCAATCCTAAATGTGTATGGAACCACAAAACATGCTAAATAGCTAAAGCAATCCTGTGCTAAAAGAACAAAGCTGTGGGCATCGCATGACCTGACTTCAAAATATACTTCAAAGCTATAGTAACCAAAACAGTGTAGTGCTGGCATAAAAACAGACACATAGACAAATGGAACTGAATAGATAACCCAGAAATAAATCTATGTATTGACAGCCAACTGATTTTCAACAAAGGTTCCAAGGACATACATTGAGGAAATGACAGCCTCTTCAATAAATGGTTCTGGGAAAAAATGGACTTCTATAAGCAGAAGAATGAAACTAGAGCCCAATCTCTCACCATATATAAAAATAAACTCAAAATCTATTAAAGTTGTCAATGTAAGGCCTGAAACTATGAAAGTACTAGAAAAAATACACAAAAAAATGCTTCAGGACATTGATTTGGGCAAAGATTTTATGGATAAACAAAAATAAATGAGATTATGTTGAACTAAAAAGCTTCTGCATAGCAAAGAAACAACAGAGTAAAGAGACAATCTGTACAATGAAAGAATCTGCAAACTATTCATGTGATAGACCTGGCACCAATACTCAATATACAATGAACTCGACAGCAAAAAAATAGACTAAAATATGGGCAAAGGATCTGAATAGACATTTCTCAAAAAGAGACATACAAATGTCCAAGAAGTATATTTTAAAATTTCTCAGCATCACTAATCACTAGGTAAATGCAAAATCAAAACCACAAAATATCATCTTGCTCCAGTTAAAATGACTCTAGTTTCATTCTTCTGCTTATAGAAGTCCATTTTTTCCCAGAACCATTTATTGAAGAGGCTGTCATTTCCTCAATGTATGTCCTTGGAACCTTTGTTGAAAATCAGTTGGCTGTCAATACATAGATTTATTTCTGGGTTATCTATTCAGTTCCATTTGTCTATGTGTCTGTTTTTATACCAGCACTACACTGTTTTGGTTACTATAGCTTTGAAGTATATTTTGAAGTCAGGTCATGCGATGCCCACAGCTTTGTTCTTTTAGCACAGGATTGCTTTAGCTATTTAGCATGTTTTGTGGTTCCATACACATTTAGGATTGCTTTTTTCTATTTCTGTGAAGAATGTCATTGGTATTTTGATAGGTATTGTATTGAATCTGTAGATCTCTTTGGGTAATATGGTCATTTGAACAATACTAACTCTTCCAATCCATGAACATAGAATGTCTTCTAATTTTTTGGTGTCCTCTTCAATTTCTTTCATCAGTATTTTGTGGTTTTCATTTTTAGATCTTTTACCTCCTTGGTTAAGTTGATTTCTAGATATTATTTTAAATTTTTTTGATAGCTATTGTAAATATGATAGCTTTTTTATTTCCTTTTCAACTGGTTTGTTATTGGTGTATAAAAATGCTACCTATTTTTGTATGTTGATTTTGTATCCTGCAACTTTCCTGAATTCATTTATTAGGTCTTAGAGTTTTGTGGTGGAATCCTTGGTTTTTGAATAGGTAAGATCATGTCATCTGCAAAGAGGAACAGTTTGACTTCTTTTTTTTTCAATTTGGATGCCCTTTATTTCTTTCTTGCCTAACTACCCTGGCTAGGACTTCCAGTACTATGTTGAATAAGAGCAGTGAAAGTGGGCATCATTGTCTTGTGTCAGACCATAGAGGGAAAGTTTTCAGCTTTTCCTCATTCACTGTGATGTTAGCTGTGGGTTTGTCATATATGGCCTTTATTGTGTTGAAGTATGTTTCTTCTATACCAGATTTGATGAGAATTTTCATTATGAGGGGTGTTGAATTTTTTTAGATGCTTTTTCTGTGTCTATTGAGATGATCATATAATTTTTGTTTTTCATGGTGTTGATGTGATGCATTATATTTATTGATTTGTATATGGTAAATTGTCCTTGCATTCTTGGAATTAATCTCATTTGATCATGGCATATAATCCTTCTGAACTGCTGTTGGATTTGGTTTGCTAGTATTTGGTTGAGAATTTTTGCATCTATGTTTATCAGGGACATTGGCCTGTAGTTTTCTTTTTAGTTGTATTCTTATCCAGTTCTGGTATCAGGGTAAGGCTGGCCTTGTGTAATGAATATGAAATAAAGTTTTTTTGAGAAAAATTAGTGTTAGCTCTCTTTAAACATCTGGCAGAATTCAGCACTGAAGCCATCTAGTCCTGGGCTATTTCTTATTGGAGGACTTTTTATTGCTAATTCAATCTCATTACACATTAGTGGTCTGTTCAGGTTTTCTATTTCTTCCTGGTTTAATCTTGGTATGTTGTCTGTGTCCAGGAATTTAACCATTTCTTCTAGGTTTTCTAATGTGTTGGCATATGGTTAATTGTCCATATAAGTTTCTAATAAACCTTTGTATTTCTGTGGTATTCATTGTAATGCCTTCTTTTCAGTTTCTCATTTTATATGGGTCTTCTCTCTATTTTTCTTAGTTTAATTAATAGTTTGTTGATTTTATTTATTGAGCATTTTTATTTCATTGACCTTTTGTATTATTTTAAGTCTCTATTTCATCTAGCTCTGCTCTTATTTTTATTACTTCTTTTCTTCTGCTAACTTGGTTTGGTTTGTTCTTGCTTTAATAGAACCTTTGGAGTACATCATTAGGTTGTTTATTTGAGATCTTTCTACCTTTTCTATGTAAGAATTTATTACTATGAACTTCTGTTAATATTGTTTTTCTGTAAGTAATAGGTTTTGGTATTTGTGCTTCTATTTCCATTTGTTTCAAAATTTTAAAAGTTTTCTTTTAGTGATCCAATTGTCATTCAGGAGCATGTTGTTTAATTTCCATGTATTTGTACAGTTTCCAAAGTTTCTATTTTTTATTGATTTCTAGTTCTATTTCATTGTGGTCTGAAAAAGTACTTGATATGATTTCAATTGTTTTAAATTTGTTGAGATTGTTTTGTGGTCTAACATGGTCTATCCTGGAGAGCATTCCATGTGCTGAGAAGAATGTGTATTCTGTAGCTATTGGGTGAAATATTCTGTAAATGTCTGATAGGTTCATTTGGTTTGTGGTTCAGATTATGTTTGATGTTTCTTTGTTGATTTTCTGTACAGATGGTCAGTTTTAGCTGACAGTGGGATATTAAAGTCCCCAGCTCATGGTTTGGGGGTCTATCTCTTCTATTATTTCAAATATTTGCTTTGTATATCTTGGTGCTCTGGTGTTTATTCTTATTGAAAGAATAAAACTCACTGTTGGAAGCTCTTGGTGAACTGATCTCTTTATCACTATATAAAACTTCTTTGTTTTAATGTGTCTCTTTAAGTTTATTTTACATAGAGTCTATTTTTTCTGATATAAGTATAGCCACTTAAATTTACAGGTTGTCATATAAAGACTTGTTTTATATGTCTTTTAAGTTGTTTTTTACTTAGAATCTATTTTTTCTGACATAAACTTAGCCACTCTTACTTGCTTTTGATTTCCATTTGTGAGTAATTTTTTATCTTTCTACTTTTAATATATGTATGCCTTTACAGGTGAGGTGAGTTTCCTGTGGGTCTTTTTATTTTTAATTCATTCAGCCAGTCTATATCTTTTAATTAGGGAATTTAAATAGTTTACATTAAAAGTTGTCATTAATACTTGCAGATTTACTCCTGTCATTTTGTTAATTGTTTTCCAGTTGTTTGCCTTGTATATATTTTGTTCCTTTATTCCTCTCTTATTGTTAATCTCTGTGGTCTGGTGGTTTTCTGTAGTGATAACATTTGATTTCTTTTTCTTTCTTATTTGTGTATTGGTTCTAACAGTGAGTTTTATTCTTTTTTTTTTTTTTTTTTTTTTTTTTTTT
>NW_016806217.1:1190323-1238019 GCF_001698545.2 Rhinopithecus bieti | reverse complement strand
GGGGAAGGGAACCTCCGCCCCCGAAGGTGTTTTTGTCTTTTTTTTTTTTTTTTTTTTTTTTTTTTTTTTTTTTTTTTGAGATGGAGTCTTGCTCAGTCCCCCAGGCTGGAGTGCAATGGCACAATCTCAGCTCATGCAAGCTCCTTCTCCTGGGTTCACGCCATTCTCCTGCCTGAGCCTCCCAAGTAGCTGGGACTACAGGCGTTTGCCACCACGCTCAGCTAGTTTTTTGTATTTTTAGTAGAGACGGGGTTTCACCATGTTGGCCAGGATGGTCTTGATCTCTTGACCTTGTGATTCGCCCGCCTCAACCTCACAAAGTACTGGGATTACAGGTGTGAGCTACCGCGTCTGGCAAGTTTTATTCTTTCTGGTGTTTTTATGATGGCAGATATTATTCTTTCATTTTCAGATATATCCCTAAAGCATTTGTTTTAGGGCTGGTCTAATGGTGATGAATTTCTTCAGTTTTTGCTTGTCAGGGAAATACTTTATTTCTCCTTCATTTCTGAAGGATAACTTTGCTTGGTATATTATTCTTAGCTGACCATTTTGTTCCTTTCAGTTTTTTTTTTTTTGACCCTGAATAAACTTACAATTTAATGAGGTTCTGAATATATGCATGTATACAAATAAATGGATAGACAAAACAATGAACCGTATGATAGTATTAATTCTACACAAAGTATCATGCAAATGCTACATAAACTCTCAGAAAATAGAGGAGGAGGGAATACTAATTTTATTAGTCAGCTTTTCCCTGATACTAAAAACCAGACAAAGATATTACAATAAAACTAGAGACCAACATCCCTCATACACACAAATGCAAAAATCCTTAGCAGAATATTAGGAAATTTAATCTAGTAATACACAAAAAGAATAATACATTACAACTAAGTGGGATTTCCCCATGAATGGAAAGCTAACATTCAAAATTCAATTAATGTAATTTACTGTGTTATTAGAAGAAAAAGTTTATAATCATCTCAACAGATGTGGAAAAAGATTTGCAAAATTTTACACCAATTCCTGATAAAACTCTCAGAAAACTAGAAATAGAAGGGAAATTCCTCAACCCAATAAAGGCATTTACTTAAAAATTATAGTTAAGATCATACTTAATAACCAAAGAGTAAACACTTTCTCCTTAAAATTGGGAACAAGGCAAGAATATCCGCTCTCACTTCTACTATTCGTCATCACACTGTGAGTCCTGGATTGTACAATAAGACAAGAAAAGGATATAACAAGCATATAAATTGAAAACAACAACAAAAAATCCCATCACTCTATTTGTCATCTATTTCTAGATGATGTGATTGTCCAAATAGAAAGTCCAAAAGAATTTTCAAAAAAGCTACTAGAATAAGTAAGTTTAGTGAATTCATAGGATACAAGATCAATATACAAAAATATGGACTTTCTAGATACTGGCAATAAACAGAAATTGAAATTTAAAAGTATCATTTACAGTAGTAAAAAATAAAATATTTAGGTGTCAATTTAATACTAGCTCTGTGTACTGAAAACTATAAAACACAAATGAAAGAAATCAGTAAGACAAATAAGTGGATAAGCTATACCATATTCATAGATGCAGAGACTCAATATTGTAAACTGTCCATCATCCTCTCCTAATAGACCTACAGATTCAATGCAGTTTCAATCAAAACATTCCAACATGGCTTTTTTGTTTGTTTTTGAGAGACAGGGTCTCTGTTACACAGGATAGAGTGGAATGATGTGCAGTGGTAAAATCATACCTCACTGCAGCCTCAAACTCCTGAGTTGAAGTGAACCTCCCATCTCAGCCTCATGAGTAGCTTGGAAGGCATGAGCCACTATGCCCAGACAACAAGGTTTTTTGAATATTCTATACAAGTTAATTCTAAAATTTATATGGAAAAAATGAATTAGAATTATTAAAACAAAGTTTAAAAAGAAGAGCACATTGATTTTAAGACTGACTACAAAGCTACAGTAATCAAGACAGTGTGAGGGTATTAGTGAGAGTATAGACACGTAAATCAAAGGAACAGAATACAGAGTACAGAAGTAGACTCAAACAAATGTCATCAATTACTTTTCAACAAGATTTGAAGGCAATCCAATGGAAAAAGAATAGTCTTTTCACCCAGTGATGCTGGAACAACGGGACATCCACATGCAAATAATAATCTTGACCCATACCTCTCATCATATACAAAATTCAACTCAAAATGGATCACAGACCTAAATGTAAAACCTAAAACTTATTAAACTTCTAGAAGAAAATCTTTATGACTTCGGGTTGAAGATTTTCCAAGATATGACATTAAAAATCATGATCTATAAAATAAAGAATTGATAAGTTAGACTTTATTAAAAACCTAATAATTAAAAAATCTGCTTTTCAAAAGACATTAGAAAATGAAAGGTAAGCCACAGACTGCGAGAAAATATTTGCAAAACACGACAAAGGATTTGTATCCAGAATATATAAAAATGTGAACTACATGCACAACACATGACATATACAAGGAGGGACAGACAAACCACCTTAGTGTTTGCAAATTTGACACTCAAACTGGGAAGATCTGGCCTAGAAAAATAGTTTCCTGAAAAAGGCGTAAGCTGCCTCTTCCTTCCATGGCAATGACACTGTTCAGGTTTTAAATGAAGTCTCGGCTTCTATCACACAGAGCCTCTTCTTGGGGTTGAAACACACATTCAGGGTGCACCCTTCCTAGACAGGATGCAGCTGACTCTGGCTGTGGAATAATCGTTGGGTCTCCTCTCAAAGGGAGCTTTGCAGTCACCACCACAGAAGAAGGGAACCAAAGAGAAAGGAGAGCCACCCAGAAAAGTGCAAAATGACACAGTGGATTGCCTCTTAGAATGGTCTGCTTATCTTTAATTAAATGTGTGCCCATGACAAACAGGGTAGAGATGTAACATACAAGCTGCTGCCAAATTAGTATTCGAACAATGGCAAACTGTGGGGCATTCAGATAACGCAGAGCAGGAGTGGACATTTTGTATGGATTTGTCAGGACAAGGTCTCTGTCTAGTCTAAAGGCAGAGAGAGGCCATATCCGTGCCTAGAGGGTAGCTGTGAGCAACAGGGTGTAAGAGAATGAAAACTGAAATGGAAGATGAGGATGAGCAGAGAATGAGAGGAAGAAAGCAGCCTTGGGAAAAACTGGGCAGAGGGGCAGAAAGTGCAGGTGAGTCTCGTAGAGACTACCAACAAACAGAAAACCAAAATGAGCCCCACTGCAGGAATCAGCCTCTGAGTACCCTGGGTGTGGGCAGTCTGAGCACAGGCACTGGGACACCATTGTGGGCACTGTGTCCTTCATTCCTAGTGTGTGCTAAGTGCTAAATATTTAGCACAAGATTTCCCATTGCTGAATTACCTTTATTTCCTTTTTATTTTTTTTACTACACTTTAAGTTCTAGGGTACATGTGCACAACATACAGGTTTGATATGTAGGTATACATGTGCCACGTTGGTTTTCTGCACCCATCAACTCATTTACATTAGGTATTTCTCCTAATGCTATCCCTCCCCCAGCCCCCTACCCCCAACAGACCCTGGTGTGTGATGTTCCCCACCCTGTGTCCAAGTAATCTGATTGTTCAATTCCCACCTATGAGTGAGAACATGTAGTGTTTGGTTTTCTGTCTTTGTGATAGGTTGCTGAGAATGATGGTTTCCAGCTTCATCCATGTCCCTGCAGAGGACATGAACCCATCTTTTTTATGGTTGCATAGTATTCCATGGTGTATATGTGCCACATTTTCTTAATCCAGTCTATCATTGATGGACATTTGGGTTGGTTCCAAGTCTTTGCTATTGTGAATAGTGTCACAATAAACATACGTATGCATGCGTCTTTTTACTAGCATGGTTGATAATCCTTTGGATATATACCCAGTAATGGGATTGCTGGGTCAAATGGTAATTCTAGTTCTAGATCCTTGAGGAATCACTACACTGTCTTCCACAATGGTTGAACTAATTTACACTCCCACCAACAGTGTAAAAGCTTTCCTATTTCTCCACATCCTCTCCAACATCTGTTGTTTCCTGACTTTTTAATGATTGCCATTCTAACTGGTATAAGAGTTTCTTTTGCTGTGCAGAAGCTCTTTAGTTTGATTAGATCCCACTTGTCTATTTTGGCTTTTGTTACCATTGCTTTTAGTGTTTTAGTCATGAAGTCTTTTCCCATGCCTATGTCCTGAATGGTATTGCCTAGGTTTTCTTCTAGGGTTTTTATGGTTTTAGGTGTAACATTTAAATCTTTAATCATCTTGAATTAATTTTTGTATAAGGTGTAAGGAAGGGATCCAATTTCAGCTTTCTACATTTGGCTAGCCAGTTTTCCCAGCACCATTTATCAAATAGGGAATCCTTTCCCGATTGCTTTTGTCAGGTTTGTCAAACATCAGATGGTTGTAGATGTGGGGTGTTATTTCTGAGGCCTCTGTTCTGTTCCATTGGTCTATATAGCTGTTTTGGTACCAATACCATGCTGTTTTTGACTGTAGCCTTGTAGTATAGTTTGAAGTCAGGTAGCATGATGCCTCCAGCTTTGTTCTTTTTACTTAGGATTGTCTTGGCAATGCGGGCTCTTTTTTGGTTCCATATGAACGTTAAAGTAGTTTTTTCCAATTCTGTGATGAAAGTCCTTGGTAGCTTGATGGGAATGGCATTGAATCTACAAATCACTTTGGGCAGTATGACCATTTTCACAACATTGCTTCTTCCTATCCATGCGCATGGAATATTCTTCCATTTGTTTGTGTCCTCTTTTATTTCATTGAGCAGTGGTTTGCAGTTCTCCTTGAAGAGGTCCTTCACATCCCTTGTAAGTTGGATTCCTAGGTATTTTATTCTCTGTGTAGCAATTATGAATGAGAGTTCACTCATGATTTGGCTCTCTCTTTGTTAATGGTGTATAGGAATGCTTGTGATTTTTGCACATTAATGTTGTATCCTGAGACTTTGCTGACGCTGCTTATCAGCTGAAGGAGATTTTGGGCTGAGACAATGGGGTTTTCTAAACATATAATCATGTCATCTGCAAACAGGGACAGTTTGACTTCCTCATTTCCTAATTGAATACCATTTCTTTCTCTTGCCTGATTGCCTTAACCAGAACTTCCAACACTCTGTTGAATAGGAGTGGTGAGAGAGGGCATCCTTGTCTTGTGCCAGTTTTCAAAGGGAATGCTTCCAGTTTTTGCCCATTCCATATGATATTGACTGTGGGTTTGTCATAAATAGCTGTTATTATTTTGAGATACTTCTCATCAATACCTAGTTTATTGAGAGTTTTTGCATGAAGGGCTGTTCAATTTTGTTAAAGGCCTTTTCTGCATCTATTGAGATAATCATGTGGTTTTTGTCATTGGTTCTGTTTATTTGATGGATCATATTTATTGATTTGCGTATGTTGAACCAGCCTTGCATCCCAGGGATGAAGCCGACTTGATCGTGGTGGGTAAGGTTTTTGATATGCTGCTGGATTCAGTTTACCTGTATTTTATTGAGGATTTTTGCACTGATGTTCATCAGGGATGTTGGTCTAAAATTCTCTCTTGTGTGTGTGTGTGTGTGTGTGTGTCTCTCTCTGCCAGGCTTTGGTATCAGGATGATGTTGGCCTCATAAAATGAGTTAGGGAGGATTCCCTCTTTTTTTATTGTTTGGAATGGTTTCAGAAGGAATGGTCCCAGTTTCTCTTTGTACCTCTGGTAGAATTTGGCTGTGAATCTGTCTGGTCATGGAAGTTTTTGGTTGGTAGGCTATTAATTATTGCCTCAATTTCAGAGCCTGTTATTGGTATATTCAGAGATTCAAGTTCTTCCTGGTTTAGTCTTGGGAAGGTGTATGTGTCCAGGAATTTATCCATTTCTTCTAGATTTTCTAGTTTATTTGCATAGAAGTGTTTATAGTATTTTCTGATGCTAGTTTGTATTTCTGTGGGATCAGTGGTTATATCCCCTTTATCATTTTTTATTGTATCTATTTTTTCAGCTATGCCCTGCCCACAGAGGTGGAGTCTTTAGAGGCAGTAGGCCTTACTGAGCTGCAGTGGGCTCTGCCCAGTGCAAGCTTCTTGGCCACTTTGTTTACCTACTCAAGCCTCAGCAATGGCGGATGCCCCTCCCCTGCCAGGCTGCAGCCTCACAGGTTGATCTCCGACCACTACACTAGCAGTGAGCAAGGCTCCATGGGTGTGGGAGCTGCTGAGCCAGGCACAGGAGGGAATCCCTTGGTCTGCCGTTTGCTAAGACTGTGGGAAAAGCACAGTATTTGCACAGCAGTGTACTGTTCCTCCAGGTACAGTCTGTCACAGCTTCCCTTGTCTAGGAAAGGGAAATCCCCTGACTCCTTGCACTTCCCAGGTGAGGCAATACCCTGCCCTGTTTCAGCTTACCCTCCATGGGCTGCTCCCATTATCTAACCAGTCCCAATGAGATCAACCAGGTACCTCAGTTGGAAATGCAGGAATCACCCATCTTTTGTGTCGATCTCGCTGGGAGCTGCAGACTGGAGCTCTTCCTATTTGGCCATCTTGGAAGCGACCACCTTTCTTCTTTGGGTGTTTGTTGCAGAATAATTATTATCTACCTTTGAAGGTCATGTTTCCTTGCTTTTTCATGTTTCTTGTGTCCTTTTTTTTTTATATTTGCACCTCTGGTGGAACACTCATCCTTTCCAATTGTATGGAATAGCCTTCATAAGGAAACACTTTTTTTCCCCTGTAGATGTGTCCTACAGTGTTGGTTGGGTAGGGTGCTTTGGCTTTGGTTGAGGGTACAGTAATGTAGTTTTCATATGAAGTTTTCAGCTGTAATTAATGTCAGTGGTGTCTGTGAGTACCTTGGTGTCACAGGCTGTTGTTGTTCATGAAAGCTGTGGCATAGCTCTCCTGGTGGCAGTGATGTCAGGCAGGCTGGTTCTTAAAACATTAGAAGGTATGCATGAGTTCAGGGAAGCTAAACTGTGATGGGACATAGGGCTGCTAGTGGCAGCAGCAGGCCTTAGCTAGGCAGATCTCAGGATCTGGGGACTGAGTATGTCATCTCCTTCAGTCCTGGGGGTAGCCTCCTTGCTGTATGCTGGACCTCCTTTGACCTGGGGTATAGGGCACGGCATGGGCTTGAATTCCAGGATCACTGCTTTACAGCTGGGTCCAATTGGTGTCATGACACTGTAGCCCTTTGGGTAGATGTCGTGAGATGTTGGTACCACCCCAGGGATATGGACATGTGGTGGCTTTTGGACCACAGGTTAGGATGCACAGGTTAGGTGGTGGGTTTACTCTGAAAATGGTGATGTTCTGTTACTGGTTGTGTCTTTGGAGGTCAGGGGATGCAGTGTGAATTATTTCCCAGGAATAATGAGGTAACCTGGACTCCAGGCAGATCCCAAGACTGGACTCAGGTCTTCCAAGGGCTGTGGATCTCACCTATAGGAAGGATCAGCAGTATTTATGGTGGAAATATGGAATCCTGGGGATCTTCTGCTTACTTTTTTCCCAGAGTGGTGAGTCCATCCTGGCTCTAAGTCAATTCTGGCTGGGTGTTTCTCTTCCTTCTCTATGCTGCCATTGCAAGTCTTCATGCCTCAGAGGGTCTTCATCATTTCTTTACTGAATTTTTTTTTTTCACCTAGACACACCACTTGATGTGTGTTTATTTACTTATTGTTTTGGTATTTCTTTGTGAAGGAGGTAAATGGTGGGTCTGTCTATTTAGCCATCATAGCTGCTTTTATCTCTGGTCCTCCTTTTGGCTGCAAGACTATTTTATTTGATGCTCATATAACCATCCCAGCTTCCATTTGTTTACTATTTTCTTGGTGCACTTTTTCAAGCATTAATATCAAACTTTGTATTTCCTTATTGTCAATGTGTCTATTTTCAAAACAATGTAGTTATATTTCTTGTCAATTTATTTTTTATAATTTTTTTTTTTTTTTTTTTTTTGAGACAGGGCATCATTCTCTTGTGTAGGCTGAAGTGCAATGGCACAACCATGGCTCACTGCAGACTTGACCTTCCAGGCTCAAGTGATTCTCCCATCTCAGCCTCCTGAGTAATTGGTACTACATACATATGCCATCATGCCCAGCTAATTTTTAAATTTTTTTTTGTGGAAATGGAGTCTCGCTATGTTGCTGGGCCTGGTCACCTCCCACCTGGGATCCTCCCACCTTGGCCTCCTAAAGTGCTGAGATTTCAGGTGTGAGCCACTGTGCCCAGCCCATAATTCTTGATTATAACTGGATATTTAGTCCATTTGCATTGATTGTGATTATAATACGATTGAATTCTTTTATACTATCTCAGTATTTTTGTTGTCTTTTAAAATTTTCTTTTTTTGAGTTCTTTTAGATTAGTTTTTCTTTTTTTCGTCATTGATTAGATTAATTTTCCTCCTTTTGTCATTGTCTTTCTTTACTGGTTGAATGTTTCAGGCTCTATTTCTATTATTTATTACTCTAGGCATGTTAACATAAATATTCAAGTTCACAAAGTCTAAAATTTAAAAGTATTATGTTCTTCTTCCAAACAAGAAAATAATCTTACAAGACTATAATTCCAAATACCTACCCTTATTGCTATTAGTTTTCAGAATCTTTGTCTTATCATGTTTATTTTTTAACTTCAAATTATATGAGATTATTGTTACACTATAACTTTTGTTGAGATTTACCTACAAATTTAACATAAAACATAAGTCTCAATTTTAAAAGATTAAAACTGTACAAAGCATGCTCAATTTTTTATCATACCTTGTTGAGATTCAAGCTTTTCTATAAAAATCATTTTCCTTTTACATGAAGTCAATCCTCTACAACTCCCTTTAGTAGAGATCTTTGGATAGAAAGACTGTCTCATTTGTTTGTTATTGGCCAAAACAACAACAACAACAAAACAACAAAAAATCACACCCTCACTCTTAAAAGACAGTTTTTATGGGAATAAAATTTCAGACTGATAGATATCTTTTTGTAAGCATTTTGAAATTATTTCATTTCTCAGCTGCACCCACCCAGAACCTGGCTGCAGCAGCAGGTAGCTGGGGTAGAATGAGAAATGCTGATATCCTGCCTTTCTTGGGAAAATAGGTCTGTGAGATCTGGAGTTTGAGGGAGCTCTGTGTTCTTGGATACACCTATATGAAGTAGAGTTTACATCTTACCGAGTTGGAAGGGGTGAGGGAGGGAGTGGGTCTCTAGTTAAATATCACAGATCCTTGCTGTTCTTATTGAATTTTAGTCAATCTTCTTGAATTTTTTTTCACGTTCTATATGTGCTAGGACCAATTTGAGAGACTTGAAAATATTTTAAAATAATAATTTCCACCGGATTTACTAGGGAGTGGATCTTTAGAACCCCTACACTGGCAGGCTGTACAGTTGAGCCCCAGCATGCATTTCTAATTTAATTTCATTGTGAATGAAGAACGTATGTTGAACAATTTTAATCTAAAATATATTCAGAATTATTTTATGTCCCAGATTATGGGCTATCATGAAGGATGTTCTCAATGCACTTGAGGATAACATATAGTCTGGTGTTTTTGGGTACAGTGTTTTAACATGCTTCTATTGTGCCTAGTTCCTTTATACTGTTTTCTTAGTCTTCTATCTCCTTGTTAATTTTGTGTAGTTGCTCAATACATATTGAATGTCAGGTATTTAAGTATCTGACAATTATTGTTGAATTTTCCATTTTTTTTTAAACTCTTTCAGTTTTTGCTTCATATATTTTGGGGCCTCTTTTATATGCATATGCACATATCTTCTAGGTTGATTGACTTTATAAATTATAAATATTCTTCTCTAAAATGACCTTTGTAAATGTTTTAAAGTCTATTTTTTCTACCATTTCTATCACTGTCTTTTTTTCTTCTGCCAATTTTATTACATTTATATTTAAAACAAACCCATAAATGCATTGTTACACTTATTATGTAATTTTACATGGTTTAAAAAAGATGAGGGAAGGGAGGATAGCAAGTATATATTTATAGAGGTTGTTATATTTACCTTATTATGTTTTATGATTCTTTTATTTTCTTTTTGTGAATCTGAGTTACCATAAGGTATAATTTTCTTAGGGCCAAACAAATTTGTTCTCATCTATCTTCTTAGCACTTTTATATAAATATATACATATTGTTCAAGGTAACTATTAATACTTATTAAATCAAATCAGAAAAAGGAGAATATGCAATCATAGTGTCTTTTACAATTACCTACCCAGACACTTTAGCTGATGCACTTTATGTTGATTAAAATTTCTCTCTGGTGTCACTTGCTTTCAGAATGAAGAACTTCTTTTAGTATTTCTTCTAAGATTGGTATGCTACTGATGCATTTTTCTTTTTCTTTAACTTTTAAATTTAGAGGTACAAGTGTAGGTTTGTTATATAGGTAAGCTTGTGTCATGGGGGTTTGTTGTACAGATTATTTCATCACCTACATATTAAATCTAGTATCTGTTAGTTATTTTTCCTGATCCTCCCAGCCTCCACCCACCAGTAGGCCCCACTGTGTGTTGTCCCCCTCTATGTGTCCATGTGTTCTCATCACTTAGTTCCCACTTATAACAGAACATGAGGTATTTGGTTTTCTGTTTCTGTATTGATTTGCTCAGGATAATGGCCTCCACCTTCATCCATGTCCCTGAAAAGGATATGATCTCATTCTTTTGTATGGCTACATAGTGTTCCCTGGTATATAAGTACCACATTTTCTTTATCCAGTCTATCATTGATGGGCATTTAGTTTGATTCCATATCTTTGCTATTGTGAATACTGTTGCAATGATCATACACATGCATGTGTATTTATGATAGAATGATTTGTATTCCTTTGAGTGTACCCAGTAATGGGATTTCTGGGTTGAATGGTCTTTCTGTCTTTAGGTCTTTGAGGAATTACTACTGTCTTCCAGAATAATTGAACTAACTTACACACCCACCAACAGTGTAGGAGTGTTCTTTTTTCTCCTCAACCTTGCCAGCATCTGTTATTTTTTGACTTTTTAATAGTAGCCATTCTGACTGGTGCAAGATGGTATCTCCTTGTGGTTTTGATTTGTGTTTCTCTAATGATTGGTGATGTTGACCTTCTTTTCATATGATTGTTGGCTGCATGTATGGCTTTTTTTGAAAAATGTCTGTTCATGTCTTTTGCCTATGAGTTAATAGGGTTGTTTGTTTTTGGCATCAATGATATTGATCTGAAGTTTCCTTTTCTTGTTCTATATCTGCCAGGTTTTGGTGTCAGGATGATGTTGACCTCGTAGAATGAGTGAGGGAGGAGTCCCTCCTCCTCAATCTTTTGGAATATTTTCAGTAGGAGTGGTACTGGCTCTTCTTTGTGCATCTGGTAGAATTCAGCTGTGACTGGTCTGTTTTTTTTTTTTTTTTTTTTTGATAGGTAGACTATTTATTACTGTCTCAATTTCAGAGCTCATTAATGCTTTGGGGATTCAGAACAAAAAATTCAGCTTCTTCCTAGTTAAGTCTTGGGAGGGTGTATGTGTCCAGGAATTTATCCATTTCTTCTAGATTTTCTAGTTTATGTGCATAGAGGTGTTCATAATTTTCTCTGATGGTTGTATTTCTGTGGGGTCAGTGGTAATATTCCCCTAGTCATTTCTGATTGTGCTTATTTGAATCTTTTGTCTTTATTACTCTAGCTAGTGGTCTATTTTTTTTTTTTTTTTCAAAAAAATCAGCAACTGGATTCATTGATCATTTGAATGGCTTTTCATATTTCTATTTCCTTCAGTTCAGCTATGATTTTGGTAATTTCTTGTCTTCTGCTAGCTTTGGGATTTGTTTGTTCTTGGTTTTCTAGTTCTTTTAGTTGTGATGTTAGGTTGTTAACTTGAGATCTTTCTAATTTTTTGATGCGGGCATTTAGTGCTATACATTTCCCTTTTATCATTGCCTTAGCTATGTCCCAGAGATTCTGGTATGTTGTATCTTTGTTCTCATTAGTTTCAAAAAACTTATTGATTTCTGCCTTAATTTCATTATTTACCCAAAAGTAATTCAGGAACACATTATTTAATTTCCATGTAATTGTATGGTTCGAATGAATTTCTTAGTCTTGATTTCGAATTTAATTGCCCTGTGGTCTGTTATGATTTCAATTCTTTTGCACTTACTGAGGAGTGTTTTACATCAGATTATGTGATTGATTTCAGAGTATGTGCCATGGGGCAATCGGAAGAATATATATTCAACTGTTTTGAGATAGAGAATTTTGAAAATATCTATCAGGTCAATTTGATTCAGTGCTGAATTCAGGTCCTGAATGTGTTTGTTAACTTTGTCTTGATGATCTAATATTGTCAGTTGGGTGTTAAAGTCTCTCGCTATTAATGTGTGGGAGTCTAAGTCTCTTTGAAGTCTCTAAGAACTTGCTTTATGAATCTGGATGCTCTTGTGTTGTGTGCATATATATTTAGGATAGTTTTTTGTTGTTGTTGAATTGAACCTTTTACCATTATGTAATACCTTCCTTTGTATTTTTTAATCTTTGTTGGTTTAAAGTCTGTTTTGCCAGAAACTAGAATTGTAACCCCTGCTTTTTTCTGTTTTCCATTTGCTTGGTAGATTTTTATCCATCCCTTTATTTTCAGCCTGTGTTTTGTTGCCTGTGAGATGGGTCTCTTGAAGACAGTGTACCAATGGGTTGGTTCTTTACTCAGCTTATCACTCTGTGTCTTTTAATTGGGATATTTAGCCTATTTTCATTTAAGATTAGTACGTATATGTGTGGATTTGATCCTGTCATCATGATGTTAGCTGGTTGTTTTGCAGACTTATTTAGTGGTTGCTTTACAGTATCACTGGGTTGTGTAGTTCAGTGTGTCTTTTTAGTGGCTCGCAACGGTCTTTTCTTTCCATATTTAGTGCTTCCTTAAGGAGTTCTTGTGAGGCAGGTCTGGTGGTAACAAATTTCTTCAGCATTCACTTATGAAGCTTAGTTAGGCTGTATCTGGAATTCTCGGTTGGAATTTCTAAGAATATTGAACATTGTCCGCCAATCTCTTCTAGCTTGTAGGGTTTCAGCTGAGAGGCCCACCATCAGTCTGATGGGGTTCCCTTTGTAGGTGACCTGGCCTTTCTCTCTATCCACCTTTAACATTTTTTCTTTCATTTCATCCTTGGAGAATTTCTTGTGAAGTGTCTTACTGGGATTCTCTGTATCTCCTGAATTTGAGTGTTGGCCTCTCTAGGTAGGTTAGGGAAGTTCTCATGGATGATATCCTGAAATATGTTTTCTAAGTTGGTTCTATTCTCCCCATCTCTTTCAGGTACACCAATCAGTTGTAGATTTAGCCTCTTGACATAATCCCATATTTCTCAGAGGTTTAATTCATTCATTTTCATTATTTTTTCCTCTCTTCTCTGCCTTCTTATTTCAGAAAGCCAGTCTTCAATCTCTCAGATTATTTCCTCTGCTGGGTCTATTTTGTTATTAATACTTGTGATTATATTATGCAATTCTTATAGTGTGTTTTTTAGCTCTATCAGGTTGGTTATGTTCTTCTTCATACTGGCTATTTTGTCAACTCCTGCAATGCTTCGTCATGATTTTTATCTTCCTTGCATTGGGGTACAATGTGCTCCTGTAGCTCAGTGAACTTTGTTTCTATCTATATTCTGAATTCGGAATTCTACTTCTGCCAATTTAGCCATCTCAGCCTTAACCTTGCTGGAGAGGTGATGTGGTCATTTTGAGGAAAGAAGGTACTCTGACTTTTTGTTTTCAGCAGTCTTGTGATGATTCTATCTAATCTTTATGGGCTTACTTGCCTTCAATCTTTGAGGTTGCTGACTTTTGGATTTTTTTTTTTTTTTTTTTAAACAATCTGGCCACTTTTCCATAGGGCTGCTATGTTAGTCTGTTTTCATGCTGCTGATAGACGTATCTGAGACTGGGAAGAAAAGAAAGGTTCAATTGGATTTACAGTTCCACATGGCTGAGGAGGCATCAGAATCATGGCATGAGGTGAAAGGCACTTCTTACATGGCAGTGGTAAGAGAAAATGAGGAAGAAGCAAAAGTGGAAACCCTGATAAACCCATCAGATCTCATGAAACTTAATAACTTTCATGAGAATAGCTTGGGAGAGAGTGGCCCCCATGATTCAATTACCTCCCCCTGTGTCCCTCCCCCAACACATAGGAATTCTGGGAGATAAAATTCAAATTGAGATTTGGGTGGGGACAACCAAACCACGTCAGCTGCTATGGTATGCTGGGGGTCCACTCCAGTCCCTAGTCACCTTGGATTTTCCAGTACCTGGAGGTATCACCAGTGAAGCCTGCAAAACAGCAAAGTTGGCAGCCTGTCCTTCCCTCTGGGAGCTCCATCCCAGGGAGGTATGGGCCTGTTGTTGGCCCAAATGCACTTTAGGTAGGAGGTAGCTGAAGACCTGGTTGGGAAGTCTTGCCTAACTAGGAGAAACAAGATCAAAGACCTGCTTTAAAAGGTCGTCTGGCTGGGTGCAGTGGCTCACACCTGTAATCCCAGCACTTTGGGAGGCCAAGGTGGATCACTTGAGGTCAGGAGTTCAAGACCACCCTGGCCAACAGAGTGAAACCCTGTCTCTACTTAAAAAAAAAAAACAAAAACAAAAAAAATCACGCAAATTAGGTGTGGTGGCAGGTGCTTGTAATTCCAGCTACTCAGGAGACTGAGGCAGCAGCATCATTTGAACCTGGGAGACAGAAGTTGCAATGAGCTGAGATCATGCCACTGCACTCCAGCTTGGGTGACACAGTAAGACTCCATCTAACCAAAAAAAAAAAAAAAAAAAAAATTGTAGTCTGACCATGTTTCCATAGAGCAGATGTGCTCTGCTGGGGGTTCACTTCAGTCCCGGGTTGGCTTGAACCCTCTGAAGCCCTATGGGTAGAATGGCTAAATTGTCCAAACAACAGAGATGGTGGCCTCTCTCCCTGAGATCTTTGTCCCAGGGAGGCCTGAAACCTCTATCAGCTGGAGAACAGTGGTGGGGGGAGCCAGACACCCTAGTTGGGAGGCCTCACCAGGGATAAAGATTGGGATCAGGGACCCACTTAAAAAAGCAGTCTGGTCACCATTTTGTAGGGCAGCTGTCTTGTGCTGGGGCACCACTTCCACCTCCAGTTGGCTTAGGCTCTCCAAAGCCCAAAGGCTGGAACAGCTAAGTCACACAGCCACCAAAGACACAGCCTACCCCTCCCTCTGAGATGTCTGTCCCAGGGAGTTTTCAAATCTCTGTTGGCTGGAGAACACGAGCACAGGTGGCTAGAGGCCCTGGTTGGGAGTACTGCTCAGTGAGGAGGAATGGGATCAGGGACCCGCTTACAGAAGTAGTCTGGCCACATTTTGGTAGACCAGCTACACTTTTCTGAAGGATCCCTTCTGCCCTCACTTGGTTGGACCCTCCAAAGCCTGAAGGCCATAACAGTTAAGATACCCCAACAGTAGAGATGGCAGCCTGCCCCTGCCCCTGGAGCTCCATCACAGGGAGGCACACTACTATCAATTGTTGGCTGGAATTCTAAGCCAGTGGGCCTTATCCTGTGAGGTGCTGTGGAAGTGGGACCTGCAGACCGTCACTGCTTGGACCCCTGGATTCAACCTCTTTCTAGGGGTATGTACACAGGTCTGATCTTGCACTTTGCTGGAGTAACAGCTATTTTGCCAGGACACCTGGGAATCTGGAGTATCTAAAGCTCCTGGGTCCCTGTGCATGCCTGAGCAGCTACTCTGCTGAGACACCATGTAGTTCTGTGTGTCAGACTGAAGGCCCTGGTGGAGTGGGTTACACAAGGAGATCTCCTGCCCCAAGTGTTGCAAAAATCCGTGGCAGAAGCATGGGTTCCTGGGGTTGAACATTCACTCACCTCTTCTCTGGGCAGGTGAGCTTCCTTTCACTCCATGCTGCTCCTGGGTGGGCAGTTATCCTGCCTTGCTTTTCTCTGTTCTCCGTGGGTCAAGTCGTTTCCTTCATTAGTCCCAGTGGGAGTACATGGATGTTTCAGTGGAAGGTTCTGTATTTACTCGTCCCTTCTGTTCCTCTCTGTGAGAGCCACACACATTTGCTGCTTCCGGTCAGCCATCTTGGCCACTCTCCCTGATGCATTTTCTTAGTTTATAATTTATCTCAGAATGTCTTTATTTGGTTTTAATATTTTAAAAATATTATTTTGCTGTAAATATTCTTGGTTGGGGGTTTTTCACTTTCTTGAGCACATTGGCTATGTCATCTGTCTTTTGACCTGCACTGTTAAAGTCAGGTATTCATTTTATTGGAGTTCCCTTGTATATGAACTCCCTTGTATGTGAACTTGTCATTTTGCTCTTGCTTTTTTCAAGATTTGTTCCTTGTCTTTGACTTTCAATACTTTTATATCATAATGTGTCAGGGTGTAGATATTTTTGCATTTATCTTAGAGTTTATTGAGCTTTTTGGATTTATAGAGTAAAACTTTTGAGGCAGATTGCCATTTTCAGCCATTATCTTTTAAAATCTCTTTTCTGCTCTTTTTTCTTCCTTCTCCTGCAACTCTCTTGACATGTTCTTTGGTGTGCTTAATGCTATCCCACATTTCTCTGATTCTTGGTTCATTTTTTATTCTTTTTTCTTTGCATTTTTTTCAGATGGCATAATCTTTATAAATCTGTCTTCGATTTTGCTAACTTTTCTTCATCAACTCAAGTCATATAACATTTATTATATCCATTTTGTACCTGAGGTTTTATTGATGTAGGCATCCTAATGGAGCATTTTACTGACCCTCAAAAATAGCCTGTAAATTGAACCAGGATTGAAGTCATAAATAAATAAATACGTAGAAAATTACTGAAGACATCTGTTGCTTCAGAAAATTTAGGGAGTAAATCAAGCATGTCAGGGAGAAATTGGTAAGTCTTTGATTATGATCATAAGGCTATTACACAGAAAATCACATTACCAGAACCTGGTTATGGTTCTGTGGAATTAAAATAAATTTTAGAAAGAAAGCATAAAGGTTTATATTTTTTAAAAAGTGAAATGTTCTCAGGGGAATATCTACTACACGATACATTGACAACATTTAGTTACTAGTTTCCACACATACCAAGTTTAACCAATATTTTCCATGGAAGAATTAGATATTAAAGGACCATTTATATTTTAACAAGTCTTAAGTGAAAAGTGGGACTGTATGCAATAAGCCTTATCTTGTAAAAATTATACTTTCATTTCTGAACCAATACAAAGAATATTTGCCCTTTCGAAGCATCAACCCAGAAGCTAATCTTTAATTTCTGTTACTCATTTGCTTGTTTCAAATTGGATGATATTTCGATCTAAGGCAAGAGAATCTGATATTTGACAGTGAGTAAAGTAGCAAGTATTCGATTGCTTTTTGAAGGACAGAGAAATATGCTGCATTTTATATATATATATAATAAAATAAATTTACATATATAAATTTATAATACAGTATATATAAACAATTTATATTTATATATTATATATATATTTCTGCTTGCTTTTTTGGTAAAACAATATATATTATATAATATCACATATATACAATAACATATAATTATATAATTATATATTATTATATAATATTTCATATATAATTAAAATAATATATATAATTATATAAAAATACAAATATAATTTATATAAAATATATATTTATATTATATACATTATATATTATATTATATATATTTAGAATATATAATATATAAATTTTTTTTTGAGACAGAGTCTTGCTCTGTCACCCAGGCTGGAGTGAAGTGGCATGATCTCGGTTCACTGCAGCTTCCGTCTCCTGGGTTCCAGTGATTCTCCTGCCTCAGCTTCCTCAGTAGCTGGGATTATAGGCAGGTGCTACCACACCCTGCTAATTTTTGTATTTTTAGTAGAGACGGGGTTTCACCATGTTGGCCAGGTTGGTCTCGAACTCCTGACCTCAGATGACCCTCCTGCCTCAGCCTCCCAAAGTGCTAGGATTACAGGCATGAGCCACTGTGCCCAACCCATATCCATAAAATATTGGTGGGGAAAAAATTAGCGAATAATTTCTGGGCACTTAATCTGTTGTAGATTCTATGATTAGTGCTTTACTCATATTGTTCCTAGTAACTGTCTCAATAAATCTGTGAAATATATATTACTAGGCCCACTTTTCAAAATTAAAACAAAAAGATTCCAGTAGAGAGGAACTCTTAGGATACTTTACTGAACCTAATTTCTACTCACCATGTCCAATTCATTAACTTGCATTTCCTACCATCAGTCCTGTCTACCTGCCACATGCAATTTTCCATACATTGGCTAGAATGGTCCATTTTTAAAGCATATTTTTTAATTTGTCTTTGTGACTATCTTGCTTAAAATATTTTGGTGACTTATCATTGCTCTCAGAATAAAACAACAGTTTATCAGAAGCCCTAAGATGCATTGATGGTCTGGTAACTGCCCACTTTTGTGATCTCACCTCCTTCTACTTCTTAGCTCATTCACTATATTACAGCCACACTGGTGCCCTATACAACTTTCAAACATGCTATGCTGATTCTCACTTTTTCCCTCAGCTTTCCCCAGAATGTATTCTCCAGATGGCCCCTAGGTTGCTCCTTCTTATTATCTGGGCCTCAGTTCAAATATACTGGATCTTGAGAGCAATGATTTCCTCTGTCCTCCTAGTTAACTAACCATCCTCAACAGTTAGAATATTTTTGCATTTTGATTGAATGGATGAATATACAATTAATAGATGGTTAAATCACAAAGGACATAAAGAAGCTGTAAATCACACTCAATTATGTTTGGTACCTGAGTCTGTTTTATTTCTAATGCATTACATTTATCTGTGTGGCTTTTTCAAAAGTCAGGTTTATTGAGTCATAATTTACACAAGTAAAATTTGCCTTTTTAAAGTATACAGTTCATTGAGTTTTGACAAATGTATATAGTTGTGCACTCACAATCACACTCAAGATACAGAATAGTCCCATCACTCTAAAAACTTCCCCCATGCCCCTTTGAAATCAACTTACTCCCTCCACTCCAACTCTTGAAATGATTGAATCTCTGTCCTTATAGTTTTGCCTTTTCCAGAAGATGTCATAAATAGAACCACATAGAATATGGCCTTTGTATCTATTTTCTTTCATCTAGCAAAACATTTTAAGATTTAGCCATCTTGTTTGCATCAGTAATTTTCCCCTTTTCATTGCTAAGTAGTATATAATTATATGAATATACCACAATTTGTACCTTGGCAATTGATGAATATTGGCATTATTTTCAAGTTTTAGCTATTATGATTAAAACTACTTTGAACATTCAAGTCCTTGTGTGGACTGAGTTTTCTCTTGGATAAATATCTAGGATTGAGATTGACTGTAAGATATATGTATGTTTGACTTTCTGAGAAACTGTCAAATTTTTTTTCAGAGTGACTGCTATTTCACATCCCACCAGCAATATTTAAGGATTCTTGTTTTTCTTCTTCACCAGTATTGATAATTTGAACCTTTCTAATAGGTATATTTCATCATCTTTTAAATTTTCATTTCCTTATTGTCTAATAATGTTGAGCATTTTTTACGTGCTGGAGACTCCATATGTATTTTTTGGTGAACAGTCAATGTATTTTGTCTACTTTTATTTCTGTTGGTTTCTTGTTGCTGAGTTTTAAGAGATCTGTATCAGATATGTTTTGCAAATATTTTCACCCAGTCTTTGTCTTTTCATTTTCTTAATGGTGCTATTCAAAGATCAGAATTCTTAAATTATGGTGAAGCCTAATTTCTCATAATTGTTCATCTACCAGGTTTCAATGATTTATAATCCAAAATATTTATTGACCACCTAGTAATACTAAGTCATATAATTCTATTGATGTTCACTGAACACATATCCTGCATTCAGTTCTGCCAGGAAGTTGAATTATGGTAGTCAGTCATTATGCTTGCAGAGAAAACAGGGAAGGCTTCAGAACATTTTTATTTCTCCCTGAATCCAAGAGGCAGTTGAAATTTGTAAACTCTCCAATAATTACTCTTACCTATATTTTTAAACTACTTTTTAGATGTTAATACATTTAAATTAACAGTAAATACATTAAATGAAGGCAATTTAGTAGAAAATTACCATTTGTTCAGGCTTCTTCCAATCTTCTTTTGAGAATTTTTTTGAAAGGATCTTAGGATTTTGCTCAACTTGAGATTGGATTAGACTAGTTTAGGACTTTGGATCATGGAAACTATGTCCTGGATTAGAGAAGACTCAAGACTTATAAAACAAAAAATAAAGCAAGCAAGCAAATGACAACAACAAAATAAGTTATTGGGAGTGTGAAAGAAGATAAAGAGCATAACTGCTTTTGGAAATAAGAGATAAAGTTTATTATATAAAACAAAATGAACAATTCAAGGGAAGAGATGTAGAACGAATTCTTAAGACAGCAAACCTCAGGAGATTTCTTATTTATAATTGATTTAAAAGTTAATTACTTTTGAAGTAATAATAATGACATATTTGGTGGATATAGCACATTATAAGTGAAAAGAATTATAGCAGTGTCATAGGAGACAGTAAAGAAGAATCAAGAATACTTTTTAAATAAAATACCTATACTGTATGTTAAGTAATATAGTGTTATTTGAAAGTGAAATTAGATTAGTATAAAATGTATAGTGTAACTACTAGGGTAACCAATATTTTTTAAGTGTAATAGATATGGAAAAGGAGAGATAAAATGGAATTATATAAAATGCTCAAGTAAAATCAGAAGGCAGTAAATCAGGGTAAAAACAAAGAACAAATGGAATAATCACTAAAAGTGACAAACATGGTAGATATTAATGCAAATATATCAATAATCACTTAAAATGTGAATCATCTAAAAGCACCAATGAGACTCAGATTTTCGGAGTGAATAAAAAAATAAGATTCAGTTACATGTTGTCTACAAAAAAAACCACTTTAACTATAAAGACACTGATGATATGTTCAAAGTAAAGGGGTGAATGGCAGTTGCAGTCTGTGGCACTCACAAAGAGGAATGACAGCAGTAAGTGAAAAGTGAATTTGGCACCTTCAACTGAAATACTCAGGTTTTTTCTTTTTTTTCTTTTTTGATACAGAGTTTTGTTCTTGTTGCCCAGGCTGGAGTGCAATGCCATGATCTGTGCTCACTGCAACCTCTGCTCCCATTGGGACTGACTAGGAGGTGCTCCCCCCAGGGAGAGCAAGCAAAGAAAATCAGGGTGGGGTGATGGCCTGCCCTGGAGCAGCACGGAGCCAAAAGAACTCCTAGCCCCAGCCAAGGGAGGCAGTGAGTGACTGTGATTCTCCCTGGGAAACCATGCTTCTCCCATGGATCTTTGCAATCTATGGATCTGGAGACCCTCTCCTGAGTGCACGCTACCTGCACCTTGGGTCCTATGCACAGAGCTGTGAGCAGCCACTCAGGCACACACACAGAGACCCAGGAGTTTTATATACCCTGGCACCAGGATCCCCAGCGAGGCGGCAGATCCATCTGTACATTTCCCTAGGAAGGGGGCTGAATCCAGGGAGCCAAGCAATGTCATTCCACAGGCTCCACTTTCATGGTACCTAATAAGTTAGGACCCACTGGCTTAGAGTTCCAGCCAGCTGGTGGCAGCAGGTTGAGTCTGCCTGAGTTGGTGGGGGAGCTTCTGGAGGGAGGGGCAGCTGAAATGTCTGTGGTTTCATTGACTCAGCATACTAGCCTGCTGCTTCTGGAGAGTTCAGGCAGTCCAGAAAAGGAGGGCCCTCCCCAATGCAGAACGCCTGCTTTGCCAGATTTGACCCAGACTTCCTTTTAAAGCGGGTCCCCAGTCAGTTCCTCTTTACTGGGTGGGGCCTCCCTGCAGGGGGTCTTCAATCACTCCAGTCAGGCTTATATGGACAGAACTCTGATCTTGCCTTGGGAAGCAGCAACTGGGGCAGGGATGGCTGCCATCTCTGTCGTTCAGTTTACTCGACTGTTCCAGCCTTCTGGCTCTGGAGAATCTGGGCTGTCCAGACAAGGCAGGGTTCCCCCAAATACAGCACACATGTTACACTAAAAAACAGTCAGACAGCTTTTGTTAGGGTCCCTGATCCCATTCCTTCAGACTGGGTGACATCTCCCAACAGGGGTGTTTCCAGACACCACCCAAAGTAGTGTTCAGGCCAGCAACAGGTCGTATCCACTGGAACAGAGCTTCCAGAGGAAGGAGTAGGATGTCATCTTTGTTGTTTCACAGCCTTCACTGGTGATACCTCCAGGTACAAGAAAAGCTGAGGCCACTAGGGTTTGGAGCGGACCCCCAGAAAACTACAGTCACCACATGGTTGCTAATAGTCAGTGACCTATTAGAAAACAAACATCAACAAAGAAGACACCACAAAGACCATATTCAATTGTTAGCAACCTCAAAGATTGAAGGTAGATAAGCCCACAAAGATTAGAAAAAATTAGTGCAAAAATGCTGAAAACTCAAAATGCCAGAGTGCCTAATCTCCTCTAAATGACTGTAACACCTCTCCAGCAAGGGCACAGAACTGGGCTGAGACTGAGATGGCTGAATTGACAGAAATAGGTTTCAGAAGGTGGGTAATAACAAACTTTGCTGAACCAAAGGAACATGTTGTAATCCAATACAAAGAAGCTAAGAATCATGATAAAACATTAGAGGAACTGATATTCAGAACAGCAAGTTTGGAGAGGAACATAACTGACCTAATGGAGCTGAAAAACACAACAAGAGAACTTCACAATGCAATCACAAGTATGAATAGCAGAATAGACTAAATGAAGGAAAGAATCTCAGAGCTTGAAGACTGTCGTTCTTAAATAAGACAGGCAGACAAGAATAGAGGAAAAAGAATAAATAATGATGAACAAAACCTCTGAGAAATATGGTATTATGTGAAAAGACCAAACCTATGACTGTTTGGGGTACCTGAAAGTGATGGGGAACCAAGCTGGAAAACGTACTTCAGGATATCATCCAGGAGAACTTTCTTAACCTGGAAAGTCAAGCCAACATTCAAATTCAGGAAATTCAAAGAACCCCAGTAAGCTACTCCATGAGAAGATCAGCACCAGGGCACAGAATCATCAGATTCTCCAAGGCCATAATGAAAGAAAAAATGTTAAGGGAAGCCAGAGAGAAATGCCAGGTCACCTACAAAGGGAAACCCATCAGACTAATAGTGGATTTCTCAATGGAAACCCTACAGGCCAGAAGAGATTAAGAATGTGAAATATTGACCCCCAAAGAAAAGAATTTTCAAGCCAGAATTTTATATCTGGCCAAACTAAGCTTCATAAGCAAAGGAGAAATAAATCCTTTCCAGACAAGCAAATGCTGAGGGAATTCAGGCATAACTTGTAAGAGCTTCTAAAGGAAGTACTAAATATGGAAAGGAAAACCATTACCAGCCACTACAAAAACACACTGAATTACACAGACCAGTGACAGTATGAAGCAACTACAAAAACGAGTCTGCAAAATAACCAGCTAGCATCATGATGACAGCATCAAATTCACACATAACAATATTAACCTTAAATGTAAATAGGATAAATGCCTCAATTAAAAGACACAGAATGGCAAGCTGGATAAAGCGTAAAGACCCATCAGTGTGCTGTATTCAAGAGACCTCTCTCACATGTGAAGACACACATAGGCTGAAAATAAAGGGATGGAGGAAAATTTAACCAAGCAAATGGAAAACAAGGAAAGCAGGGATTGCAGTTCTGGTTCCTGATAAAACAAAGTTTAAGCCAACAAAGATTTAAAAAGACAAATAAGGGCATTACACAATGGTAAAAGGTTCAATTCAACAAGAACAGCTAACTATCTGAACTGTATATGCACTCAGTACAGGAGCAGCCAGATTCATAAAGTTCTTAGAGACCTACAAAGAACTTAGACTCCCACACAGCAATAGTGGGAAACTTTGATCACCCAACTGACCATATTAGACAAATCATTGAGATAGAAAATTAACAAAGACATTCAGGACCTGAACTCAGCTCTGGATCAAGTGGATCTGACAGATATCTATAGAACTCTTCACTCAGAAACAACATAATGTACATTATTCTCATTGCCACATGGCACTTACTCTAAAATTGATCATATAATCAGAAGTAAAACACTCTCAGCAAATGTAGAAGAACTAAAATCATAACAATCTGTAAGACCACAGTGCAATCAAATTAGAACTCAAGATAAAGAAATTCATTCAAAACCACACAACTACATGCACATCGAACAACCTTCTACTGAATGAGTCCTGGGAAAATAATGAAATTAAGATAAAAATCAAGAAGTTATTTGAAACTAATAGGAACCAAAAGACAATGTAACAGAATCTCTTTGATGCAGATAAAGTGGTTTTGAGAAGGAAATTTATAGCACTAAATGCCCACATCAAAAATCTAAAAAGATCTCAAGTTAACAACCTAACATCACAACTAAAAGAACTAGAGAACCGAGAGCAAACAAAAACCAAAGCTAACAGAAGAGAAGAAATAACCAAGATTAGAACTGAAGGAGATAGAGACACAAAAAACCCTTCAAAAAATCAAAGAATCCAGGAGTTGGTTTATTAAAAAAATAAATAAATTAGATAGACTGCTAGCTTAGACTAACAAAGAAAGCATGAGAGAAGACTGAAATAAACACAATCAGAAATAAGGGAGATATCACCACAGACCCCACAGAAATACAAACAATGATTGGAGAATACTACAAACACATCTATGAACATAAACTAAAAAATGTAGAAGAAATGGATAAATTCCTAGACACATACACTGTCCCAAGACTGAACCAGGAAGAAATCAAATAGACCAATAATGAGTTCTAAAACTGAGGCAGTAACAAATAGCCTACCAACCAAAAAAAAAAAAAAAAAAAAAAAAAGCCCAGGACCAAATAGATGCACAGCTGAATTCTACCAGAGGCACAAAGAATAGCTGGTACCATTTCTACTGAAACTATTCCAAATAACTGAGAAGGAAAGACTCCCCCACTAACTCATTCTATGAGGCCAGCAGAGATACCTGACAGAGATACAACAACAAAAAAGAAAACTTCAAGCCAATATCCCTGATGAAAATTGAACCAAAAATTATCAGTGAAATACTGGCAAACTGAATGCAGCAGCACATCAAAAAATTTATCCATCATGATCAAGTTGACTTCATTTTCAGGATACAAGGTTGATTCAACATATGCAAATCCATAAATTTGATTCATCTCATAAACAGAACTAAAGACAAAAACCACCTGATTATCTCAATAGATGCAGAAAAGGCCTTCAATAAAATTCAACATCACTTCATGTTAAAAACTCTCAATAAACTAGGTATTGAGGAGACATACCTCAAAATAATAAGAGCCATGTATGGCAAACCCATAGCCAGTATCATACAGAATGGGCCAAAGCTGGAAGCATTCCCCTTGAAAACTGGCACAAGACAAGGATGCCCTCTCTCACCACTCCTATTAAACACAGTATTGGAAGTTCTGTCCAAGACAGCCAGGCAAGAGAAAGAAATAAAAGGCATCCAAACAGGAAGAAAGTCAAATTATCCCTGTTTGCAGATGGCATGATATCATATCTAGAAAACCCCATCATATCTGCCCAAAAGCTTCTTAAGCTGATAAGCAACCTCAGCAAAGTGTCAGGACAAAAAATCAATATGCAAAAATTGCTAGCATTTCTATACACCTACAATAGGCAAGTAGAAATCCAAATCATGAATGAAGTCCAATTCACAATTGCTACAAAGAGAATAAAATACTTAGGAATACAGCTAACAAGGGAAGTGAAGGACATCTTTCAGGAAAACTACAAAACACTGCTCAAAGAAATCAGTGATGACACAAACAAATGGAAATATATTACATGCTTATGGTTAGGAAGAATCGATATTGTGATAATAGCCATATTGCCCAAAGCAATTTATAGATTCAGTACTATTACCATTAAACTACTACTGATGTACTTTCTAATACTTCACAGAATTAGAAAAAAATATTTTAAAATTCATATGAAACTTAAAAAGAGCCCTAATAGCCAAGGGAATCCTAAATAAAAAGGAAAAAACTGGAGATGTTATGCTCCCTGACTTTAAACTATACTACAAAGCTACAGTAACCAAAACAGCACATACTGGTACAAGAACAGACACACAGACCAGTGAAACAGAATAGAGAACTCAGAAATAACCACTCACACCTGTAACCATCTGGTCTTTGACAAACCTGACCAAAAAAAGCAATGGCAAAAGGATTCCCTATTTAATAAATGGTTTTGAGATATCTGGCTAGCCATATGCAGAAGATTAAAACTAGACCCCTTCTTTACACCATATACAAAAATTAACTCAAGATGGATTAAAGACAAATGTGAAACCCCAAACTATAAAATCCCTGGAAGAAAATCTAGGCAATATGACTCAGAATATAGGTGCAGGCAAAGATTTCATGACAAAAATGACAAAAGCAATTGCAACAAAAGGAAAAATTGACAAATGGGATCTAATTAAACTAAAGAGGTTCTGCACAGCAACAGAAACTATCAGAAGAATGAACAGATAACCTACAGAATAAGAGACCTTTTTTTGCAATCTATCCATCTGACAAAGGTCTGATATTGAGAGTCTACAAGGAACTTAAATTGACAGGAACAAAACAACCCCATTAAAAAGCGGGCAAAGGACGTGAACAGACACTTCTCAAAAGAAGACATACTTGTGGACAACAAACATGAAAAAAACATCACTGATCATTTAAAAAATGCAAATCAAAATCACAATGAGATGCCATCTTATGCCAGTCAGAATGGCAGTTATTAAAAAGTCGAAAAAAAAACAGCAGATGCTGGTGAGGTTGCAGAGAAAAAGGAAGGCTTTTACGCCATTGGTGGGAGTTCAACCCATTGTGGAAGACAGTGTGGCAATTCCTCGAAGATCTAGTGGCAGAAATACAATTTGACCCAGCAATCCCATTACTGGGTATATACCCAAAGGAATATAAATCATTTTATTATAAAGATGCATGCATATGTTCATTACAGCACTATTCACAATAACAAAGACTTGGAATCAACCCAAATGTCCATCAGTGATAGAATGGATAAAGAAAATGTGGTACATGTACCCCATGGAATACTATGCAGCCATAAAATAGAATGAGATCATGTTCTTTGCAGGGACATGGATGGAGCTTTCGGATGCCACTATCCTCAGCAAATTAATGTGGAACAGAAAACCAAAAACTGCACGTTCTCACTTATAAGTAGGAGCTCAATGACGAGAACACCTCGACAAATGAGGAGGAAGCGGGGGATGCGGGGAACAACACATACTGGGGCCTGTCATGGGGCCAGGGAGGCAGAGCATTAGGAAGAATAGTTTATAGATGCTGGGCTTAATACATAGGTGATGGGATAATCTGAGCAGCAAACCACCATGGCACACATTTACCTTTGTAACAAACCTGCACATCCTGCTCATGTACTCTTGAACTTAAAAGTTGAAGATCTAAAAAAACATAAAGGGGTGTAGAAAGATATATCATGTGAAAGATATACCATGCTGGCCAGGCACAGTGGCTCACTCCTGTAATCCCAGCACTTTGGGCAGCGATGGCAGGCAGATCACGAGATCAGGAGATCGAGACCATCCTGGCTAACGTGGTGAAACCCTGTCTCTACTGAAAATACAAAAAAATTAGCCAGACGTGGTGGCGGGCACCTCTAGTCCCAGCTACTCTAGAGGCTGAGGCAGGAGAATGGAGTGAACCCAGGAGGCAGGGCTTGCAGTGAGCAGAGATCATGCCACCACACTCCAGC
The DNA here is from genome assembly GCF_001698545.2 of Rhinopithecus bieti. NCBI lineage: Eukaryota > Metazoa > Chordata > Mammalia > Primates > Cercopithecidae > Rhinopithecus > Rhinopithecus bieti. The sequence goes on along the minus strand of NW_016806217.1, from coordinate 1,210,095 downwards.
CTGGGCGACAGAGTGAGACTCTGTCTCAAAAAAAAAAAAAAAGTGTGTGTGTGTGTGTGTGTATGTGTGTATATATATATATATAGATATCATGCTAAGGCTAAGTTTAAAGAAAAAGCCAGAGTAGCTACATTAATTTCAGACAAAGCAAACTTCTGAACCAGAAAAATTAGCAGAAATAAAGAGGGGCGTTGCATAATGATAAAGGGACCAACTTTCCAAGAACTATGGGAAATAGTTCTAAACATGTATGCATCTAACAGAGAATCTAAATATGTAAAGCAAAAACTGACAGATTGGTGAGGAGTAACAGAAAAAATTGTTATTATAGCTGGAGATTTCATAACTCCTTTTTCAGTAACTGATAGCTTAAGCAGTCAGAAAAACAGTAAGGATATAGTTAACCTGAACAGTGCTATCATACAACTTTATCAAATTGACATGTATAGACTGTTCCATCTAACAACAAAATACACATTTTTCTCAAGCTTTCAGGGAACCTTCACCCAGTAGACCCAATCTAGGCATAAAGCACACAATTAAAGTATTTTAAAAGTAGAAATGATACCAAATTCTCAGAAAATGAAATTAATCTATAAATTAATACCACAAATTATCATTATCAGGGAATTGCAAGTTAAAACAATAGTAACTTATTACTATATATCTATTATTAATAGAATAGCAAACATCCAAATAACTGATAAAGCCAAATATGGTAGAGGACACAAAGCAAAAGGAAGTACTCATTGCTGCTAGGAATGCGAAATGGCACAGCCATTTTGAAAGACAGTTTGGCATTTTCTCATAAAGCGAATCATTATTATAATATACAATCTAGTGTCTCACTCCTTGGTATTTACCTGACTAGAAAACATATGTTCACAAAGAAACTTGTATATAAATGTGTATAGAAACAGTCATGTGCCCCAAACTGGAAACAACCAAAATATCTTTAATATAATAGATGAATGAACAAACTGAAATACCCATAGAATGTAATAGCATTCAGTAATTTTAAAAATAAGCTATCCTTCCCCAAAACGCCACATGGAGGAAACTTAAATGCACATTGCTAAGTAAAAGAAGCCAATTTGAAAAGACTGCATGTTCCGTGATTTCAATTATTTGGCAATCTGGAAAAGGCAAAATTTCAGTTTGCTGAGGATAATATCTTCCAGCTCCATCCAAGTCCCTGCAGTTACAAGATCAGTGGTTTTCTCAGTTCAGCAGTGCACGGTCTAGTGTTGAATAGGTGAAGCACAAGAGATTTTATAGAGTGATAAAACCACCAATACTGTTGTCAAAATCCACAGAAATTTATAGTACAAGAAGTGAAACTTTATATGTGCAGCATAAAATAAATCATTTAGAAGGCTCAGGGTCCTAGGATTAAATGCAGAAAGTGACAAAAGAATCTAACGGTATTACAAGTGTAATCAACAACCTCACTGGGATAAACATTAGTGAGGTTGGAGAAACAATATCCCTGGAGGTAGTGGGAGAATAGGTGCTGACCTAAATAAATTTGAAAATGAGTGAAACCTGTAAGAGTAAAGGCAAATGAAACTGTGCATAAGCACTGTACTCTAGTTGATAAATTGTTTTCCATAGGGATAGATGTTAACAATTTTGATACCAGTATATAAATGTATCCTAGAATTGATTTCAGTAAATGGGTTCTAGGTGGTAGGAGCTAAACCTAGCTCCTACAGTTTACCAATAAGCAAAAGAAGCAGGCTAGAATGAACTGTGTTAGAATAAGAATTGGAGCATTCAGTATGAACTCATGTTTAGCTTAATAGAGATACAGTGGTTATAGAAATATGTATATGTATATATGTATATGCATATATGTGCCACTTATACACCAAATGCTCAGATCCTGGTTTATAATACTATTCTCCAATGAAAGGACCAGTAATTCTTCCGGAAATAGCAAATTCATGTACTATTCATGTACAGGAAATATATTAATGAGTCTGGAACATCTAGTAGGGACAGAAAGAAAGAAGAAAGAGGGAGGAGGAGGAAGGAGGAGGAGGAAGAAAGAGGAGAAGGAAGAAGGAAGGAGAAGAAAGAAGCAAGAACAAGGAGAAGGACCAGGAGGAGGAGGAGGAGGAGGAGGAGGAGAAGAAACATAATTTTGGGGGTACGTAAAAAAGACATTTAAGTCAACTGAATGAGCTCTCCATGGCAAAATCTGGAATGGTTTGAGCAACAAAATAAAGTGGTATTGAAATATAGCCCAGAATATAAGAAAATTCATAACTTATACTAATATAAATAAATGATAGTATAAATAAATAAATAACAGGTAAAAGTAGGTACATCTACGTAGAGTAATTTTACACAGGGCTTTATATCTGTGTTCACAGAATTTTCTCTTCTATAAGTCTGTGAATGTCTGTAGAACAGGAACAGTGTTTTATTGATCAGAGATCAATTGTGTGACTTGGGCTGAACAAATACCTGGCAATTAGTAGGTGCCCAGAAAATATTGGTTCAGCCCAAGTCACACAATTTATACTTGAGATTTTTTTTTGTTACTTTTTACCTAATGTCCTTTCTAATGTTCACATTGAAATTAAGGAAAATAACTATTTATCTTCTTAAAATAGCCTGAAATGCTTTAGCTTTTCTCATAGTTAATATTTTTTCTAATCATAAATACCATCATCTCCACAGCCTCCATGGAAAGGTATCAAAAGTAGAGAGCATCTTGCTAGATTGTAACATGTGACTTAAGCTCCTGTGCATTTGTTTTTAATCTTTATCTTTTCTCCAGCTGTGTATTTATCAAGTTTCCCAAACATGCGATCTGAGGGCTATGTTTGATTACATTTGGGTTTTCTAGGCACATGAACATGGTGGCTATTTGGAAAGACTGACTTTGCAGGGGAAAAAGAGCACTGGTCTATGAGTCTGGAATTAAAATTCTCTTCCTGACTTTGTTCCTAAGCTAGCCTTGGGACCTCGGTGAGTTGCTGCACCTGTCACAGTCTGGGTTTCCTCATTTGCAGGGACAATAAGGACTAAAAGATCTCTGAGTTTCCTTCTTCCTTTACAGTTGATGGTACAATGTGGGCTCATTTCTGCAATCCAGTTGAGTTCTCAAACTCGTAAGTTTGTGAATAAGACTGCAGTTTGGAATTTGGGCTTCTCAATCCAGGGAAAGAAGTCTCTCTTGGTTTGGGTAGGATGAGAGGCATGACATTTTCTCTAGAGAGAGTTTTCCCTTTGGTTTTAGAACGTTGGGTGGTATGTCTTGCCCATGAAAAAGGAGAAAATAGGATGAATGATAATTTGTTAGTTGGAACAGCTTCCCACAAGAAATGAAAAAGAAGTAAAAGGCAGAATAAATGACTAACCTTTGCCTTGCCCAGCAGAAAAGCTGGTGAAATTTAGAAATATAGTCATGTTTCTATTCACTCAGGCTCTCTACCTGAACCAACAACCATTCGTGAAACTTTCCACATTAAACTTTCAGTTCCAGTAAAGTTCATAGCAGTCTTTAAAACTGCACCCGGAGGTGACAACATAACATTCCTTTGGGTCTGATGCATAGAGGCTTAGAGTGTGAGGGCTGAAAAGGGTTTTTGAGGGCAAAGGGACATATAAGTGTGTTTTACCATGTGCATAACACTTAACTTACATGAATGGTCCTGGCTGGATGCTTTTTATGCATTATTTCTAATCCTTCTCAGAATCCAGCAAAACAGGTGGTTCACAAAGGAGAAAACTGAGGCTCAAGCAAGGTAAATAACTTACCCAGTTTTACTCAACTCCAAGAGGCTGGTTTGAGTTTTTAACCCAAGTCTGTCTGACTCCCCTTCCTCAACTGTGTTCTCACATTATTAACTCCTAGTCTTGCTTCAATCCTGCCTCTGGGAAGCCTTCCTTGACCCTCCTAGAGAATATAAATTACAGGAATTCACCTTTCTGTAATTGCTTTGTGGTGTGGTTCACACAGGGTTTTATATCTGTGTTCACTTAATTTTCTCTTCTGTAAGTCTGTGAATGTCTGTTGAACATGGACAGTGTTTTATTGGTCTCTGAATCCTAGTACCTGGCAATTGGTAGGTGCCCAGAAAACATTTGTTCAGCCCAAGTCACACAATTCATTGGACACAGAGCCAGAACTAAATCCAGACCTCTTGACTCCTGGTCCAGAATTCTTTCACCACCACATTATTACTTTTAGATTTTTAATCGCATCCAACTTCCAGCTTATTCTCCCCATAAAACCTCCTTGTTCCCTCACCCCAAACCCTGCACATGATTCCTGTGAGCAGTGGAAATGTTTTCATCACAATTATGAAGGCTTGAACTTACTGTGGACTTACTGTGGACCCAGCGCAGGCTCACTATGTGAATCTTCTTTTCTCCTGACAGTGCTCCCAGGTGAATGCTGCTATCCATCCCCTTTTACAATGTGGAAACTGAGGAATTGAGATAGTAACTGCATCAAGATCTCACAACTGGGGTAAAAATCCATGCAATATGGCCCTAGATGAACATAATCTGAAAGACTGGGCTCCACGTCTAAAGGTTGGGACAGAGAGCGAGTCTCCTTGCTCAGGTTTTATCTCTTGTTAGATGCCAAATATAATTTTCTTTTATGAAATAGCTGAGATGTCTTGATCCTTAAGGAACATAAGTAACACCAGGTTCCAAGGGTGATTTAATTGCAGTCACCCACTCCTTTTAATCCCTGCAAACTTGTACCCAGAGCTTTGAAACAGGTTGCCGAGCACTTCCCATATTGAATCTGTGCATACTCTGGTTTCTTACAAGGTCATGTGAAGGATAAGATTCAGAGCATTCCAGGGAGATTATGCTCCAACTGCAAAAACCTGAAAAAGCAATTGATAAAGGCTTAGCTGCATTACTCTGAAGACTTTGGTATTGTGGGGTAATCATACATAGCAACCCTCACAAGGTTCTGAGGCTTATCTCATTTTATGTGCCCTTTTTTCCTTGGAGAGTCTAAATCTCTCCTGGAGATTAAAATATAATGACACAATGACTTGAGACAGAAAAGCATCGAAAATCATACTTTGAGGTATTATAGGATATATGTAACATTATGCACAAATATGAAAGGGGATTTGAATTCAGCAAACAACTCCGGGTGCATCATATGTTTCTATTTGTGTAAAATTTTAAATTTTTAAACAATAAGACCGCAGTGGGGCAGGGTGAGGAAGGATCCATGGAGCCTCTCCAGGCTCTTCTTCCTTCATGGGAGAAGCTTCCCTCAAAGGAGGAGCTGCAAGAGATGAAAGGGAAGAGGCCTGGAGAGCTCACACCAGCTCTCCAAGCAATTGAGCCTCCCTGGAGCTGTAAAGCAGGAAACTCAGCTTCTGGGTGAGGCCCTGATCCTTTAAAAGCCCACACACCAACTCCATGGGGCAGATCCATCTCTCAGCTGATTGAGGAATGTCATCCAGTGCTAGGTCATATTTACATGTTTATTTTCTCTCTCACCTCTAATCTCCATAAAGCAAGTTTCATGAAGCAAGGAACAGATATCTCTAGTTCAATGCTGTATTCCTAGTTTTGGAACAATGCCAGACTGGAAAGGAAGAACAGGAGAGTTGGTGGAGAGGTAGGTTGGTTTATAGTCAATACCATAATGCATATGTGTGTACACATGCACATGTATGCACACAGAGATACATATATACTTATGTAGGAAGCTGTATGTTTTGATGAGAAAAGTGTAAATTTAAAACATTTAATTGAGCAGTTTTCAATAAATATTTCAGAGTTTTTATTATGGCCTAACCTAATGTATTTGGAGTGGAGTTTGTAGCACATCACATGTTTTTAACCCAACAGATTTGATATTAGAAGAACCCACATAACTCAGAGACGATGTACACCAGGCAATGGAAGAAAGCAGCCTAAATGGAATGAGGCTGAGTGAGCAACAGGCCATCTGCTGTTGCAGCCGCTTTTCCTCCCACACATGGGAACAGCACCACTTTTCTTTGGAAAAAACACCTTTCTTCTGGCTTCAGGCTGTGATTTGGGGATAGTTGTCCTCAAATGACAGGCTTATGGGTAGTTTCAGGTCTAAGGTTTGGCGCATGGTTACTCAGGCTCGATCAAGGGAGAATGTGATCCAGCCTTCCCAATGACCATCAGCCCCTAATCTCTGGCTCCCTGATGGCTGGATTATAGACTAGGGGCTTTTGATGTCCTTCTCTCCCAATTGGGGAAGAAGTCTCTTGAGAATAAAGCCAACATAGGGAAAATAGAACTGTGGGCTGGTGGGAAACAGCCATCCAATGACACGGAGAGAATACCCAGACCCAGACTAGGAAGCCCTACTTCTGCCCCCTGGGTCAGGGGTTTAAGGAGTTGTGGATGCATTGTAGTTTCTTGCAACCAAAAGAGTGCTAAGGACAACCCTGTTCACACACATGCTTTGGAAGAAAAAGGGAAGATGTTTTCCATGCAAAATAACTGCAATGGCTATGCATTCTTATCCTGAACTTAATCTTTTTGTCCTACAGTTCCCAGAAGTGCACTTGTCTACCCATGTGTTCTCAATTTCATTTCATTTCATAACATGCAATCACAGGACACACATTTATAGCCACACATTTGTTTTTGCTCTGCAACAGAAATATAACTGGGGATGATGACAATCGTCTTCAGAGGTTCTGTTCTGATTAGGTAAGAACAGAGCATTCTAAAGTTGGCCCAACCCAGACCACAACTTTGCACAGCCATTTACCCCATTGCGCCTAAATTTTTAAATTTATTTTTGGGTAACAGTGTTAGCTACATTTGATTAGAAGTGATAATTATAACTGTCTTAGTCTGTTTGGACTGCCATAACAAAATAGCATAGAATGAGAGGCTTAAACAACAGAGATTTATTTCTCGGTTCTAGAGGCTGCGAAGTCTGAGATCAAGGTGCCAGCCAGTTCATTTCTTGGTGAGGGCCCTCTTACTGGCTTGCAGGTTTCTTTCTAGATCTTCACATGACTTTTCTTAGGTGTTTGCACATGGAGAGAGATCTCTCTCTTCTTCTCCTTATAAGGGCACTAATTCCATCGTGAAGATCCCACCCCGATGACTTAATCTTACCATAATTACCTGCCAAAGCCTCATCTCTAACTATTATTATATTGGAAGTTACAGCTTCAACATACAAATTTTGAGGAGGGACACAGACATTCAGTACATAGCAATGACATGTAATGATATGAGTTTTCTTTGCGAAAGTGACCATGTGATAATTTGCAATTCTGCTAGAGACAGATCCTGGGACTAGTTGCAGGTATAATGCACAAAATTTCTGACTGTTTTAATAAGCCAGTTGCTAATAGGTAAACATATATGCTACTTAATTGACTGAGGCAATCATGAGTATATTCCCATAATCAGGAGATTCTCATTTAGATGTCATACAGTTTTATTTGCATCACAAAATTTTAAGTCAATATTCTGCTGTGCTTTCTACTTTGAAAAATGTCATATTACAGCCTGTTGGTTGAGAAATATTTTCAAGGGTCTGTGAAAAGCTAGGTGGGAAAATGGTTTATAAACTTGTGGGCCTCTCCACCATGCCCTCTCTGGTCTTGTAGCACTTTAAGGGTAGTGAGTGTCATCTTGGGGTGACATGTTATTTCCAGTGTGTCCATTCAGTGTTGTTCAACCATCCTGAGGCCTCAGGCTGGGAGACACCATCCCACAGTGAAAACGCTCACCTTTGTTGTAACCCTTTGGGAATTTGTATTGATTGAACAGCATATTTGGGAGAGAGAAAAGCAGATTACATACCAGTTTGTCATGCTTAATTTACTTGAAAAGTGAGAAAAATGCTGACCTGGGAGACTGGTGACCCTTGAAACTAAATACATGTGTGTGTCAGATACACTGTGAACTGCACATTGCACTGGGGATTCAACACATCTGGCGATGAGAATGGTACTCAGCAGGATGACCCAGCTGTGAAGAGGCGGTAAAAAGCATAATTGAGCTTGTTTATAAACATTGCTTGCTAACGCAGCTTTTGGCAACACTGGAGATGACATTCTCCCCTAAAGTCTGCCTCTTCTTCGTATTTCTTCTTTCTTGTTTTGGCAACTATTGAAATTGAGGTACATGTTCTGAGATTAATGTCAGCTAGCAGTATTCAATATCATTTCTCTTCTCTGAGACGATACTGTTTTAGGAAACCTGTGGCTTCCGAGCTCATAGCCTAATCTGAATTTCCCTATGTTGAGGAAAAAGACTTAAGGCAATACCAGTGAAACAAAGAATTACAGATTTGAATGGCAGATTAAGCCTCTTGTAATTTTCATTCTCCAAAATAGAAACATTGCTTATACCATCTATTTGCTATATGCGTTTCTGCTTTTAAAATCTATTTCTGTGGTAGATATCCTGCAATGCCACTGGGGAAAACAAACCACCAACTATTTGGGGGAATTTTTGTTGACATGAAGCCAATTACAATAATTCTGTGAGAGGTGACATGATGGAGAAGACAGACCAAAGAGTCTCTAATTGAACATGCCTCTGTACCCCAGTTCTGCCACTTCTGGTGTGACATTGACAAGTTGTATGGCAGTGATAAACTTCAGCTTTTTCAGCTGTAAAATGGTGCAGCAATACTTATCTCAAACAGCTGTTGCAAGGATGAAATGAAGTGACATATAGAAAATGCCAAGCACAGTTGCTGCACAATTAATGCTGTGACCACTCCCGCCTTTCAAAGTAGAGGGATTGACCACCACTGGGCAATGTGTTGTGACTTCCTTATTTGTTTTCCTTAATTCCAAAAAACAAATTAAAGTCAATTGATAAAGAAAAAACTTGAGTTTCAGTGTGCACTTTGTGACTTAGATATTGAAGGGAACATATGCTTCTTGTCTCTCTCAAGTGAAAGTGAACAAGTGTCATAGAGGCAAGCACAAAACAGGTCAAGGCATGAGGTTGTGACGTTTCATGTGAGCATAGCATGTCCATGGTAGTTTAATACAATACTATCAAAATAACACATCTCTCCCCTTAGTCAATTATTTTAAAGATACCGTTTCATGACAACATGGCTGAATCTTAATAGCTACCATGGAAAAAGACCCTACTAACTCATGACTCAACAAAAGTTGAACTCCATTTTTTACCAAATGATCTCTCCTGTGCGATTACCACTGAATACCTATATAAGATGCTTTAATCTTCAGTCCAACTCCTCCCTACCCCCTTCTTTGATACATCACATTTGTTAAGCTATAATAGTTTGGCCAAAGGTAACCTCGTTTTAAGAGGGTAAATAACAGTAATGACCTGATGAGAACACTGGGATGCATTTATATTGGAGAGCAATTTTCAAACAGACTGGAGAAAATGCTATATAACAGAAACCTCCCTGAATATTTTCCTCCAGTCTAAGCAGTGAAAATCTCATTATCAGGAGGGGACTCTCTGTGTATATGCTCTCTGCCTCAGTCTCAGATAACTTTGATTTTCCTCTTAAATGTTGTATAAATATTGATGGCACTTATAAATTTCTATGTGGCGGCGAATTATATTTAATACATTTTTCATTACATTTGTTATCTTGCTACCATGGTGAAACAATTTTCTTGAAATTAAGTACCATAAAATATTTGAGAATATGTTGCAGCTGAGCAATTGAGAAAGACAGATGTGATAAAATTAAGGAGGGTGAATAAGCACACATGCGCACTGATTTAGAAAACACTCGTTTCTTCAATGAATAAACGCACTTAATGCAAGGCTTTATTTAGCTACCTCTTCACTTTCTATTTCTACCAAATGTGGGAGTCACTAATTATTGCTCTTAATGCAATAACCACAACCAGGCAACACTTAAATGACTGTATTCTGAATAAGCTGTATTAAGCCCCAGCCATGACTTTTCCTTTTGTTACTGATTGGTAGTAAATTATTGGAGTGTTGACAAACTAAAGTAGCAAGTTCCTTTGGCATTATATGAAGACCATCTAATTCACTGTTGGAGAAGAAAAGACAAATTAAGTACCACTTACTCAACACCTAGCATGTGCCAGGCATGGCACAAAGCCCTTTGAAACCATTGTTTCCTTTAATCATCCTCAACAGAATCCCAGGAACCAGGTATTATTTCCCCAGTAAGAGAAAACAGAGGCTCAGAAACATCAAGAAACTCCCCCAAATATCTATGATTTGGACCCTGGTTCATTGGAGCCCAAACTTCATGGCCTTTGCCAAAATTATTATTGAGCCATCAGCAAAGGTGGATGTGGGATAGAGATTTCACTGTCACAGACTTGCATACCTGGTAAGATGTGGGGACAATTTGTAATTTGAGAGAAAACAATTTTCATTTAGAAATAGTACCATGATTACATAGCTTTGATGAGTTGTAAATACAGATCTTGATATTAAATTTGATTACCCCATCTTAAGGTAGCAAGCTCTTTGGATGTCACCCTAAGAAAGCTGTCATGGCCAGGCTGTTGCAAGCAGCCTTCTGGAAAGGAAAGTAAATGTGCATGTGAGAACTAGAGATTGGCCCTTCAATTGAGAAGCTTGAATGAATAAATAAGGACAGGCTGCCCTTGACCGCACCTGGACACCCAGGGAAATTTATACTATGGAAGTTGAAGGCACAGTTGCAGATGTGTGGTACTGCTATGCTGAGAGCCACCACCCAGGAGGGTCTACTTCCCAGCTCTAAGGCATGAGCCCCTGGAGAGGACAGATGGTAAGATATTGGGAAAACACACTTAATAAAGATGGATTTGGGGATTTGTATAGGAAGCACCAAGTACGTGGTCACCTTGGTGGAGAAAGTGATTAGAATGCAATGGTGGGGAGAAAGACTATTGCTAACCAAGCAACAGCAGCTTCAGAGCCCCAGCTGCCATGAAGTCCATGCTGCCTCAAGTGGAAGTGGTGGCAGACCTCATGAGGACAAAGAGCATGAGTGGACCTAGGCCAGCAGTGCAGGAGAAGCAAGGATACAGAGGGACAATCACTGATTATTGCAGCAAGAAGGTCTCAAGGGCACGAGAGAGAGAGAGAGAGAGAGAGAGAGAGAGAGAGAGAGAGAGAGGATACCATATTGGACTTCACAGGGAACATGCCAGCTTCGGGAAAAAGCAGAGAGAGGATTAACAGGGTTTGGTTACCTTCTTGGGGCTAGGTTTTTCCAATTTTATTTTAAAACTCTTCACAATGGATTATTATTATTCCAGGGGAAATTAAGACCAGGAGAATTAGTCTAGTCTACTAGGTCTAACAAAGGTCCCATACCTGACCCTCCAGTGTATCACCCACAAGAATCCCAAGATTTCATGCAGATTCACTTTTTTCTCACCTTTATAATTTTGATGTATAAAAATATGAAAAGATTAATTGGTGATTATAGAGATTTGAGTAATAATACATTAATATTTATTGAGTGCGTCCTGTATGTCAGGCATTGTTCTAAGTAGCTTATGTCTATGACATTATTTAATACCTACAATAATGTTGCAAGATGAGGATGGCCATTATTCCCATCTTTCAGATGGATGGGGGAGTCACTAATTATTGAAGTTCAGAGTGGATCAGAGTAGTGAATTTACTTGCCCAAGTTCATGCAGCTGGTACATGGGAGGTGCCAGCCTAAGTATTGAGGCAGTATAAATCTTAAAAGTAGCACTGTACTGCTTTTATCATCTCCCCATGTCCATGCATGTGGATCTTTGGAAAGGAGCCATGTACACAGGAACCAGTGTTGGAAATGGCTCTAACTATATCTTCCTGTTCTTGGGAGAGGTTAAGTGAGTAAGTCCTAGTAGCTCTCCAGGAGGATCTCCTACTAAAAGCTTTTTATTTCAAGTTTCACCTTTGCTATGTCATAGCCTGGAGGTTTGCCTCTCTCTCCTCTCTCCCATTTAAGCTCAAAGAGTTTCTTGGGGTTGACATCCCACTGACAGGCTCAGTTACCACAGGATCATCTGTTTGCAAAATCATAGCCCATGGAAGATGCCCCTGTGTGAACCAGGAGAAGGAGAATAAGGCAATAGGCAGATGGTGTCAGTCCATTTTGTGTTCCTAGAATACTCGAGGCCAGGCATGGTGGCTCATGCCTATAATCCCAGCACTTTGGGAGGCCAAGGCAGGTGGATCACCTGAGGTCAAGAGTTTGAGACCAGCCTGGCCAACATGGTGAAACCTTGTCTCTACTAAAAAAAATACAAAAATTAGCTGGACGTGTTGGCAGGTGCCTGTAGTCCCAGCTACTTGGGAGGCTGAGGCAGGAGAATTGCTTGAACCCAGGAGGCAGAGGTTGCAGTGACCCCAGATCGCACCATTGCACTCCAGCCTGGGAGACAGAGCAAGACTTCATTTCAAAAAAAAAAAAAAAAAAAAAAAAAAAAAAAAAGGAATACGTGAAGCTGGGTAATATATAAAGAAGAGAGGTTTATTTGGCTCACGATTCTGCAGGCTATACAAGCATGGTGCCAGTATCTGCTTGCCCTCTGGTGAGGCCTCAGGAAGCTTTTACTCATGCAGAAGGTGAAGAGGGAGCAGCTGTTACATGGCAAGAAAGGGAGAAAGAGGAGGAAATACTAGGACCTTTTAAACAGCCAGCTCTCGTGGGAACCCATAGAATGAGGACTCACTCATTACAGCAAGGACACCACCAAGACATTGATAAGGATCAGCCCCCCTGACCCAAACACCTCCCACCAGGCCCACTTCCAACATTGGAGGTCAGATTTCAACATGAGATTGGGAAACATCCAATGGTACAAACATCCAAGCCATATCACAGACTTNCAAAAAAAAAAAAAAAAAAAAAAAAAAAAAAAAAAGGAATACGTGAAGCTGGGTAATATATAAAGAAGAGAGGTTTATTTGGCTCACGATTCTGCAGGCTATACAAGCATGGTGCCAGTATCTGCTTGCCCTCTGGTGAGGCCTCAGGAAGCTTTTACTCATGCAGAAGGTGAAGAGGGAGCAGCTGTTACATGGCAAGAAAGGGAGAAAGAGGAGGAAATACTAGGACCTTTTAAACAGCCAGCTCTCGTGGGAACCCATAGAATGAGGACTCACTCATTACAGCAAGGACACCACCAAGACATTGATAAGGATCAGCCCCCCTGACCCAAACACCTCCCACCAGGCCCACTTCCAACATTGGAGGTCAGATTTCAACATGAGATTGGGAAACATCCAATGGTACAAACATCCAAGCCATATCACAGACTTAGCAAGCAAGGCCAGTGAATCCAAATAGGGGGCCCTCCATCACCCAAGATTGTGGTACAGGAAGCCAGAGAGGAAAATACAAAAGCCATGCCCTTGGATGGATTCCAAGATTAAAACAGAAAAGCACGCAAAACAGAATCTTAACCTATCAGCAGAAAGAGAGTTTGAGGGTAGAAGTGGGGGCACATGAACAGTGGGAGCTAAAGGACAGAGTTAAAATGGGGCAGTTACTGAGAGGCAGCCCAGGGGAAAAGTGGGCAGGGCATAACAGGGGGAGTAGACCTGGATGGGTGCAGTAGATACAACTCTGGGGTAGGAAGGCACTTACTGTGGGCTCCCAGCAAGGGTCTGTGAGTCATCTTGGGTCAGTCACAGGGACTCATTTAGAATGAGCAGCCCAGATGCCAAGGCCCCTTCTGGAGCTACTCGTGGACATCCACTGTGTGTTAGGCCCTGAGCCTATAGTCCGTATCCTGTATCCTCACTGTCCTTGGAGGTGGGTTCTCTGGTCCCAATTCTGCAGGAAGGGAACTGAGGCTCAGAGAGTCCACATGAGGTACCCAGATTCACTCAACCAGTCATCACGCTGGCATTCACCATGTCCTGGCAGCATTCAACCACTCTTGGGAAAGATGTTGGCCCTTCTTATACTCTGGTAATAAAATATTGACCTAAACATTGTATTCCTTAGAAATCCAGCTGTATTAATCATAAAAAGTAACTCTTACATATGTTCTAATTTGATGTTTCCCAAACTATCTTATTAATGAAAATCCATTTCTGGGCCTCAAACCAGATCCACTATCTCAAAGTCTCTAGGGAGGGAGAGTCCTAGAAAGATAAAAATGGAACTCTTCAATTGTATAATCTCAACCATATGAAATTGCCAGTACATGGCTGTTTTATGATCTATGAAAACAACAATTTTACATGGTCTAATCTAATTTATACTTCAAATCCTAAATGATTCTTATCATCAGAGAAATTTGAGAAAACCTTTTAAATGCTTTGCCATGTTCCTCAAAGCTAATATCCACCATGCTTCAGTATTACAAAAGAGCAAGTATTACAAATAACCTGAAGTCTCACTCCTAATTATCTCCTAATTCAGTTATAAAAATCAATCTATGGATGGGCATGGTGGCTCACACCTGTAATCCCAGCACTTTGGGAGGCCGAGGCGGGTGGACCACCTGAGGTCAGGAGATTGAGACCACTCTGGCCAACATGGTGAAACCCCATCTCTACTGAAAATACACAAATTAGCTGGGCATGGTGGCGGGCACCTGTAATCCTACCTACTTGGGAGGCTGAGGCAGGAGAATCGCTTGAACCTGGGAGGTGGAGGTTGCAGTGAGCCAAGATAATGCCACTGCACTCCAGCCTGGGAGACAGAACGAGACTTTGTCTCAAAAAAACAAAAAAATCAATGCATTAGTGCATTTAAAAAATAGGCATTGGAGACCTACTGTGTATCAAACACTAGACTAAACCAAGGGTACAGTGGGTTTAACCATGCTTTTAGCTATAATTCCTGAGCTCAAGATGTGAACTCAGAGCGATTAAGCCATGATTACACAATACACCAAGTGGTATAGGGCACAGAGAAAAGAACAATGTATATGTTTGAAAATGCACTCCCAGAAGTGTCATGTTCTTCTTCAACTGAGAGATGACCAGCTTTGAAGGTTTTATGTGCAGGGTTTTTTGTTGTTGTTGTTGTTGTTTTTTAGATTAGGATCACATTGCAAGGATGAACCACTGCCAAGCTAAAGCAGGCTATAAGAGAGAGGCTTCCAGTGTACGGTTTAGAAGACCATAGTGTCATGGACCCCTGGATGTTCAGCTGTCTTCTTCTCTCTGCTGTCTTCTTCTCACTGCTAGAGAAATGTGGGCAATAGCATGACTGATTTACTAGCATTAGCACTTTATATGCATCTGGAAATCTTGGACTTAAGAACAACTGATACTAGTGTGAGACTCTGAAACACAAGGTTATTGTCTGGGAGGAATTGTGCAGGTGTCTAAAGAGTTAAAAGAGGCTGAGATTGAAATTCCATTCTCTTTCATAATTCCTGGATTTATTTTTAAAATAGTTAAGAAGCAGAAGTTTTGCCCTAGTATCAGTCTTCAGGGAAGAGATTAGTTTGCAAAGTTAGTGGAACTTCCCATTCACCTTTCTCCCCTTGCAAGGATCCTAAGGTCTCACCCAGCTTAAGATTTTCAGCATGATGAAAATCCATTCCACTGGATGGGCAGGTAATGCAACCTCTTTTTACAACAGCCTTCTTTCTTTGAGGCATTTCAGTCTGGCCATTCAGGTGCATAAAGTATGCAGAAGCAGGTGGGTAGGATTTCAAGCTTCAGCGGCTGCTTGGCTCTAATCCCTCGAGGTAGATATTTAATTAAGCTGAGAAAGTCAGTGTACCATCCATCAGGCAGCATATTCTAGCACAGACCACTTACGATCTGGGACATCGCATATCAAAGTATAAAATGAGTTTTAATATGAAGTGAAATGACATAAATGGAAAGTGGACCAACTGCTGACTCAGCAACTTCTTCAGATGACAAAAAGGCTACTTTTAAAAATTTGCTCAAAAACAACAAGTGGCTCCCATTATAGATATCAAGCACTGTAATGGAATTGGAGTCCCTGACTGACCCTGCTGTTGCAACGCCATACACCAGCAAAGTTTGCTAGTCAGAGGAGGTGTGTGCCCTGGAGACATGGCCAGCTCAGAAGACTCACAAAAGCTTGGCTTGCTGTATGAGTTGACTTGCATTGTGGTGCTTGTTGAATAATGATCAGAATCTGACTCATGCAAGAAAGAAAGGGTGCATTTTGAACGACTCTGATTTGTAAGTTCTGGGAGGTGATAATAGAATAACAGTTTTATTCAGCCTTCTGCAGAACACACTGGAAATGCAAAGATCATGTGGACCAGGGGCCTGGTCCTCACGAGTGTTTACAGTCTAATGACAGAGAAAAGCCTGAGTCCCATAGAGGATGCTTTAAGGGAAAAGACAACTGATGAAAGATGTGTGAGTGTTTTAGACCTCAGTGGCAACAGAGTTCAGGAAGGGGAGTAATGACTTAAGGCTACGGAAATCTATAAAGACTTGGGAATGAGGTACAAATTGAATTAGGAAGAAAAGAGGAGAGGACACAGTGAATGAAGGCAAGAAAGCAGAGGTAAGGGCCAGGCACAGTGGCTCACGCCTGTAATCCCAGCACTTTAGAAGGCTGAGGTGGGAGGATCACCTGAGGTTGGGAATTCAAGACCAGCCTGGCCAACATGCTGAAACCCCGCCTCTACTAAAAATACAAAAATTAGCTGGGCGTGGTGATGTGTGCTTGTAGTCCCAGCTACTCAGGAGACTGAGGCAGGAGAATGGCTTGAACTCAGGAGGCGGAGGTTGTAGTGAGCCGAGATCAAGCCACTGCATTCCTGTCTGGGTGACAGAACAGGACTCCGTCTCAAAGAAAAAGAAAAGAAAAGAAAAAAAGAGAAAAGTAGAGGTATGATGGGGCAGGGGTGGGATAGAATTTGCTGGTATAAAAAATTACTTTTGGAAAGTTGTAGAAGATAGGACTGGAAGGGTTCACCAGGAATAGTTTATGAGTGTCTACAAATGGAAGGCTACGGAATTTAAGCTCTAAACTCTCTGTAATGGGTAGCCATCGGATTTTCTAGCAGGGCGTTAAAAAGAGAATTTGCAGCTGTGTGCAGGATAGGCTGAGGGCACAGGACAGATTATTCATCTCACAGGCATCATTGAGAGCTTATAGTATTAGATGCTTGGATTGCAAATATGACCCACACCGGGTCTCTCTCTAGAAGACCTCACAGAACAATAAGGGAAATACGCAATGCATATGGACAGTTTCAACGCCCTTGCATGGACTTGAAGAATGAACCAGAAGGAGAAGCTAGTAAGAGACCACTGTAGTCCAGGTAATATGAAATTTGGATTTGAACTAAGCTGTGTAAACAGGACGAGGACTCACAGCAGTGACTCAGAGTCAGAGTTGACATTTCAGAAGGTCGGGAGGGAGAGGTCAGGACTGAAGAGAGTTTGGAAGGTCACCTGGGGAGAGGTGAACAAAGTGTGAGGGGCAGAGGGGCAAAGGGTGGCTGCAGGGGCCCAAGGTAGGAGGTGGAGAGATGGGCAGGGAGGAGTGGGGAGGTACAAGCACAGGGATCATGGAGAGAGCTCAGGAGCTGGGAGTGGTCAGAGCTGACAGCCATGCCCTTCCGTCCTGGGGCCCCTGTCACCCCTGTGCTCCTCCCAGGAGCTGGGCTGGCTCAGGGGGAGGGAGAGAAGTACTCACTTTCATTAGTTTCTTTGCCACATTAAAAGAACACTGGCGGCCGGTCGCAGTGGCTCACACCTGTAATCCCAACACTTTGGGAGGCCGAGGCAGGCGGATCACGAGGTCAGGAGTTCGAGACCAGCCTGGCCAACATGTTGAAACCCCGTCTCTACCAAAAATACAAAAATTAGCCGGGCGTGGTGGTGGATGCCTGTAATCCCAGCTACTCAGGAGACTGAGGCAGGAGAATCACTTGAACCCGAGAGGCGGAGGTTGCAGTGAGCCAACATCGTGCCATTGCATTCCAGCCTGGGTGACAGAGTGAGACTGCAACTCAAAAAAAAGAAGTTGATAAATCTCTTATGAACAGTTGAGATGTTTTCACCTCCTTTGCCACCTGTACCCAGCACGTAGCCCTTTGTTGGGTTCCTAGTAGGTGTCCAATACTCATGGACTGATGTATCCATATGCCCAGGTTTGGCTAAGGAAAGCTGAGGCCCTGACTCCCTTTCTAGCAGTGAGCTCAAGCTGGAGTGAGGAACAGAAGGCAGGGGGCCAGTTTCTCTGCTAACTTCCCTTATTTCTCCACTGCCATTCAGGCCACAGAACCCAGCAGGGTCTTCAGGTAAGCCGTCAGTGGTGCAGACCTTGAAACTAGACTGATCCCTCAGTTAATGGCTGACATTCTCTGTTTACTTTAATGATTGCCAAGATTCATTGCTGCACATGATACACTTTGCAGTTCAACTGCCTTGGCCTTGAGGGTAGAAAGCAATTTCTGAGGTTTTAGGGTTCTGGGATAGGATTAGAAATACTTTGGTCCGTCCCCAGCCACTCAGGATGTGGACAATAAGCAAGTGGCCGAAGGGCACCCTGGTACTGCCATATGGGTGGGAAGCACTGCCAGCTCCCATCTTGACCTCAGGTGCCAGCAGGCATCACCCATGGCTTTTTCCTCCCCGTTGTCATATAATGTGTTTATTTATTTATACTTTTTGTAGAGATGAGGTCTTACTATGTTACCCAGGCTGGTCTCAAACTCCTGGCTTCAAGTGACCCTCCTGCCTTGGCCAAAGTGCTGGGATTACAGGCATGAGCCACCATGCCTGGCCCTGTCATATAGTTTCAGAGGCTGGGAGCTAGAAGGGTTGACCAGGATGGCAGCCTGTATAGGATCCATCTCTGCAGCTTGCCTACACTGTGGATCTACCTAAGGCTAGGGCATGGGGGAAGCCTGAGGGATGCTGAGGAGCACAGGTCCAGCTCAGTCTCCCAGAGAGACTAAACATGGGTGGGTGACAACGATGCCTCTCTTCCTCTGGGACAAGGCAGTGACTCCAGGCTATGTGATCTGTCTCTCCAAACTCATAGGGCGCTCAGAGGATCAATCGTGTTTAATGACTGTATGTGGGAGGAGGTGGGGCTGGTTAATGTTTGTCTGGTTCCTCTTGGGCTGTGGGCCATTTCTGGCTCTGGCCCTGAGCTCATTGTCCCTCCCCTGGGCTGGGCTGACAGTACCTGGTGGCATAGGGCAGACACACCTGCAGACATTCTCTGGGAAAGGGCAGCAGCAGCCAGGTGTGGCAGTGACAGGGAGGTGAGGAGACTGGGGGCTGAGGGAGGTGGGCCAGGGAGGGCTGATGTGGCACAGGGGGCCGGAAATAGGGGCCGGGTCTTGCCTTCTATTGACCTCCGCCTTCAGTCACTTAGGTCCCTTCCATGCTTCCTTCTGAAGCTGGGGTGAGGCCCCTCCTACCAGGTGCCAGGCTTGCTTGGCCTCTCTCTGCAGCCTCTTTCCAAGTTCAGTGTTGCTTCTCCTCTCACTTTTTTTCCTCCGGCCAAAGATTCCCCTTATTTCCATAGGGTCAGATTCACAGGAAGACTTGAAGGACCCCCTAGGTGCAAGGTGGCCAAGTTTGTCTATCTGAGACATTTCCTGCCACACAGGGTTAGGGTTCAGTGGGAATGCTGGGCACTGCCAGGTGCTGTTTTCCTTCCTTGATTACAAGGCAAACCAGGCATGCACCCAACACGGGGCTGCGAGTGGATGAATAAAGCGTGCTCAGCGGGCTGCAGAGGGCTAGCCAACAGGGCCAAGGATTTCGGAGCGTGTGTTTCCACTTTCTTGAAGGAGGCAGACAGACTCAAGCTGAATTTGGAGTAATTGATGGTTTGGAGATTTTTTTTTTTTTTTTTTTTTTTTTTTTTTTTTTTTTTTTTT
>NW_016806217.1:1183948-1188538 GCF_001698545.2 Rhinopithecus bieti | reverse complement strand
AAAAAAAAAAAAAAAAAAAAAAAAAAAAGAACACTGGCTGGGTGCAGAGAGGGTCACTGCTGTTCACTGCTGTCCAACAGAGCAGCCCTACACTTTCCTTATCCTCAGAACCTACCTGTTTGCCTTTATATCCTGTGACTTTTTAGCACTCAATGGCTGCATCCTCTAAACTCTCTCCGAGCATGCCCAGCCCCAGGCCTGCCTCCTACCCCATGCCTATCCCACCTCCCACCACATCCCTTCCACTCCCCACTGTGCACATCCACCCCTCCTCCGCCATCCACACCTACCTCCTAACCCCACCTCCCCCTAACTCTCACTGGCAGCCTCCTGTCTGTAGAAATGCTATGCCTAGTTTTTTCACTTTACTTTTGAATGCAGCATGGGGCACAAAAAAGTACCCTTGAATATGAAATATGAAGATCTAGGTTTAGATCCTGATATAGCCTCTTATGGCCAAAATCTCTTTGAGTCTTGTTTTTCTTACCTGAAGAAATGAATATTCATAAAGATAAAATGAAAAAATCTTGTGCAGATGCCTGTTACTGTATATTATTTGGGCCATCCTAGGTGCTCGCTCAGAATTAAGGACCTTTCTTGCTGCTTTTCCTGCTAGAGTCTTGAAGTTAGCATACAAAAGACATTCCACACTTATTGAATTAATCCTCCCTCCTGCCTCTATTAGAAATTAAACATTTTAAGGGCAGGGTCCTCTCTGGGTCTGGCATGTAGAATCTTGTGCATGCCATCTACTAGTTAAATATTTCTTAAATAAATGAGCCATGTGGTCAGGAAAGCGAGGAAACTCCTACATGACAGCTAACTGTGATTTTACACTGTGGGTGTCTGGAGAAGAATGGAGTTTGACAACTCTCTGTCTCTTCCCTAGAATGGGTGATAGACCCCAATTCTCTCCATTGTTTCCCAACAAGTCCTTGCTTAAAATTTAAGGAACTGTTGACATGGCCTCAGCAGTGCAGGACCAAGCCATCATTCACAGGCACATATGCCACTTCTTTGGAACCTGTGAAGTGTGTGCCCAAAAAATTATCTGTATATTTTGCATAGTGACAAAAGCAGCACATTCTAATCTCCTACAGTGAATTAAATTCCACCAGCAAAACAAATGCCTTATGACAGGAGATTGATAGGTATTTTCTCTGACAGCCTCTGGCACAGAAATCTGCCCTCAATCGAGTCTGGAAAGATAGCTGGAAGAAGAGTTGAATTAGACAGCCAGCTCTCTCCCCACGCTGCACTGTGCAACGTCTAAGCACGCAGCAATATAAACGACATAACATTCAGTTGACCTTTTGCTTATCTATAAATGCAGAATGAGCTGTGTGGACCCTGATCCACCAAGGAACAATTTTAGGAAAATGTATTTCCTTTCACTACCCATAAAAATAAATTGCTCCTCACAAAGGAGAGACCAAAAATATACTTTCTTCCCCTAATAAGATTATTATGAAAGGGATGTTTTCTCTGAACAATCATTACTGAGTTGCGTGCTGTCAATTTTTCATCACTGTGTTACCACTCTCAGCTTGGCTGGAGCTCCAGAGAGATGGCAGGCAAGGGCCTGGCCTTTCCTGTTGTTTTATTTGGGTGATACTGTGACAGGGTCAAATGTTTTTAATGTGGGTGGACTAAACTTATCATTGGCCCCCAGTGTTCTCCTCTATTCCAGGCAAAAGATGACGGGAATTATAGCTCAATGCTTGGGCATAATGTACTTATACACACAGGCATATATATACACACACACACAGTTGATGGCAATCCATGCATTGCTGGCTTTCAAAGGGGTGAAGTTCCACCATTGTGCTAAGGAAAGCTGTGTCCCCTCCAGCTTCGATAGTTTTCAGTGACTTTTACTTTAGTCTCTGTGACACTTAGCTCCATGGGATACTGGTCAGAGGAGCTGTGCTAAATGCTCTTCCATGCCCCTTTGCAGCCAACAATGAAATTAACTACAATGTATTCTGTATCTGCTTTGGGCCAGGAAGGCAGCTAGTTGCTTTATAGAAAACTCCATCTTTAAGCTTCACCCCAGGTTGCTGTCCCTTTTGAAGAAATTGAGGTTTGGACAAGTGAGCCAACTGGGCTAGGATCCCATTGTTAAGGAAGAGCAGAGGTGGAAGAGTGTGTCTTCTCTAGCTTAGGGGGAACAGAACGCATTGGTGAGGAGTCACAGGAGGAGGGAGACCTGCAAGAGGGCGGGCAGGCTGTGTGAGGTGTTCTAGGTACCGAAGCCAAGAGGCAACCGGATTTTCTGGGTGAAGTGGGGCAATCTTGTCGAATAGTACTTTAAATGCACTTGAGTCTTCAGGAGAAGTTAAACTGAGTCATTCTCAGGAATAGGCTGTCGTGAGCGGAACCGTAGAATTACCATTAATATAAGCCAAGAAAGTTAAGGAACAAAATGTATCCTAAAATTGGTTTTAAAATAACTTGTATTATTTTGTTTTACTATTTTCAATTTTATTTTAATTACCTGATGACCAGTTAATGTATTGTATATTTCAAAATTTGTAAAAGTCAATTTTAATGGTTTACTCATTTTGACTGCATATATATGTGTATACTTAAGAATTAAAAGTTTCTAAGCAAGAAGCATATAAAATTACCCACAATTTTAACCATGTGGAGGTTAACAATCTATATTTTAAGTTATATCTTTATAGTTTTGAATTAAATAGCTGTGTTTTGACTATACAAAATGTATTTTTTTGAAAATCTAGTAAAGGTTTTTTAATAACCTGAGTCAATTTTGGTAAATTATAATTTCTTCAACTATTATTGGCATATGCATATAATTGGTAAGAATATTATCTCCTGGTATTTTACAAATATCTCTTATAGTTATATCCCTGTTTTTGTCTTCATATTGTAAGTGTGTATATGCGCATTTATGTACCTCTCTTAGATCTTGTTATTCTTAGTTGTGTACTCAAGGAACTCTGGTTTCCTATTTAAAGACCTCATTTGAAAACAGAAGGATAATTTTTGCTACTTGGTTGGTCTTGATTTTCTATCGCTTATCAGTTAGCTGAGCTAGGAAATATTTCTAAGATAAAATACTTCGTAAGTTCGTACTAATGCTTCAATTCAAATTCAGAACCACAGATGTTTTTCTTAACTTTGTCAACAGACCAAGGTTCACCCACACTGAACATCCCCTCTATCGAAGAAACCAGTATCGTTTCTCATTTCTTTTATCCAAAGAAGTGCACTCAACAGTCTCAAAATTATAATATTAATACCACTACTGGCAGTGTTTTCTGAAAACAGGTTAAATTTTTTTTTCCTGGTTCCTAGGGAATATCCCACTAAGAATGAATAGTCAAACAATCAAATTTCCTTCTGGGCCGGGCGCAATGGCTCACGCCTGTAATGCTAGCACTTTAGGAGGCCGAGGCGGGAGGATCACCTGAGCTCAGGAGTTCAAGACCAGCCTGGCCAACATGGTGAAACCCCATCACTACTAAAAATGCAAAAAACAAACAAACAAACAAACAAACAAATAAAAAAAAACCATAGGTGGGTGTGGTGGTGGGCACCTGTAATCCCATCTACTTGGGAGGCTGAGGCAGGAAAATCACTGAAACCTGGAGGTGGAGGTTGCAGTGAGCTGAGATTGTGCCACTGTACTCCAGCCTGGGCAACAGAGCAAGACTCCATCTCAAAGAAAAAAAATTCTTTCTGAGCAATTGTACTACCAAACTGATACCCAATTTTGCTGTCCATTTTCATAATTATACAAAATATTAAATGATTCTAAAGTCAAATTTACAAAACAAGGTACATTCAGAGACATCTAGCTTTTTTCCCTGTGTCCTTCACTTGTTTCTCTACCTTTCAAGGTAGTAATTTTTTTATCCTTTCATTATTTTATGTTGGATATAAAAATGTTTTCGTTAATGTAAGAAAATATGTATTTATATTTTAGGTTTACTATAGAAAATAATTTTGAACTATGTTAATATAAGAAAATATGTCTATGTGTATATTTTTATTATTTCCTTTCTTAGATGGATAGTTTTATACTATAATGTTTTCCTTCACCTTGTTTTTCCATTTAACAATATGTTTCAGAGGTTATTTCCTCCAAGGGCCTACAGGCAGTCCTTATTCGTTTTCCTGATGGCATAGTAGTTCATTTGCAATTGTGGCATGGTTTTATTGCCTAAGATGTGATTGGAAAGCATCTCCACTGGACTGTCATGGAGGGCTTTCCACATTCCTCAGCTGAGCATACAGGGTCCCCATAATCTGCACTCTGCAACCCCTCCAATCTGAAGTTCTCTATAAACTTCATCACCTTATACTCCAGTGTCATCTATGTAGTTGCTGTTAAAAATACAGGTGCTAGAAAAATTCTATGTGAGTGAGCAGTGGCTACACATATTAATATTTTCCGAAACGCATTGAATAATACACTTAAAATGTGTACATTATATTGCATGTAAATTATACTTACTCTCTCATTTTATATATATATACACATATACACACACACACACACACACACACACACACACACACACACATATATATATATATATATATATATATATATATATATAT
>NW_016806217.1:1155547-1183705 GCF_001698545.2 Rhinopithecus bieti | reverse complement strand
TATATATATATATGTATTTTTAATTGAGATGGAATCTCACACTGTCACCAAGCTGGAGTACAGTGGCATGATCTCAGCTCACTGCAACTTCTGCCTCCTGGGTTCAAGTGATTCTCCTGCCTCAGCCTCCCAAGTAGCTGGGATTACAGGTGCCCGCCACCATGGCCAGCTAATGTTTTGTATTTTTAGTAGAGACAGGATTTCACCATGTTGGCCAGGCTGGTCTCAAACTCCTGATCTCGTGATTTGCCTGCCTCAGCCTCCCAAAGTGCTGGGATTACAGGCGTGAACCACCGCGCCCGGCCATAACTATGTATATTTATACAGTTATGACCATAAACCAGTCAAGTCAGAGCCCTATCCGAGGTCTACTGTGTGAGAATTTCTACTGAAAATCTACATTACTAAGCAAGACCCACAGGAGACACATTTTCATTTTAAAATTTGAGACCACAAACTACTTGTATTTCTTCAAACTCTCAAGCTGGGTGTGTTTCTATGCCTGCTGATTCTGCTATTTGCTAGAATGTCTTTGAATACCTGAAGAATGCTATGCATCTTCAAGATGTTGTTCAGGTATCACATCCTCTGCTTTTTCCTTCTTCTGGTTTAATTTAACATGAACTCTACCCTCCTTTGTTCTTTACTGTGAGTATAAAATTATGATACTTCCATTTACAAATATATATATAAATATATACATACACACACATATACTATATGTATATTTAGAAAGTATATATAATGCTTGCTCTAACACATTTATTTCTGTATTTCCCTTTATCAAACTAAAAACCACTTTCAGAACAGAGACTGTGTCTGATTTGCCATATTTTCAAGGTCTTATTGGGACCAAAACACACAGTAGGTGTTTGATAAGTTGTTCCTAAATGAATGGCCTTGGTGAAGGAATAGTGGGGGAGGAAGGTGGATATATAGATTAGGAATATATTTTGGAAGGTCATAAATATTAAACTAAAAAGCTGATTTTTAATTTATTGGTTATCATGTAAAGAATGCTTATTGTGTACTATGAACTGTGCTAAACACAGTGTGACTTTTATTGCATTAAATCCTATGTGGTGGGTGGTTTTTATTTGAAAGATGACAATATGACACTTAAAGAGGTCAAGCCACTTGTCCAAAGTCATTGTGCTTCCAGTCAAACCCTGGTCTGACTGACCTCATAGAACGTTTTTTTTTTTTTTTTTTTTTTTTTTTTGAGATGGGAGTCTCTGTCACCCAGGCTGGAGTGCAGTGGCGCGACCTCAGCTCACTGAAAGCTCCGCCTCCTGGGTTCACACCATTCTCCTGCCGCAGCCTCTGGAATAGCTGGGACTACGGGCGCCCGCCACCACGCCTGGCTAGTTTTTTGTATTTTTTCTAGTAGAGACAGGGTTTCAGCATGTTAGCCAGGATGGTCTCGATCTCCTGACCTTGTAATCCACCAGCCTCGGCCTCCCAAAGTGCTGGGATTACAGGCGTGAGCCACCGTGCCCGGCCAAGAATGCATTCTTTAATAATGTTAGTGCCTCTCAGGTTGTTAAAGTTTAAGGATATTGAATATTTTTCTTGCAGAAGTAGAGATGTTTGGGGTTTCTAAGGTGGTGCCCAATAAATAACAGAATACCCATCTTCACGTCTAAGTTCAACAGAAATTGAAAAAAAAACTAAACCAAGAAGGCATATTGGAAATTTAGACAAATCACCTTTCTTCCTAATAACAATTGCATCGGAGAATACAGTTTTGTGTGAGAGACAGGTGGGTGGGCTGGTAAGGACCAGCGTCAGTTGGACTTAGCCCGGTCTCCACAGTGCTGGACCAGCACAGGCATCCCCTGCAGAGGCAGAACACACCTCAAAGGTTCCCTGGAGAGTAGCTTGCTTCCACGGGAGAGGAAATTGGGACTGAGCCATGTAAGCCTGGTGAGTCTTCCCAAAGGTACCAATCAAGAAAGTCACTCTGTGTACCCGCAAAAGTGTAGTAAAGGGGTGAAGACAGCTTGAGTGTTTAGAGGGTCCCTTCTTTCCGGAGATCCAGAGAAACAGGAAAAATGATCAAGCTCTCCCCTAGAGATGCAAGCAATGATGACGGTGCCGCCTGAGCCAGGGGGCAGCTGGCGGGTATTGGAGTACTGCAAAGTTATATCTGCCAGATTTGGCAGCCAAGTGGGCACTGGGGGAAGGAAGAAAATAGGAACCACTCATGACTTGCAAGCAAGGGTCTGTGTGACAGCAAATGTGGTCTACCATGTTTAGCCCAATTGTGGGGAGAAACATATTCTGTGGAAGAAACGATGGGTTTCATTTTTTCAATTAGCCTTGGAAAGGCCTGGAAAGAAGCATTGTCTAGTCATTTTAAAAGATGCTCTTTTATGACTTAGAGTTTATAAATGGACAAATGAAACATTAGCAAGCTTGAATAAAGTGTTCATCACCTTCAGATTATGCAAAAATAAGCATAGATCTATGAGCAAAGCAACAGGCTAAATTTTAAGATTAATATTTATAGAAGGCATATATCACTTACTCTTTGCTTAGAGTGTGTGAAATCTTACTGGAAAGTGAAAGGAAGTCTTCCTTGTCAACATTTGCCTCCTGTCCCTAGACTTATCATTACCCGTGTTAATATCCTTCCCTTCTGTTTCACAGCTTGAATCCTCTTTGCTTTCTGGATTAACACAGCTAAATTTTTCAAACTTTAATTGCATCTAGGTAGTATGTATTCCTAGTTTGAGTTTTTTATTGCAAACATTTGAGATTAAGACTATGTAAATCGAGTTAACCAATTATAAATTTTAAGTCTTAAAATTTTTAGGCCTCGTTTTAATGTTCTATTTAAATATTAAATATATAAACATCTAGACCTTTTTTGCTAGCACTATTGATTCTTGAGTGTGCATTTAATGAGAGAGGGCAAATCACAATT
The DNA here is from genome assembly GCF_001698545.2 of Rhinopithecus bieti. Classification (NCBI taxonomy): domain Eukaryota; kingdom Metazoa; phylum Chordata; class Mammalia; order Primates; family Cercopithecidae; genus Rhinopithecus; species Rhinopithecus bieti. The sequence goes on along the minus strand of NW_016806217.1, from coordinate 1,180,776 downwards.
CCTATTAACTAGAAGGAGATAGTATAGTATGCAAACTGAAGGCATTGGCTTTGGGATTGGAAAAGCCTACATCTTAGAAAAGAGTATTTTTGAAACGGTAAAATGGAGCTGTAATATTCAGGTGAAATAAAGCATGCAAAAATATTTATTATGGTGTTTATCCCCTAATGATTTAAATGTTAATGCTATTTTATTGAAGATGGCATTTCTTAAATATGATTTTTTTCCTTTAGTTTCTTCAAAGTATAAAGGTAATTGTGCTACAAAAACTCACCCCAAAAAAATCTGAAGTCAAGCAGGCTCATACATGAGGAGTTAATTTGTTGTCGCTTGTTTGCTCTGATTAGACTTACTTTAAGGGCTGTAAAGTCACCCAGAAGCATATGTAAGTTGGCCCAGTCACCTTGGAGATTAGGACTTCTCCAAAGTTGGCTTTTTTTCCCCAAGAGTAAGATATTTTCCTGTTATAGTTCAAGGATTTAATACCACTTCTACTTGGACGATGCCTGCAGTGACCACCCAAGCCTAGGTTCTGCTTTTTTCTGCTTTCATTAATCAGTCTGCAGGCTCTTTTAATGTCCTGGTTTTCTAATCAGTCTCCCTGGACCTAGGAGAAGGTCTGAGTCTAAATTATTTACTGCTGTTTCCCAGTGTCTGGCAGAGATCCTGGCACTTAACAGAAACCTAAAACTTGGATGAATGAATGATGATAGGTAGCTTCAAGTTTTCTATTTGAAAATAAATAGTATTTTCCAAATAAATTCTGGGAGCACTGTAATAATATCCTATCATAAAGAGAATTCATAAAGCATTTTAGTACAAATTAATAGTTTAATCATTGAGTTATTAAATATTTAATTAATCACTAATCAATGTTTATAATACATTTACAAGATGCGGTTTTTCAATTTTTATTCTCTTTAATATGCAAAACCATGGTTTGATGCAGTGCTTGCTATTTAGTCCACTATTTTGCAGGTGAGTGCTTCCTAGATGCAACATATTATGCTAAGCTTTACAAGAGTTTGACATTCTCTTAGCCAACATGCATGCAGTAAAGCCTAATATAAGGCAGTTGTGCAGAGAATATTAAGGATCTCAGACTCACATCTTTGAGCCTAAAGGAAAGATTAATTTAGATTACAGGGTGAAAGAAAGACTGTATGTATCCTGTTGGATTCTCTTCTCTTCTAAGTAAGTGACAGCATTGGGTTTGATGCTGAAGTACAAAGATGAATAAGACATAGTCTGCTCCTGCAGAGATCACTTTCCAGAGGGTAATGGAAATATGCAAACAAAGGCATGCTGTGTCCCAGGTGAGATACGAAGTAGAGTTGGAAGCTCAATCCACTCATCAGGAACAGGCTAAGTCCCGGAGGACAGTGGGATAGATAGCCACGCATTTCCCATCAGACTTTGAGGAGGGGCAAATTCCCTGGTAGAGCAGAAACAAAGACATCTCTAGCAAGGCATCTATTCTAAGAACATCCAGAATGTCAGCAGGCCTGGAGGGTAGAATGGCTGGACAAGTGGCAGGGAGGGCCCCTGTAGGGAGAGGCAGGACCAGATCATGGGGACCAATGTAAGGGACCAGAGAATGGATGAGTGCACTCAGATTTCGGGGGAGGGTTAAATTTTCATCAAGGGTGAGGGCTTTGGCACATGAGGTGTGCAGTTGGGGGTATTAGTCTGGAGCTCCTGAGAAGTGCAAGCTTCATAGAAGTCTTGTGGCAGAAGGAATCAAGGCTTTCCAGACCAACTGTACTAAAACAGGGGAAGGAGTGGCGGAGGAGCTATGGTGTAGATGACCCAGGTACACAATCTGCCAGGTGACGAGAGTCAACTCTGGAAACACCTAAGGGCTTCATCCCGAGCATCTTGGATGTCCGACTTAGCAGCTTACCTTTGAGAGTGGAGGCCTTCATGTTAGTCAATACAATTTAAGAAATCTCACTTGGTTTATTTTATAGAACACATAAGAGCAAACAATATGTCTAGTGCTTTCCAAATCAATGTCAGGTAAAGATAAGAGAGCAAATGGTGTGTGTGTGTGTGTGTGTGTGTGTGTGTGTGTGTGCTATTCAAGAGACTTTCTAACCCCTGTGAATAGGAAGCAGGGATGAACCCTATCTCTAAACCCATGAAGCATCTAACACATCATTATTCACTATAGTAACCATGCTGCACGTTAGCTCTTTAGAATTTATTCATGGTTTAACTGAAAGCCTGTGCCCAACAACATCCCTTTTCCCCTGCCCCTCAGTACCTGCCAATTATCATTCTATGCTCTTTCTCTAAGTTAAACGTTTTTAGGTTCTACATATTCATGAGATCATGCAATATTTGTCTTTCTGTGCCTGGCTTATTTCACTTAGCATAATGCCCTCTAAGTTCATCTATGTTGTTGCAATTTGTACTTGAAATTTGCTAAAAGGAATCAACTTCTAGTGTTCTTCACACACACACACAAACACATACACACACATGGTATGTCAGATGATATGCTAATTCATTTGGCTGTGGGAGTTATTACACAATGTATACTTATATTAAATACCACGTTGCTGGGAAAAATTAAAAGACACATAAAAAAGTAAGGAAGGATATTCTGCAAAACCTAGAAGGGAAGAATTTATTCCTTACTGAAAACTTGCCACACAGGAAAGATAAAATGGAGACAAAATAAAAGAAGCTTTTTTTCAAAAGAATACTAGTAAAATTGTTTCAAAAGTTCTATCGCTTAAGAGCATAAATCTCTGTTTTGTTTTTTCAAAACAGGAATGCCCTCTGTTTCACTCAAGTTGCAACCTATTTGTTCCTCAATCATCAGGTTTTATTTGTTTTTCTGCTAATTAATCAACACAAGGCACCTAGAAGTCAAGTGTGACTACTTTACCCTCTTGGTGTGTCTCTGGAATTCTCACATTTCAATTTGTGACTTTATTTGCATTTTTAGGAAAACACTTACAGGGCTTTGAAAAGATTACAAGTACCAGTGGGTAAACAAAGACATTGCAAACTCTTCATCCTGCCATGCTTCTCCTAGTGCTCACTAACACACATCATTCCATGACATGGGCCATATTAATTCCTAACGTGGATTCGGAATGACCCCAGCACGATGTGGATAACCTTACTGACCTCCGCTGTTACGTTGTCATTTTTTTTTTTTTTTTTTTTATTAAAGCCGTGTTTCATAAAACGTGTGAACATAGTATTACAGGGAGAGAAAACCAACCGATTTCCTGGTATTTCATAGTATTTTGCACAGTGCTGTAAGGAAATTAATTGGCCACTTGTAATACTGTAAGGCACTCCCTGAAGCAAACCTCCACTATGTGTAGTCTCTGCACAAGCCCCTCGCCAAGCACTCCACATCTGGTTCATTTTAAAGTGTATTGTGCGTGTTAGCATAGGATGAGCGAGCAGGGACCATGGCTTACTGAAATATTAGAGCTCTAAGGTGCCGCTGTATTGCCCAGTTATCAACAGCTCTGTAGTACAAGAGAAACAACCAGGAAATTGAGTTAATATTTATTACTCAATCCCGTAACTCGCATGACCTTTAGCACAAATATGGACCCCACAGCTTAATCCCCAGAAAATCAAAATTCAAGATTGACTTGGTGTTACTACGACTATGATTTGTATATTTATACATGCAGTATACATAGGCCTAATATATATCAGAGCTAAAACTCAAGTGGCAATCAGTGGACACAGTAGGAAAGAATAGCTAGCAAATTTGCACATGTGGTTTTGATTAAAACTTCTATTTCCAAATATAATTGTTTCCTTAAATGATAGTCACAGTGACTTAATGTGCTTATCAGTAGCTATAACTTTTTTTTAGTAAAAATGTTGGAATTTCTGTAAGTATATTCAGAAGTATAAAATCTTGAATACTAAGGTATTTTTGAGTGCTAACGCTGCCATGTATGAGAACTTATTTATAATAAATGTTGATAATATACTTGTAAATAAAACAAGACATACATATATTTTAATTTTTTTCCAATGTGGCCAAATACCAGCATTAAAAATTCATATCATAATTTATTTAGACAGATTTCATATAACTGGGTAAAAGAAATTTCTAATACCATGAAGGCAAAGATAGGGAAGCATAGTATTTCATAATTATATACATTAGTACAACCTTTATGCAGGACAGTTCGAGACTATGTTTCAAATGCTTTAACTCTGGAAATACTTTCTCAGCAATTCTCTTTTTTTGAACTATAGCTTAAAAATAAGGAGTGGGAATGAAGTTTCAGATGTGTAAGAATTAATAATAGCCATTTGTTGGATATTTTTAAAAATATTTTTCTCATGTGAATTTTTAGGCTATCACAAACATCCTTGAAGGAGCCTGAACATATCCTGGATTTAGAATTGATAGCTCTTCCCATGTTTAAGGCTTTTAAAAATATGCTATCAAATTACCCTTCATAACTTGTTGTGTCCAGTTACAACCCTGCCAGCAGTTATTATAAAAGTGATTTTCCTAAACATCTAATGGTCACTTTCATTTTGGAACTTTTACAACTGTATCTATCCATTCCTCTAGGATTTGCATTTAAGGGTTATCTTCTGGTGTATAATCTACAAAATTATTCCGCCTGGTTGAGTTTTTAAAAGGTAAGGTATCATACCTCCTAATTAGGTTTTAATAAAACAGGATTAATCCCAGCACTGTGGGAGGCCATGGCGGGCAGATCACGAGGTCAGGAGATCAAGACCTGGCTAACAAGGTGAAACCCAGTCTCTAATAAAAATACAAAAACCATTAGCCAGGTGTGGGGGCGGGCACCTGTAGTCCCAGCTACTCGGGAGGCTGAAGCAGGAGAATGACATGAACCCGGGAGGCAGAGCTTGCAGCGAGCCGAGATTGCGCCACTGCGCTCCAGCCTGGGCAGCAGAGCAAGACTCCGTCTCAAAAAACAAACAAACAAACAAAAAAAGACAAAACAGGATCATGGTAGAGAACAAAAGAATAACCTATTTGGTAAAAATGTAAACACAACATAAATGTACACCAGTATGGATTTGCTAAATACACACACACACACACACACACACACACACACACACTGATTATATATTAGTAAAGTTTTTTTCTGGTTGGTTTACAGTCGTTTTATACTTTTTTTGTTCTCTAATTAAAATGTACTTGCATGATGTTTTAATCAGAAAATAAAGGTCTTCCATTATAAAAAATAGTATAATCTGAAATTACTTTAGGTAACTATTTTAGACTGTGGATAAGTGGTGGGTTTTCATTTAGTCATTTAAGAAATACTTGAGCTTGTAATTGTGGATTGTCAAAGGAAGACTCAGAGACAGAAACATTTGTAAAGGAAATGAGTATAAGGGAGTCAGTCTCCAGAAGGACTGGATTACCAAATTTTAAAAAATGCAATCAGAAATTAAAGGAGAAAAAAGCAAAAATACCAAGGTTGCCAAGTAACATTTGTCTGTTTAAGGCAAAAACAACAGCTGTCTAACTCTATTATATTTACAAATGTCAAGACATACTTTCAGACATCAGCACAGCAAAGATCAAGAATATAAATTATTTTGTAAAGGAGTTCAGATGTGCGGGAATGAGTGAAGCTTTCATTATTTGAGGTTCATACCAAGTTAGGATGAACCTGCTGTACTTGTCTTATCTCAGGTACAAAGCTTATGGTCTAGGGTTTGTGAGGGTCTTAGTCATATTAGAAGTGGTATAAGTACCATTTTTCACTTCTATAATTCCCTCTCCTAGTCAATATCCTGCCATCAAATGTGGATTTGGCCACATAAGCTGCTAATAAATTTTCTGATTTTGTGTCATTAATTTTGTTTTAAAAGTTTATCTTTGTAGGTGTCATAAGAGATATTAATACTTAAATACATTATTTGTATAATTAACAAAAGTAGGGACACGTGATGTTAAACTGAAACATTAATTTCTGACTGGAAATTTTTAAAGACCCTGGGTTTGTAATTTACTTTTATGTGTTGGAAGTATCTTACTGTCCTTATTAGCTCTATTGAGATTAAGAACCAAGAACCATCTTAGAAACCTCTGTAGGGTGCACCTGCCATACACATGTAAACTCATAGGATGTCCTTTCTGTTTGTTTATTTTCTGGGCTTGCAAGTAATGACATTCTTTCTCTTCTTAAGTAAATTTCATAAGCCTAGAGCTAGTATCAGACCACTTTTACTGGGAGGACTTGGTAGATATCATTTTTACTTGTGAAGCATATTCCTTATTTTTTAATAGCAAGTGTGTACAGCCTAATTAAATGAGCTTTTGGGCTTGTTTATATTTTATAAATCACAAGTACCCAATTGTATATTCTGATAGGAAAGAGAATAAATTGTTACAGGTTACACTCAGTTGGGTTGTCTCAATGGAACCTCCAGGAATAACTAAAAAAGGAAGACTCAGAGAAAGAAACATTAAGACATCAGTATGAGTAAGAGAGAAAGACTGCTGAAGGACTGAAAGCCTCCATCCCCAACTAAAAAAAACAAGTAGTTAAAAAAAACAAAAATTCCCAAGGTCATTAAATTTATATTAGTCTGTTCATAGTGGAAAAACAGCAACTATCTTACATGATGATTGCAACTGACTTAATGGGAAATATTCAAAAGTGTATTATTTATGGGAACAGAGCCAGTCAGTGTGACCCTTTTATTTTTGGTTTATCTCAGAGTCCTCAGAGTGCAACTTGTTTTTTAAATTTTTTTCCCTAACTGTGACATGTGAAGTGTTTAGTAATATTAGAAACAGGATGAAGTATCAGTATTTTCTTCTAAAGTAAAAAATGATTGCCCTGAGTTCCTTAGAGTAAATACATGATATGCATCTTAGACATGGCGTGTAGACTTTCAGCACAAATCACACATACTTTTCTTCATTTGCACTGCTGGGAACATTTTTCTATCTCAGTACTAACTGTGTAATCTCTTGAAATGTACCTTACTGCTAGACATGAAAAATGCCTTTCAAACCTCCCAGGATTTATGCCAAACTTAAATTGTTAGTTGAGGTAAGTTTAGAGTTGGAGCAAAAGGTTTATTCCTTGCCTTTTTAGAGAAAATCTGCCTAAAGAACAGTCCTTCCTTTTATTTTGTTGCCTTAGCTGATGTGACCCAATAAACAACATAGTACGGTGGTGAAGAGAACCAAGTGCATGAGGGGATGGCTGGGTTTTCCCTTGAGGGAAGACCCTGGCAGGGTCCGGCTCTGCATTCAGGGGGGTCTTGCCTTCCTTTGACTAGTGCCACAGAGGCTGAAGAACCCTCTCACACTATGGTGTAACCTGCCCTTCGTATCCTATTCTCCACAAATGAACTTCCATCAGTATATAGGTTAAGGTCAGGATTAGCTAAGGGGACTTCTAAGAGATCCTCTTGGGCAGCATAATTCTGGACTATAATTTGGTGGCAGTCATGCTTGATTGGTTCCCCATCCTCTGGGAGAAAAGTAGCAGGGTTGAGGGTCACGCCCGTGTATATTTGAAGCACCAGTCCCTCAAGGAGTAGTGCCTGGTATCTAAGTAGGCGGTTGTCTGATAGCCATAAACTTCCTTTGGCACCTAGTATGCCATTTACATCATTAGTAGTCCACACAGTGAGATCCTTTCCTTGTATTATCTTGATAGCCTCTGACACTAAGATAGCCACCGCCACAACTACCCGTAAACAGTGAGGCCAGCCTTTTGCTACTACATCAATTTCCTTACTTAGATATGCCACTGGTTGTGGGGTTCTCCCACGAATCTGAGTAAGGACTCCAAGAGCTATANAGCAAAAGGTTTATTCCTTGCCTTTTTAGAGAAAATCTGCCTAAAGAACAGTCCTTCCTTTTTATTTTTGTTGCCTTAGCTGATGTGACCCAATAAACAACATAGTACGGTGGTGAAGAGAACCAAGTGCATGAGGGGATGGCTGGGTTTTCCCTTGAGGGAAGACCCTGGCAGGGTCCGGCTCTGCATTCAGGGGGGTCTTGCCTTCCTTTGACTAGTGCCACAGAGGCTGAAGAACCCTCTCACACTATGGTGTAACCTGCCCTTCGTATCCTATTCTCCACAAATGAACTTCCATCAGTATATAGGTTAAGGTCAGGATTAGCTAAGGGGACTTCTAAGAGATCCTCTTGGGCAGCATAATTCTGGACTATAATTTGGTGGCAGTCATGCTTGATTGGTTCCCCATCCTCTGGGAGAAAAGTAGCAGGGTTGAGGGTCACGCCCGTGTATATTTGAAGCACCAGTCCCTCAAGGAGTAGTGCCTGGTATCTAAGTAGGCGGTTGTCTGATAGCCATAAACTTCCTTTGGCACCTAGTATGCCATTTACATCATTAGTAGTCCACACAGTGAGATCCTTTCCTTGTATTATCTTGATAGCCTCTGACACTAAGATAGCCACCGCCACAACTACCCGTAAACAGTGAGGCCAGCCTTTTGCTACTACATCAATTTCCTTACTTAGATATGCCACTGGTTGTGGGGTTCTCCCACGAATCTGAGTAAGGACTCCAAGAGCTATACCTGCTCTCTCTGTGACATATAGAGAGAAGTTTTGTCCTGTGGGAAGGTTTAAAGCTGGAGCTTGTACTAGGGCCTGCTTTAAAGTTTTTATGGCTGTTTCTGCCTCTGGTTCCCATTCTACTAGATGAGTATTTGTCCTCTGGGTTTCCTTGATTAGAGTATAGAGGGGCCTGGCTATCTTGCTGTATCCGGGGATCCATAGTCAGCAAAAGCTGGTAATTCCAAGGAACCCCGCAACTGTTTTAATGTCTCAGGGTGAGGATAAGCCAGTATAGGCTATATTGATTCCTTGCTGAGGGCCCTGGTCCCTCTGGGCTAAGATTAGGCTTAGATATTTGACCTGCTATAGGCAAAGCTGGGCCTTGGACCTAGACATCTTGTACCCTTGATTAGCTAGAAAGTTCAAGAGATCTAGAGTAGCCTGCTGGCATGAGGCTTCTAAACTGGTAGCCAAAAGTAAATTATCCACGTACTGAAGGACCAGAGTGCCTGGACTTGAGAAGTGGCCTAGATCTTGGGCCAGTGCCTGACCAAACAGATGAGGGCTATCCCTAAACCCTTGGGGCAAGACTGTTCATGTAAGTTGGGATGTGTGGTCTGTGGGATCCTCAAAGACAAAGAGAAACTGGGAATCAGAGTGCAGGAGGATACCGAAAAAGGCATCCTTGAGGTCCAGAACAGTGAACCATCCTGCTTCCTCTGGTATTTGAGAAAGATATAGCGTTTGGGTACAACTGGATATAGAGGAACTACTGACTCATTGATGAGTCTAAGATCTTGCACTAGTCTCCACTGACCATTTGGTCTTTCTACTCCTAGAATTGGGGCGTTGCAGGGACTGCCACATTTCCTTACTAAGCCTTGAGCTTTTAAATGTTTAACAATATCCTATAATCCTTTATGAGCTTCAGGCCTTAAGGGATATTGCCTTTGACAAGGAAAAGTATTGGGATCTTTTAACCTGATTTGGACTGGGTGGGCATTTTGTGCCCTTCCAAATTGTCCTTCCAATGCCCAGACTTCAGGGTTGATTCCCTCCTCAAATAGGGACAACAAGTGGGTAACTTATTCCCCATTTTCATGTAGATAATAGCTCCAACTTTGGCTAATACGTCCCTCACTAATAAGGGTGTGGGACTTTCAGGCATAACAAGAAAGGCATGTGAAAAGAGCAAAGTCTCCCAATTACAACTGAGGAGGTGGTAGAAATACTGGTTACAGGCTGTCCCAGGATTCCTCAGATGGTAACAGATGAGGACAGTTGTCCAGGACAGAGATTAACACTGGGAAGGCTGCACCAGTGTCCACAAGGAAGTCAATGTCCTGGCCCTCGATGGTTAAATGTACCCGGGGCTCAGTGAGGGTGATGACATGAGCTGGCGCTTGCCCTGGGCACCCTCTGCCCTGTTGTTGGATCATCTGGTTGGGGTCTTTTGACCCAGAGAACCTTCATCCTCTGGGGTAGTGCGCCTTCCAGTGATTGTCTCAGCATAGTGGACATGGACAAGGGGCAGCTTCTCATTGGACAATCTTTTAAAAGTGTCCTAGTAAATCACACTGATAACAAGCCCTACTGGGTGATTGGCCTGCTCCATTTTCTGTCCTCGCTGAACCACCAAGGTTGGTTTGTCTGAGGGCCATGACTAAGGCTGTGGCCTTTCTCTGATCTCTCTTTTCCTTTTGGGCCTGTTCCTCTTGGTCCCTATTATAGAACACCAAGGTTGCCAGGTTTAATAATGCCTCTAAATTTTGTTCAGAGCCCAGGGCTTGCTTTTGGAGCTTTCTCCTGATATCTGCGGCTGATTGGGTAATAAACATATCTTTTAGAATCAATTGACCCTCGATTTGGGTGATTTGGGTGACAGGGGAGTATTTTTTTTAAGGCCTCCCGTAGCCACTCGAGGAAGGCAGAAGGATTTTCTTCCTTTCCCTGAGTTATGGTGGACATCATTGAATAATTCATGGGCTTTCTTCTAATTCTCCTTAGTCCTTCTAGAACACAGGTCAACAGATGTTTATGACTCTAGTCCCCATGATCTGAGTCAAGGTCCCAGTGGGGATCCATACTGGGGACGGCTTGGTGACTGGTAGGGAATTTGTCCATTTTTCCGGCTGTCATTCTATCATTTACTTGACTAAGATACCAGGTATCTCCAAACTCTCAGGCTGCAGCCAAAGCCACATTCTTTTCATTAAAGGCCAGAGTTTGATCTAATAATAGCATGACATCTCTCCAAGTGAGGTCAAAGGTTTGCCCTAGACCTTGTAGGACATCTATGTACCTATCAGGATCATCTGAAAACTTCCCCAGGTCTGCCTTGATCTGCTTTAAATCAGAGAGGGAGAAGGGGACATGTACCTGGGTTGGGCCCAATTTCCCTCCCCCTACAGCTTGAAGGGGACATAACCGAAAGCCTGGGAGGTTTTGTGGTCCTTCGGAGATTTCTTTGCTTATTTCCTTCTGGGCAGGGGAGATTAGAGGAGGATTATCATTAATAGGATAGGGAGTTATAGGGAGGCTAGGATATGGGGGTAAGCTGAGAGGTCCTCCTGTGGGATGTAAATTGCAAACTTTGCACAGTTGTGTATTCTTCTTCAATGAAAAGAAAGCTTGGACATCAGGTGTTTCACTCCATTTGCCTTCCCTCTTACGGAAAAGGTCAAGCTGCAGGATAGTATTATAATTTGTACTTCCCTCAGGTATCCATTTTTCCTCATGAGGGAGAGAATATTGTGGCCAAGACATAGTGCGAAAAAAGAGAGCCACTTCTTTTTCAGGGTTTGTGGGTCAAATTGGTCCCAATGGCTTAGGATGCATTTCAAGGGTGAGCCTGTTGATGCCTGTTTCCCATCTGAAAGATAAAACTGCTCGCGGTTTTGGTTTGTTTTGTTTCTCCCCGCCCAGGAACCTGCAACGGTCCCTGGACCCTGCTGATCAGAATAGTTGTGCTCACCAATGCAGTAGCAGAAACACTAGCTTTCTTTCCAGAATGCATGGAGGATCGAGGAAGGTCAGATTTAGTGGCCCTTACCGACGCATTCTCGAAAACCTGCACCCTTGCCTGTCCTCCTAGACCACAAGGAGGACCAAGAAAAATCGGATTTAATAGCCCTTACCGACGCATTCTCAAAAACCTGTTAGAGTCCTAAGCATTCTCCTGTTAGTATTGGGTCTTTACCCCTGTCCTATAAAGATGTTATGCCCCAAAAATGAAGTGGAGGGCCATACCCTGAGGGAGGGAAGGGATCTCCAGGGTTGGAATAGTGACACCTTTTGTCCTCACTTATATGAATAGGAAGGATAAAATTTCTGAGGCTCCCCGTATCCTAGCTTCAGGAATAGCTTTTGTCTGAGGAGGGATCCTAAAATTCCAGGTAGTCCCCGCTACGAAGGGGCTTTGGGCAAAAATTATGTCTTTCCGATTGGTGAGCCAGGGTGTCTAAAGAAGGTAACAGAATCCTGGAGTTTATACTACAAGTCATTCTTATAGGAGAAACTAGAAAAGTGTCAGAGGCAGGGAGTGGTTTATACAAGCGGGGCTAGCCTCACAGAACAGAGGCCAGAGGAACTTTGTCTGGCAGGCATTAGGACCCAGGGGTAGGGGTCAGGATAAATAGGATAGATGGGTGAGTCTCACTTGGGTGACATGCCTTTGAGAGTTCCGCTCATGGCCGCAGGGTCAACCAACTTGTCAGGACCCCGGAGCTGCATGGCTTTCTTCTCTGTCGACCCTCAGCTCAGCCCAGAAGTAAAGGAAAAGCGGAAACTGATTCCAGGCAAACCAACGCTCCCAACTCCAAAGAGTCGGGGGTTGTTAAAGAGCCCTTTCCCAGAAAGCCTGACACCCGTGTCTTTAGTCTGGCAGCTGTGCTAGATACTGGCCAACAGGTGTCCAGTATTTAGCCCTCGAATTCTAAGGAAAAACGGGACAGAATAGCAAGCAAAAGGGGTCCACTGGTGCTCACCACTTGGCAATAGTCGATGTCCCACTGCTTGGCGATAGGCAAAAGTCTCACTGAATGGTGATAGGAGAAAGTCCCATCTGGGTCACCAAAATGTGTCTGGAATTGGTGGGCTCTTGGTCTCGCTGACTTCAAGAATGAAGCCACGGACACTTGCGGTGAGTGTTAAACGGTTCTTAAAGATGGTGTGTCCGGAGTTTGTTCCTTCAGATGTTCAGATATGTCTGCAGTTTCTTCCTTCTGGTGGGTTCGTGGTCTCTCTGACTTACAGAAGTGAAGCTGCAGACCTTTGCAGTGAGTGTTACAGCTCATAAAGGTGGCATGGACCCAAAGAGTGAGCAGCAGCAAGATTTATTGTAAAGAGCGAAAGCACAAAGCTTCCAGTGTGGAAAAGGACCCCAGCGGGTTGCCACTGCTTGCTCAGGCAGCCTGCTTTTATTCCCTTATCCGACCCCACCCATATTCTGCTGATTGGTCCATTTTACAGAGAGCTGATTGGTCCATTTTGATGACAGAGTGCTGATTGGTGCATTTACAATCCCTGAGCTAGACACAGAGTGCCACACAGAAAAGTGCTCCAAGTCCCCACTAGTTTAACTAGATACAGAGTACTGATTGGTGTATTTACAATCCCTGAGCTAGACACAGAGTGCCAGACAGAAAAGTTCTCAAAGTCCCTACTAGGTTAGCTGGATACAGAGTACTGATTGGTGTATTTACAAACCTTGAGCTAGACACACAGTACTGATTGGTGTATTTACAATCCCTTAGCTAGACATAAAGGTTCTCCAAGTACCCACTAGACCCAGGAGTCCAGCTGGCTTCACCTAGTGGATCCCGCACCAGGGCCGCAGGTGGAGCTGCCCTCCAGTCGGGCGCCGTGTGCCTGCACTCCTCAGCCCTTGGGCGGTTGTTGGGACCAGGCACCGGGCACTTGTTGGGGAGGCTCCAGCTATGCAGGAGCGGGGTGGGGGGGCAGAGGGGGGCAGGGGGAGGCTTGGGCATGGCGGGCTTCAAGTCCCAGACCCTGCCCCACAGGGAGGCACCTGAGGCCTGGTGAGAATTCAAGTGCAGCGCTGGTGAGCTGGCACTGCTGGGGGACCTGGGGCACCCTCTGCAGCTGCCGACACGGGTGCTAAGCCCCTCACTGCCTGGGGTGGCAGCACTGGCCAGCCACTCCGAGTGTGGGGCCCGCCGAGCCCACACCCACCCGGAGCTCGTGCTGGCCCGTGAGCACCGCGCGCAGCGGCGGTTCCCACCTGCGCCTCTCCCTCCACACCTCCCGGCAAGCAGAGGGAGCTGGCTCCAGCCTCAGCCAGCCCAGAGAAGGGCTCCCACAGTGCAGTGGTGGGCTGAAGCACCGAGGCCAAAGAGGTGCTGAGAGCAAGCAAGGGTCGCCAGCATGTTGTCACCTCTCAAAACGATTACCTCAGCCTCTGTCCAGGTCTACTTTTGGACACTTGTAATACTCAATCTTCAAGGGTTTCTTTAGTGTTCCTACCCTTTCTCCTGGGGTGATCCAAGTTCCTGAGCATCATCAAAGAGAGCTGGTGTGTTTTTACCCACTCTTCATTTCTGGCTCTCAACCTTTATCTGGCTTTTGTCAGATGATGTGGAGTTGGGCATTGTGTAAGCAACCTTGTCTCACAGCAGATTTTCTTGCTACTGCCTTTGGTTGCAAGGTCTCTGTGCTCTATGGTCTTGTTCCAACTCCAGTTCCCTTCCAGTCCATAGCCTGCTTAGCCCTTCTGTGTCTTTCTTGGGGTCCCAGTAAAGTTGGATGATTTTTTTCTCTATTATAGAGAAACAAGCAGGACATTATGTCGCCATTTCAAGATGACCAGCCCAAGAAACTTCCTTAGTCATTGTTACATTTCCACTGGGTACCCTGTTGGAGGTAGAACCATTGCCTTTCTGGAAGTTGCTCTGCCTCCACTGACAGCCCATGTGCAGGGAAATAAATAAGGCCCTTCCCTCCTATTCTTGAATTCTAGAGGATAAACCAGCACAGTCCATTTAGAACCATTGCCCCCTTCCCTCTCTGTCTGACTCTGGCTCTCCCACTGAGTGTCATCAAGGGCTTTCACCAATGTAGAGAAACTTTTCTAACATACCATTCCTCTGACTCATTCATTTGGGTGTAACAAGTTACTTTGTTCCAGTTTTGCTGGCTTGGCTCCTGATACAAAAAGGTCAGCCTTAGAAGCCCCAAGAAAACCCATTTCTCCTTCAACGAAGCTAAGTGTTTGCAAACAAATGCTCATCTCCGATTATTTTCTTTATCTTGTGTCAACTCATTCTCTTGACAACAAACAACTGAAAAAGATCTCTGACTGGTTAAACAGGAGAGGATAAATGAATGCATTTGTAAACCATAAATAAAGCCCTCTGGAAGAGGCTCCTGAGGTAAATATTAGGGTCACTAGGTCTAAGGAGCAGCTGTAGAAGAGGTAAATAAAACTATAAGGACTTCAGAGGGCAGGGTAAACTTCATACTTGGAAGCAACGGAACAAATCAAGGACACCAGCCCTTAAGAGAACACCTAACTTATCCCCCAAATATAATGCTGTGTCTGGAATTGGTGGGTTTTTAGTCTCACTGACCTCAAGAATGAAGCCATGGACCCTCCTGGTGAGTGTTACAGTTCTTAAAGATGGTGTGTCCGGAGTTTGTTCTTTCAGATGTTCAGATATGTCCACAGTTTCTTCCTACTGGTGAGTTCATGGTCTTGCTGACTTCAGGAGCGAAGCCGCGGACCTTCGCAGTGAGTGTTACAGCTCATCAAGGCGGCGTGGACCCAAAGAGCGAGCAACAGCAAGATTTATTGTAAAGAGCCAAAGAACAAGCCTTCCATGGCCCGGAAGGGGACTGGAGCAGGTTGCCGCTGGCAGAGTTAGGCAGCCTGCTTTTATTCCCTTATCTGACCCCACCCAGATCCTGCTGATTGGCCCATTTTACAGAGAGCTGTTTGGTTCATTTTGACAGAGTGCTGATTGATGCGTTTACAATCCCTGAGCTAGACACAGAGTGCCACACAGAAAAGTCCTCCAAGTCCCCACCAGGTTAGCTAGATACAGAGTACTGATTGGTGTATTTACAAACCTTGAGCTAGACACAGAGTGCTGATTGGTGTGTTTACAATCCCTGAGCTAGACACAGAGTGCCACACAGAAAAGTTCTCCAAGTCCCCACTAGGTTAGCTAGATACAGAGTGCTGATTGGTGTATTTACAAACCTTGAGCTAGATACAGAGTACTGATTGGTGTATTTACAATCCCTTAGCTAGACATAAAGGTTCTCCAAGTCCCCACTAGACTCAGGAGCCCCGCTGGCTTCACTTAGTGGATCCCGCACTCGGGCTGTAGGCAGGGTTGCCCACCAGTCCCAAGCAGCACCTGCACTCCTCAGCCCTTGGGTGGTGGATGGGACCGGGCACCACGGAACAGGGGGCTGCACCAGTTGGGGAGGCTCAGCCGTGTGCGAACCCACTGCAGGGTGGCGGGGGGCTTGAGGGGGTCTGGGACATGGTAGGCTGTAGGTCCTGAGCCCTGCCCCGCGTGGTGGCAGCTGAGGCCCGGTGAGAATTCGAGCACAGCACCGGCCTGCTAGCACTGCTGGGTGACCCAGCGCACCCTCTGCATCTGCTGACCCTGGTGCTAAACCCCTCACTGCCCAGGACGGGGGCACTGGCCGGCCACTAAGATTGCGGGGGCCGAGCCCGCGCCCACTGGAACTTGCGCTGGCCTGTAATCGCCTCGCACAGTCCTAGTTCCGTGCGTGCCTCTCCCTGCACACTTCCCTGCAAGCAGAGGGAGCCGGCTCGGGCCTCTGCCAGCTCAGAGAGGGGCTCCCACAGTGCCACGGTGGGCTGAAGGGCTCCTCAAGCACCACCAGAGTGGACTCCGAGGCCGAGGAGGCGCCGAGAGCGAGGGCTGCTTGCATGTTGTTACCTCTCAATACTTTTCAGGCCATACAAAATAATAAGGGGTGCTTCATAAACATCTCATTGCAGTGATCACTAACCTTCATATGCTAATTTGAAGCAAAACCTACTACATTCTAAAGAACTTTGAAAATGTTAGCTTTTGGCTAGGATTATGGCGGCAACATGGCCTAAGATCTCTGAAACTTTTGCACTTTTTGAAGAAATAATATGGAATGAGTTGGCAGTCAGAAAAAAAACAGCTGCAAAATCAGATAAAGGAATCCTCAGAGCTAATGCTAGAATTCCATGCTGTGGGTTCATAGCGTTGCTCTTTCTACTCCTCCCCGCCAGTCATTAGCTGAGGAATTTTCAAGAAAACAATTAATTTAGACCCCAAAGCTAATTGGAATCAATACTTAATGTTTCTTCTGAACTCTCCAAATTAATTATAACATGATGTATATTCACATTGATGCTAGACTATATAGATTTCTATCTAAAATTTACCTCCAGGGGCACCTTTTCAACAAGGAGTCAGCTATGTGTAGTTTGTCATGTCATCTCTTTCACCATCCACGGTTCTTAGTTTTCTCCCCTTGAAATTTTGTGTCAAGGGCAATGTTAATAAAAGGGCGATGAATTAGCTGTACTTGAGATAAAGAGAGCAGCTTGGAGACACAGGCCAGCAAGCACCAGGGGGGTTACCATGAGGTTGAAGGCAGTGAGTGCAGAGGGAAGATACTTGCCTCTACAAGGTGCTGCAGTTCCAAGCTGCATCCTTCTCTGGCAGTATTAGCTGGGGAGCCTCCCTCAAATCCGCAAAAGGCAAGACATCATCAAGTGTGAACTGAAGTCAATGGCTTTGGTTCTGTCCCCTCAGTGAGGCATGTGGCTTCCAAGCTGCAGAAGACCTCTCCTTGTCCTCTGAGTGCCTTCGTATGTGTTGCTCCAGAACTTTCACGTGGCGATCATAAAATGCTTTTTAGATGTAACGTTAGCAAGACAATGGATACACAAGAGGCACACAACACCCATGCAGTTAAAGGCCTTCGCTTGCTTTTTCAATACAGGAACATTACAGTAACTTTGGTTGTCTCTAAGTCTGTTCTTATTTTGCACTACTCGCCCCATGGACAAGTAGTAATGCAGAGAAGAAATAAAGAAGGATAAAATGTCACAGTGGGGTTTTCTTACAGGAAAATAGGAATTTGAAGTTGAGATAAATAAAGTATTTGCCTTTTCAGACACAGCTAAGTAGCTGGAAGTTTCTGAAACATTGGACTGAAGGGGTTGAGAATAGTGGGGAGCACAAGAAAAAAGACGTCTGACAACAGGGCTCTGTTACTTTGGGCAGACAGTCTCCCTAGCAATCATTCCTCACTACTGAGAATTGAAGAGGCATCTTTTCCCCACCTTCAGTTCCATAGTCCATCATCTCTCAGGTTTGCATTCTTTAATGCAACAAAAGTTATTGCTCAAGTACATATGCCAGACCCCAGAGAAGCACAAATAAGAGATCATCCCCACCTTCAGGACGAGCATAATAAGGAGCCCTCTGGCATTGTCAGAGGAGAGGTGAACTTGGTTAGATGGGCACATTGGAACAGATTCATAGTTGTTATAGAGAGACTGGTACTGGGTGTGAGGCTGGCCCAGTCATCACAACCAGAGTAATAAACAGGCACAGGAATATGTGACTTGTATCAAGGTGGAGCCTGGGGGCTGGGAATACAGGTAAGACCAGCAACCTGGGATCCCTTGGTGAACAGTAGGGTTCCTGAGCATGAGTGAAGGCAGCCTGGAATTTGGCTTCAAAGAGACCATGTGTAGGAATCCCAGCTCTGCCTCTGACTAGCAAACCAAATTTGAACTAGAATATGCAAGGATTTAGGAGAGGAGAAGAAACTGTGACGTATTGGAAGATTCTGGAAAACAAAAAGTAGAGAGCAGCTGAACTCAAGGTATCTCTCTAATAGGCCCTTGTTTTCACCTCTCAGACTTGCTTTCTCCACAATGGGGAAAAGGTGGGGACGGCAGTTTCAGTTCCTTCTTCCTGTCTGCCAGCAGTAGCCTGAGATTTGCTTTGCAATATATTGCCTGAGATTTGTTCTTTCTGACTCCAAGTTCAAAATCCCAGGAATTGCTCTGATCTGAGTAAATGCCCATTCTTGGGACAATCAAGAATATCCCATTCATATAAAAAGGCTAGAGTAGAGGAAGGATCATTTCCCAGAAGAGTCTTCTGCACAAACAAAACCATAATGTTGACAAATAGTCATGGCCAATGGCAATTTGATGGCCCAGGGCCCTGGATGACTCCTCTGCAGGAGCATCTTCAGGGTTCTAGGAAAGCCACAGGGGCAAGAAGTTAAAAATGTTGAGTGACTCCTTTATGCCACGTACTTTACACATTATTTCACTGAATTCTTGGAGGTAAGTAGTATTACTCACATTTTATACGTGAAGTCATTGAGAAACTGAGAGGGGCTCATTGACTTGTAGCAATCACATAGTGGGTAGGTTCACCTGGCTCCAAATTTTAGGCTCTGCATGTCCAGAGGCCAAGGGTCTTCCCTATGTGTTGTATTCGCCTCATTTGATTTTATTAAGGCAGTATTTGTTAGCATAGCTCTGAATTAAAAGAAAAATAAGAGGCTGTAAATGTGGTTCTACCCCTCCCTCTTCTCTGCAGTAGGAGTCAGCCTTTCTTACCATCTGAAAAATAAAAGAGAGCAGTGCTTCCCTTGCTCCATTTCTTACAGGTTTTGGAATTTTAACTTTGCTCATTCACAAAATCAAACACTTGTCATGTTCTCAAATGATGAAACTTATGTTAAGTCCATGACCTTAGTAATAGGAAGGTGGGGAGGGAACTGGAGTCAGACTGATGGGGTCTCCTCTGCCACACTGCAGCTCTGGAGCCGTGGACTGTGCATGGAATGTCTCTGAACCTCAGGTTTCTAATTAACAGAATAGGAATAAACTAAACATCATGCATTGTTGTGCATTTTTATTCAGAGACCTATAAATTATTTTTTATATAATGTTAAGTTTTGCTAAGTTCTATTTATGTAGCATTAAATAGGCCTGGCAGTGTTGCAAATGATATGAAGCACAATTTAAAGTGAAACCAGTCTGTGAGGTGTGATGGTAGGTGGCCTCATTGGTTTTCAGTGGACGTTCTGTATGCAAAATATTTTCATGCACTGTTGCTAGGAAAACCAAAGAGTAAATCTGAAATAAATGGTACAAAACCAGGAATGCAAAGGTCATTGTTGGCTGTTTGGGGAAGGGAAGTTAAGGATTAGAAACGGTCATCCAGAGAGGATTGCCAAATTGACACCTGTGAATGTTTCCAGGAGCTAAACAATTACACTAGGCTAGTGTCCCTTTAAAATGGTACCTGTGATATCCGAGTGGAATAAAGAACAACATGGCCAGGCAGACAATTTAATTTGACCAAGACTGACCTTGCTTTGGAAAGACATGGAAATGTTTTATCCAAACAAAATATCATTTAAATTGCCAAGACATTAGAAGAATAACTACACACCGATTTTAAGGAGACAGGTTGCAGTGGTGAAAATTATTTTCTGAGTATAGCTTTTTGTTGTTGTTGCTTTACTTGCCAGCTTGGAAATCCAGGATCCTGGGGTTAATTTCCAGGAGGGAAAATCAGAGAGAAGGGTAGTATAGAATAAAATGGAGTCCACAGGGTTTGAATTCAGACACACTGCCTGTGAATTTAGCTGGGCTCCTGGGTTCCTAGTTTGTGACATGGGGTGAGTCCAAGCTTCAATGTTTTGTAGCTAAAAATAAAGATACAAATGGCAATCTTCGGTGCTGACTAAATAGGATAACACAGCAAAAGAGCACATTTATGAAGCATTTATTGTTGCCAGGTATGATTTTAAGCACTTGACATGTATTGTTTTTGACCCTTATAACAACCTTTGCAACTCGTTATAGGTGAGGAAAAAGAAAGGTAACTTCCTGAGGTCACAAAGCTAGGGAACAAAGGGTGGCTACATAAACTGACACAGCCTGCTACAATGTCCTCTACACGTCCTTTCTGAGGCACATTCATCAAAGGGATGAATAGGGACCCGAACAGCACCGAGTATGCATTTGATGGTTGTCTTCCTGAAAGATTACCTGTAAATGACCCATGTGAAGTGTTTAGCTGTGCCTGGCCCATAGAAGGCACACACACCGAAAAGGAGGCAATGGAAAGTTCCTTTATCTCACAATAAAAAGGAATAATCTTTAAACACCTAGAAGTTCTTTCTCAGTCTTGGAAAAGGCCTTCCAACAGGCCAGCAAGAGGAAACCATAAATCCTCCACCTTGAGCAAGAAACGTCTACTGCATAAAGGTAAATTCAATCTCAACTTTGAAGTATAAAAAGTGAAGTCAACGTAAGCCAACGACAAGGGATCCCTGAGAGCAGCAAGCAGGGAACTTGAGCGGCAGGGCAAGGGACAGGCACAAAGACAGCCGCAGCTCAGCTGCAGCCAGGGAGGCCGCTGACCAGAGTCAGATCAGATCCGGCTGTTGGTGATATCGCGTCTCCAAGAGACAAAGTCAGGCGGCCACCGGAACCCACGAGTGGCTGCACATCTGGAAAGCGGAACCCCGGGATGAATTATGCATGGATTACCTCGCACTTGCAGAGGAATGTCTGTTTATTCACAGTAGAGGAGCAGAAAGAAGGAAACCTGTTTCACACCTGGCATTTAATTTAGAAGGGATTGCTTCTCCAGCTGAAGGAAAAGCCATCTGAACTGCGCAGCCCTGGCTCTACACTGGGGTTCCTGCAGCCAGCACGTTATGTGCCTTATGAAACCTGGAGCCTTATTTTTCAACGCACTACAGACAGTGTGTGTGCGCACACGGTGGTGGGGGTGGTGAGTGTCCAAATGTGTGTGCATGTAGCCACTTCTATGGGTGTAAGCACCGGACATGGCTAACATGGTGGAGACCCAAAGCATATCTGGCCCAATCTCTAAGTGCCCCCCACCCCTTTTTGGCTTAGCTCCATAAAAGTCCCGAGGGACAAGGCGGGTGGCTCACGCCTGTATTCCCAGCAGTTTGGGAGGCCGAGGCGGGCGGATCACGAAGTCGGGAGATCGAGACCATCCTGGCCAACATGGTGAAACCCCATCTCTATTAAAGACAGAAAAATTAGCTGGGTGTGGTGGCATGTGCCTGTAGTTCCAGCTACTGGGAAGTCTGAGGCAGGAGAATTGCTTGAACCCGGGAGGCGGAGGTTGCAGTGAGCCGAGATTGTACCACTGCACTCCAGCCTGGGGACAGAGTGTGACTCTGTCTCAAAAAAAAAAAAAAAAAAAAAAAAAGTCATGAGAAACCATGGTGCAGTGTTGAGCTACACGTTACACGTCCCCGGGGAGCTCCCCCAACTGCACCTTTCATTGTATGTGGAATTTATCCTACTCTTTGGTTTGTTAAGTGTGAAAAGTCCACAAAGAAACCAATCCATTCTACTGGCTCTGAAGCAACAGATTACTGCGTAAGGCAGTGAAGTATCTCACTGAGCACTGCTTTGGGGACTGTGGAATTAAGTTCATCCTGCTACAGAACCCTTTTGTCCTCCGATCAAGTCCCACCTCTTTGTAAGCAAAATGGAAATGTCCCTTGGTGTATGTAGTGTTCTGTGTTTTCAGGTTGGTTATTCTTTTTTCAAAATTATTTGACACATTGTAATTGTACATATTTATGGGGTTAAATCTGAGGTTTCCATACATATCTATGTTGTATAATGGTCCAATCAGGATAGTTAGTGTATCTGTGACCTCATACATTTATCATTTCTTTGTGGTCAGGATATTTGGAAGCCTCTCTTCTAGCTATTTTGTAATATAGTAAAGATACTTTTAATTAAACTGTATAGCTGTTTGCTGCACTGATATTCTCTGAGGGAGGCAGGACACTTTTATATCATGTGAAAAGGGATTTTCCAGAGCAAGAAAGTGCGGAAAGTAGTTTATTGAATAAAGATTCTACATTGCAAAAGAATGATTAAAGTATTGGTCTCAAATCAGTGCTTTCTCTTATACCTACAGAGAGTATCCAGAACAAAATGAAATAAAACAAAATAAAAGGAGAAACTCTTTTTATTTACTCATGGGACAGGCACTGGCTAAGTTAACAGTTCAGCTTTCTTGTATGACCCTCTTTAGGGTATATCCCTCAATGGGTAATCGATTTAGCAAATACTGAAGTCTGCAATAGTCTTACAGACCTGTTTGCACTCTCCTTTGGTACTCCTTTCCTTGTACTGTTTATAAAATATATATATATAATAATTATGGGTGTAAATATATCCATATTTATATTTATTTATGATATACCATGTGATGTTTTGACAAATGCATAATTAAATCAAGCTAATTAACATATCACCTCACTTATCTTTTTTTGTGGTAAGAACAAAATCTATTCTTTTAGCAATTTTAAAATGTACATTTTTATTAACCATAGTCACTATGCAAAGCAGTCAATCACTAAAACTTATTCCTCCTGCCTAACATGCTTTCAGCTGACAAAACTTACTTTTGTCGCAATGGCTAAGAATGTATTCTTATAAATAAAATACTCTGTGGTAGCTACTATCTTCTAAGGTGCAAGGTGTGGTATCATTTTTATCAGTAGGAAACTGCTCTTTTTAAAAAAATCACTCTTCCAGGTGTAGAGATGGGTGGAGGCACAAGAAAGGAGAGATTGCATTCCCAAAATATTTGCTTCTGTATTGCTGAATGGTGAGATTCAAATGAAAAATCCCTTGTTTAGCAGAATTCACAGTTGAGCCCCTGTGGGTGCACAGAAAGTCCACAGGAGGTATGGAGGTAAAATGCTCTAGTAGATAGCCTAGGGAGATTGAGTTTCTCGAGGAAGCTGAAAGAAGCAGTGCAGTCCTGCGGAAAGAGGTTGGAGAGAGATGGACAAGTGCCTGGAGGCTACAGAGAAATATACCTGCACTCTCATCATGCAGAGTGGTCAATGCACTTGTAAATAACAAAGTCGGATGCCTTGTTCTAGGCCATTTGCTTTTTCTGCTACATGAACTCCAAATCGTCATTACAAATCTCTGTACCATGACAGTGTTGTTTTGGGGAAAACAAGGAAAAGGGCCAAATTTCTTGTTGGGTTATCATGCAGCAGGTATGGCAATAAATGTGCAAGTTCCTGAGGAGGGAGGCATAAACCAGGGTAGGTCATTGGACTTTCCAGAGAATGTAGGATAGCTAGTTTGGGACAATGTTATTTTCTTCTCATTGGAGAGAGTGATTCTGTTTTGATCACGTGCCAGAACCACTCTTGAGAGGTGACTGTTAAATATTCAGGAATTTTGCAAGGTGGTTGTCAAGACACTAGTAGCTGGAAATTGGGTATGATGGGAGGATTTGCATCCAAGGTATCAGCAAACACTTCAAATCAGGATTTCAGGTTGCCAGTACACCACTGATCTATGTTCTAGCAACAGCAACTCAGTTGCAGCTCTCAATTAGACCACCCCCATTCTTTGATGCCTCCATTTATACACGATGCTCTTTCTGCCTGCAATATCATCTCTGACATTGTGTTCTAGAAACTGTCTATGGCTAATAAAAGAGGTAAGACTCCCTTGGAGCAGGCCTCCCTTTGTGGTCCCAGTGTCCTGGATATATCTGGACTGTGACACTGAGTCTGTTGCTTATAGTTTTCTGTTTTCCTACTCATAGCCCTTCTAAATTGTCATCAACTTGAGGTCAGGATATGAATCTCTCTTTAATTTGTGTGTTTCCACTATCAAACTTACTGCCTGGCATTGTGCCAGACTCTCAAAATATATATGTTGAATGAACAAATGAAAGAACAGCTGCTGTGACTATATAGTGGGCATGAGAGAGACATATGCTGTGCATGACTCACAATCTAGTGGTTCCAGAGGTGGAGGAAAAAATCAGTAACAAAATAAACAAAACTGGTAGGGTGCGGTGGCTCACACCTGTAATCCCAGCACTTTGGGAGGCCGAGGCGGGCAGATCACCTGAGGTCAGGAGTTTGAGACCAGTTTGACTAACATGGCGAATCCCTGCCTCTACTAAAAGTACAAAAAGAATTAGCAGGGCGTGGTGGCACACACCTGTGATCCCAGCTACCCGGTAGGCTGAGGCAGGAGAATTGCTTAAACCCAGGAGGTGGAGGTTGCAGTGAGCCGAGATCGCGCTGTTGCACTCCAGCCAAGAGCGAAACTCCATCTCAAAAAATAAAAATTAAAAAAAAAAAAAAATTAACAAAACCAACAACTTTGGGACTAATACATTTGCAACAAAACCTTACTTAGCAGAAATTATTCCATCTGTTGGTCTAATTTATTCTGAGCACCAAGGAATGAAAATAGTTTACCCAAAAAAGGTCTGAGGAAGCCCATATCTATGTTATTTATTCCAAGAGAAACCCTGGGTTCCTCTTCTTCAAGATCCATCACTCTCCACACATTTTTGACAGCCTCTGTTTTGCAGCTTTTAAAGCCACAGTAGTTTAAAAAGAAGATTAGAGAGAGGAGACTGTTACAGGTAGATACATTGATAGCAAAGAGAAAGTATGACTGTCAGCTTGGCAGGAGGAAAGAGAGAGAAAAAATACAAAAACAAAAACAAGAAGCAGACCTGAGAACTCTTTCCTCATCTAAAGCAATTTTTGATTTTTTTTTTTTTTTTTTTTTTTTTTTTAATTTTAATTTTTTGGGGAAATGGAAAAAAAGGGGGGGTTTTTTAATTTTTTATAT
>NW_016806217.1:1084448-1153464 GCF_001698545.2 Rhinopithecus bieti | reverse complement strand
GGGAGGGAGAAAGGAAAGAAAAAAACGTGATCAGAATACCTGCATATATGTTTCTGCTCTGTTGCTCATTCCCTGTGTGACCTTAGGCAAGTCACTTAACCTCTCTGAGTCACAATTTCTTTTTCTAAAACAAATGGAGCTTGCAAGTCCCTCCTCAAAGTGTTTTTGTAAGATGAAATCCATACAGTTAAAGTAAAAAAGTAAAATATATTTTCAAATGTATTTAATTTTTTAAAATACATAAACTGAGGCAGAAAAAGATGGGAATACATCTCTTCTGGCTCTCTTACAGTTGACTCTTGAACAACTCAGGGATTAAGGTGCTGATTCCCCTTACAGTTCAAAATCCATGTATAACTTTTGACTTCCCAAAAACTTAACTAGTAATAGCGTGCTGTTGACCAGAAGCCTTACTGATAATGTAAACAGTTGATTAACACATATTTTTGTGTTGCATGTACTTTATACTGTATTCTTTTTTTGAGACAGCCTTGCTCTGTTGCCTAGGCTGGAGTGCAATGGTGTGATCTTGACTCACTGCAATCTCTGCATCCCAGGTTCAAGTGCTTCTCATGCCTCAGCCTCCCGAGTAGCTGAGATTACTGGCACATGCCACCATGCCTGGCTAATTTTTGTATTTTTAGTAGAGACGGGGTTTCACCACATTGGCCAGGCTGATCTCAAACTCCTAACCCTCAGGTGATCCATCTGCCTTGGCCTCCCAAAGTTCTAGAATTACAGGTGTGAGCCACCACGCCCGGCCTATATACTGTATTCTTAAAATTAAAGTAAGCTAGATGAAAGAAAATGTTATTAGAAAAATCATAAGAGAATATGTATTTACAATTTATTAAGTGGAAGTGGATCATCATAAAAGTCTTCATCTTCATCATCTTCATATTGAGTAGACTGAGGAAGAGGAGGGAGAGGAAGGGTTGGTTTTGCTGTTTCACAGAGGTGGAGGAAAATTTGCATATAAGCAGACCCACACAGTTCAAACCCACGCTGTTCAAGAGTTAACTACACCTGTCTTGTTCACTAGAAAATGTGGTTCAGAGAATTAGAGCTGGAAAGATGCCTGGACGCCCACCTGATTATATTATCCATTCTACAGATGAGAATACAGGCCAGTGTACAAATCCTCCCAACAGAATGAAGAGGTGGTTGCATTTTTTAAAATTTTTTAAATTTTAATTTTATTATGTTATTTTATTTTTATTGTATTATGTTATTTTTACTTCATTTCCTTTCTGTGAGCCAGGTCAGAAAGAATAAATTTGTAAAGAACACTCATTACTAAGTTCCAATAAAGAAAGAAAGAAAATGTATTGTCTTGGCAGAATCCTTAAAGACCATCTGGTTGCGATTTGGCATAGGGGGTCTGACAGGAGCTCCAATCCAGTTGCTTGATCCTGGAATCATGGATTGTAGTTTTCGTGAGCCAATCACCTTTCATTATCTATCTGCTCTGTATGGCCAGAGATTAGACTTGGTCCTTCCATATATTTCCTCCAATGTTAATCTCTCAGCATCTTTGTTATTATAATCTCAGTTTTTTTTTTCTTGTTTCCTCCCGCCCCCGCCCCAAAGGAGGAAAGTGAGGCTTAGAGAATTTTTACAAGACTTACCCAAAGGCACTTAGACAGTTAGTAGCAGGGATGGGCCACAACTGCTAGAACAAGACTAAAATCAATTAATTTTATGTCAAAGAAAATCAATTACTAAAGACTTTCTATTTGCTAGGTCCTACTCTGTGCTAGTCCAGTAGTCATTCTGCCCCAATTGTTTTCAAATCACATCTCCCCATCACCAGCAAGCTTTGTGAAAAACAACAATCTTGGGATGAAATGATAATTGCTGCAATTTTTTAGACCTAAGCATATGGAAGGTGACTTGAAAAGGCTGTCATGTGCCTTACTGCAGCATAGACTGGCTCAATCCTAAAGAACAGTTCTCCATCTTCTTAGGCAAAGAGAAATCTCCAAATACAAATGTTCATAGTACTAAAAAATGACTTAGAATATTACCTATGTTGTTAGAATGTAAAAGAAAAAAATTCATCCTTCTAAATAGATTGATTGCTTTATTGCAAGAGATACTTTCATTACAAATTACCTGCAGCCTGCCCTACAAGAGTCATTTCTCAGTCTATTTCTAGATGCATTCAGCAACATGACACTTCTTGTCTCTGGTTACTTCCATACTCATTTGAATTTGCTTATTCTTGTCTCTGCATGGAATTCTCTCCATTTCCAACTTCAAGAAAAGAACTTCTTTAAGTTTCTACTAAAATGCTCCTTCCTCTATGTAGTTCTTCTCAACCCTCCATGTTTCAGGAGAGGAAGGGTAACATTTATAGATCTCCAACTACATACAGGAGCTATGGTAGGAACATGACATGCTGTCAACACATTTAATTCTTCCAAAATCCTAACTGGTACATATTACAAGCATGGAGGGAAAAGGAAGAAATGTTTTAACTAATGTTTAGAACCAAAAATATTTTAATTACAAAAGTTTGGACTTACTAACGTAAAGACATATTCTTTTCTGGGAGTGATGGGGCATCTGTATAATAGATTTAAACAAGCTGCTGAAGTCTCTTTGTTCTATCTTGCACTGTTTATGGAGTATTCTCTTTAATGCTGGGGGAGCTGAATACTCAGAGGAAATTAAGACAAGCTCTGCTGTGTATATTTCAGGGATGAATTTATCTTCTGTGTTGAAATATACAAATCTCCTAATATTATGTTCATAAACCTATTTCAAAGCTCTTCATTCTTATAAAATCCAAAGAAATACCAGTTGGCAGGTGAAATTCTAAAACTGAACAGAGTACACTTTGAATGTATCAGAGAGCTATCAAACACTGTTTCACAATGGGATTTTGTGGGGCAGATTAGAAAATGGTGAGTACAGAAGAGACAATTCTTATTTCTCTTAGAAGGCTTAGAAAGGCGAGAAGAGCAGAACAGGTTGGTTCATTAACTTGCTAACCTTGGAAATGCATGTTTCTTAATAGGGCTGTCTCTGTTGGAGAAGATCATCTAAAAGAACCAAGTTCAGAGCTTGAAAAAGAGGGAACACTGTTTCCAGGCTAAGCATTTCTCAGTTCTCCCATGAGTTCATGCAGGGGAGTATCTCCCTTTATTCATTTCAGAGCAAGAACACTCAGCAATGACGGGGAACATGGGCTGTGCTCTCAAGTCCCACCCAACATGGTAGAAGTTTACACAATGTAATGCAGGGTAGTCACTCCTGAGCCAAAGGCAAAATGGGGAAAAAAAGATATCTTCTTCTCCAAACAGAGACATGAAATATTTTGGGGATTGTGAGCCTCTGCCATAAAGCCTACTCTTAAGGCAGATGATGGAAAGGCAAAGATTTCTTATTTTAAGGGCTTCTATTTGAGTGCAGTTTTTGCTGAGTTCCAAGCAATTCATATGACCACAATCCCTCCATGTGCCCAGAACCCAATCTGCAGAGTACTTGAGATGGTGAGTGGTCTGGATTTACTTAGTCTAGAACAGGGCTTCTCAGACTTTTTACCAGGAGTTAAAACTCACATTAAGGGAAAGAGACAAAGTGATCTGATTCATATATATGTTTAGTATTTTGCAATAAACCAGCATTTGTTCTCAGGTCTTATTAAAAAGTATAATTTTCAGAATGGGTAAACCTCAACAATTTGAAAGACTACAAAGCCTCTGAGTTAGCGTTCAAGTTCCGCAAATTCTATAAAACCAATTATTTTCATTAAACATCCCCTGTATGAAGTTCGATCTAATCTGAGAGGGTTGGGAATCAATTGATTTTCACAGTATTCCAGAGTTTTGCTGAAATCCTTGCTGTGATTCATTTAAGGGACCTAAAAAATTTCAAAAATTCAAAATTATTTCTCAAATTTCATCACTAATATCCAATTTTGATTTAAATTAACATTTGATTCTATTACTTAACCAAAAATTTTTATTGATATGGACACCATGAACTGGAAGGGGATTACTATGGTCTAAATATGTCCTCAAAATACATATATTGAAACATAATCACCAATTTGTTAGTATTAAGTGATGGTAAGTATTGGGAGGCAATTAGCACCCTCATAAAAGAGGCATGAGGGAGCTATGGGCCCCTTCCTCACTTTTCCATGTAGAGACACAGCATTCGTCCCCTCCAGAGGATCCAGTGACAAAGTGCCCTCTTGAAATCAAAGACCAGGTCCTCATCAGACATAAAACCTTCTGGTACCTTGATCTTGGACTCTCCGGTCTCCAGAACTTGAGAAATACATTTCTATTCTTTATTAGTTACCCAGTTTATGGTATTTTGCTATAGCAGCACAAAGATAGATATAAACTGCAAAGAGCATAGTTGTTAAGGCATTTTCCTAGAGAGAGGGACCAAGATGGCAGACTGGAAGTGGCTCATGTTCGCAGCTCTTATGCTCTTACCAAGAGGAAACAAAAGAGCTAGTGAACAGTGACCCTGCAGGCCGATCATCTGAGAAACCACATCATGATCCATGAAGGCAATAGGGGAACCCAGAGAACACAGAGAAGAGAAGCTGGGCACCAGCCTATTTGTGTTCAGCACACTGCCAGGAGAACCTCTTCAACACAGGAAATGGTGAGTTAGTGAGAGCCTCCTGGGGGATTCATGCTCTCCACAGCAACCTGTACAAGACTGGAAATGGGAGAATACCCCTGCCCCTCAACCCCCACAACTCCACTGTGCTTCTAGACTGAGACAGAGAGCTTCCTGGATATTTTGCAGGGACAAGTCCTGAGTCCAGGAGGACATCTACAAGCCTTTGGACCTTGAACAGGCCAGCATGGACACCACAGCCCCAGTAGAGGCTGCAGTCACAGTGCCTGGGGGAAGTAAGATTGCTTCATCCCTCTTGCTGGATGGGGCTCAGTGCCAGCTTTTGGCTCAGTGGTCCTGCTTCTTTCTGAACCCAGCTGCTAGGTGCAGCCCCCTGTTTTACCAGGAAACACCCAGGCAGCAGGGCAGGTGACACTGCTTACCCCCACTGCTGGAAGCCAGGTGGGCAATGCCTGCTAGAGTTTCCAGCTCAGCAATCCCTCCTCTGTCTAAACTCAGCCAGTGGGCACAGCCTCCTTTTGTCCTGGGAAGCACCTGGATGGCAGGGCAGGTGACCCCACCCACACCTGCTGCTGGTAGCCAGAAGGGTAATACCTGCTAGAGCTTCCAACTTAATGGTCCCACTTCTGTCTGAACTTATCCAGTGGGCACAGCCTCTTGTTATCCTGGGAAACACCCAGACGGCAGGGTGGGTGAGACTCTACCAACCCCCACCTCTTCTAGTTGGACAAGTCACACCTGCTAAAGATTCCAGCCCAGCAGCCCTGCATTTACGTGAATTTGCTGAAGGGCACAGCCTCCTGTTTCCCCAGAAACACCTGGATGGCAGGGCAGGCAACTTCAGTCAACCCTGTTTCTTGTAGCCAGACGGGACCCACCTGCTACAGCTTCCTGCCCAGTAGTCCCACCACTGCCTGAGCTCTGCGTGCTGGCACAATCTTGTGTTTCTCTGGGAAGCACTTGGACAGAAGTTTAGGGCTAACCCAACAAGGATACAGGTTATCTGCCAACAGCAGCCCTTGCCTGAGAGAGCCACATGGACCAGAAGAGCCAACAAAAGAAACGCAGGCACAAAGATGGTAATTGGAGAGGACTCCTTAAAGACACAGTAGTGGAGTAGAATCGAAGCCAGTCAACTGAACCTACCCTACACCACAATCTAACCTCAAAGGGCATCGAAAAATATAAAAACAAACAACCAAAAAAGCAAAGGAGAGCAGCAACTTTGAATATTGAAGGAACACCAGCCCATACAGATGAGAGGAAACCAGTACAGGAACTCTGGCAACTAAAGAATCCAGAGTGTCTTCTTACCTCCAAACAACTGCACTGGTTCCCAAGCAACAGTTCTTAACCAGGCTGGAATAACTGAAATGTCAGAAATAGAATTCTGAATATGGATGGGAATGAAATCATCAACAGGAGAAAGTTGAAACCCAATCTGAAGGATCTAAGAAATACAATAAAACAATACTGGAGGAAAAAAGACAAAGTGACCATTTTAAGAAAGAACAAAACTGATTTGTTAGAGCTGAAAAACTCACTTCAAGAATTTCATAATACAATTGGAAGCATTAGCAGCAGAATGGACCAAGCTGAGGAAAGACTGGTTCTCCAAAATAACTGAATCAGAAAAAAAAAATAAAGAAAAAACAAAGAAGAATGAACAAAACTCCAAGGAATATGAGATTATGTAAAGAGACCAAATGTGTGACTCACTGGCATCCCTCAAAGAGGAGGAGAGAAAGCAAGTCACTTGAAAAATGTATTTGAGGATATCCATCCATGAAAATTTAGCTAACCTTACTGGAGAGGCCAACATTCAAATCCAGAAAATGCAGAAAACCCCTGTGAGATACTATGCAAGATGATCATTCACCAGATACCTAGTCATCAGATTCTCCAAGATTGAAATGAAAGAAAAAGTACGAAAGACAGCTAGAGAGAAGGGACAGGTCACCTACAAAGAGAACTCTATCAGGCTACCAGTGGAGGATCTTTCAGCAGAAACCCTACAGGCCAGAAGTCTGGGGGGACTATATTCAGCATTATTAAGGAAAAGACATTTCAACCAAGAATTTCATATCCAGCCAAACTAAGCTTCATAAGCAAAGAAGAAATAAGATGCTTTTTCAGACAAGAAAATGCTAAGGGAATTTGTTTCCACCACACCTGCCTTATAAGTGATCCTTAAGGGAGTGCTAAATATGGAAAGGAAAGATATTTTCTATATTTCCATTTCATTATTGGCCACCACAAAACACACTTAAGTACCTATACCATTGACACTATAAAGCAGTCAAACAACCAGATCTGCAAAATGACTAGCTAATAACATGATGACAAAATCAAACCCACACATGTCAATATTAAGCTTCAATATAAATGGACTAAATGCCCCAATTAGAAGGTACAGAGTGGCAAGTGGAATAAAGAAGTAAGACCCAACTGCATGCTGTCTACAAGAGACCCATCTTACACTCAGTAACATCCACAGGCTAAAAGTAAAGGGATGGAGAAAAATCTACCAAGCGAACAGAAAACAAAAAGGCTAAGGTTGCTATTCTAACTTCAGACAGACTTTAAACTGACAAAGATTTAAAAAAGTCAAAGAAGGACATTACATAATGATAAAGGGTTCAATTCAACAAGCAGAACTAACTATCCTAAATATATATTCACTCACCACAGGAGCACCTAGATTTGTAAAACAAATTCTTAGGAACCTATGAAGAGACTAAGATAACCAGACAATAATAGCAGGATACTTCAATACCACACATACAGTATTAAATCATTTAGGGCAGAAAATTAACAAAGATATTCAGAATCTGAAATTGATGTTTGACCAAACGGGCCTAACAGACATCTACAGAACTCTTCACCCCAAAACAACAGAATGTATATTCTTCTCATTTGCACATGACATATACTGTATAATTAACCACACAATCGGCCATAAAACAATCCTCAGCAAATTAAAAAAAAAAAAATGAAATTATACTAAACACATGCTCAGACCACAGTGCAATAAAAATAGAAATCAATAGTAAGGAAATGGCTCAAAACCAGAGGATTACGTGGAAATTAAACATGCTCCTGAATGATTTTTGGGTAAACAATTAAGGCAGAAATCAAGAAATTCTTTGAAACTAATGAGAATAAAGATACAACATACCAGAATTTATGAGACATGGCTAAAACAGTGTTAAGAGGAAAGTTTACAGCACTACACACCAAAATAAAAGTTAGAAATATCTCAAATTAACAATCTGACATCACACCTAGAGGAACCAGAGAAACAAGAGCAAACCAACCTAAAAGCTAGAAGATAATAACAAAAATCAGAGCTGACCTGAGAGATGTGAAAAACTATACAAAATATTAATAAATTCAAGAGTTTGTTATTGAAAAAATAAATAAGATTGATAGATCACTAGCCAGACTAATAAAGTAAAAAAAGAAAGAAAAGCCAAATAAACACAATCAGAAATGCCAATGGGGACGTTACCACCCACCCAAAAGAGATACAAAAACCCTCAAAACTCCTATGAGGACCTCTACAAACAAAAGCTAGAAAATCTAGAATAAATAGATAAATTCCTGGAAACATACAACCTCCTAAGATTGAACCAGGAAGAAGTCCTTGAACAGAATAGTTTCAAAATTGAATCTGTAATAAAAAGTCTACCAATCAGAAAAGCCCAGGACCAGACAGATTCACAGCTGAATTCTACCAGATTTGTAAAGAGCTGGTAACATTCCTACTAAAATTATTCCCCATCTGCACCCCGCACCCCTCCAATGCCTGCAAAAAAAAAAAAAAAAGAGTGGGAGAGAGGGACTCCTCTCTTACTGAGGCCAGCATCATCCTGATACCAAAACCTGGCAGAGACATAACAAAAAAAGAAAACTTTGGGCCAATATTTTTGATGAACATATATGCAAAAGTCTTGAACAAAATACTAGTAAACTGAATTCAGCAGCACATCAGAAAGCTAATCCACTATGATCAAGTAGGCTTTATTTCTGGGATGCAAAGTTGGCTTCATATACATATGCAAATCAATAAAATATTATTTACCACATAAAGAGAACTTAAAAACCACAGGATCGTATCAATAGATGCAGAAAAGGCTTTCAATAAAATGCAACATCCTTTCATGTTAACAACCCTCAACAAACTAAGCACTGAAGTAACATAACTCAAAATAATAAGAACTGTCTATGACAAACCCACAGCTAACATCATACTGAATGGACAAAAGTTGGAAGCATTCCCTCTGAGAAATGGAATAAGAAAAGGATGGCCACTCTCATCACTCTTATTCAACAGAGTACTGGAAGTCCTAGCCAGAGAAATCAGGCAAGAGAAAGAAATAAAAAGCATCCAGATAAAAAGGGAGGAAGTCAAACTATCTCTGTTTGCAGACAATATGATTCTATTCTTAGAAAACCCTATTGTCTCTGCCCAAAAGCTCCTAGATCTGATAAACTACTTTAGTAAACGTCAGGATATAAAATCAATGCACAAAAACCAGTAGCATTTCTATACATCAACTACAGTCAAGTAGAGAGCCCAATCAAGAATACAATCCCATTTATAATAGAAGAAGAATAAATACCTACTAATACATCTAATCAGGGAGGTAAAAGACCTCTACAATGAGAAATACAAAACACTATTCAAAGAAAGTGGAGACAACACAAACAAATGGAAAAACATTCCGTGCTCATGAATAGGAAGAAACAATATTTTTTAAAATAACTATACTGCCCAAAGCAATTTACAGATTTAATGCTATTCCTATCCCACTACCAATGACATTCTTCACAGAATTAGAAAAAAAAAACTATTTAAAATTCATATGGAATCAAAAAGAGCTCAAATAGCCAAGGCAATCCTAAGCAAAAAGAACAAAGCTGGAGACATCATGTTACCTGATTTCAAACTGTATTACAGGACTACAGTAGCTAAAACAGCACGGTACTGGTACAAAAACAGACATATAGACAAATGGAAAAGAAT
The DNA here is from genome assembly GCF_001698545.2 of Rhinopithecus bieti. Classification (NCBI taxonomy): domain Eukaryota; kingdom Metazoa; phylum Chordata; class Mammalia; order Primates; family Cercopithecidae; genus Rhinopithecus; species Rhinopithecus bieti. The sequence continues at coordinate 1,143,827 of NW_016806217.1, read as the reverse complement.
AGAAAGCCCAGAAATAAAGCCACACACCTACAACCATCTGATCTTCAACAAAGTCAACAAAACAAACAATGGGGAAAGTACTCCCTATTCAACAAATGGTGCTGGGATAACTGGCTGGCCATACGCAGAGGATTGAAACTGGACCCCTTCCTTATACCACATAAAAAAAAATCAACTCAAGACAGATTAAAGACTTACATGTAAAACCTAAAACTATAAAAACTCAGAACGTAACCCAGGAAATATCTCTCTGTGAATAGGACTTGGCAAAGAATATATGACAAAGATGCCAAATGCAATTGCAACAAACCAAAACAAAATTTGCCACAAAAACAAAAATTGATAAATGGGGCCTAATTAACCCAAAAAGCCTCTGCACAGCAAAAGAAACTATCAACAGAGAAAACAGCCCATGGAATGGGACAAAATATTTGTAAACTGTGTATCCAACAAAGGTCTAATATCCAGAATCTATAAGGAATTTAAACAAATGTGCAAGTAAAAACAACCCCATTAAAAATGGGCAAAGGGCATGAATAGACACTTGTAAAAGAAGACACACCTGTAGCCAACAAGCATATGAAAAACTCTCAACATAACTAATCATTAGAGAAATGGAAATCAAAACCACAAGGAGACACCATCTCACACCCGTTGGGAATGCTATTATTAAAAAATCAAAAAATAACAGATGCTGGTGAGGTTGTGAAGAAAAGGAAATGCTTAAACTATGCTGGTGGGAATACAAATTAGTTCAACCATTGCATAAGACAGTGTGGTGTTTCCTCAAAGATCTAGAAGCAGAAATAACATTCAACCCAGCAATGGGATTGCTGGGTACATACCAAAAGGAATTTAAATCTTTCCACCATGAAGACACATGCAAGCAAATGTTCGTTGCAGCACTATTCACAGTAGCAAAGCTATGGAATCAACCTAAATGCCCATTAATGGTAGACTGGATAAAGAAAATGTGGTACATATATACTATAGAATATTATATAGCCATAAAAAATAATGAGATCTTATCCTTGGCAGGAACGTAGATGGAGCTGGAGAGTATAATCCTGAATGAACTAATGTAGGAACAGAAAACCAAATACCGCACGTTCTCACTTATAAGTGGGAGCCAAACAATGAGAACACATGAACACAAAGAGGGGAAAAACAGACACTGAGGCCCACTTGAGGATAGAGGGTAGGAAGAGGGAAAGGATCAAAAGTCCACCTCTCAAGTGCTATGCTGGTTACCTGAGTGGTGAAGTAATCTGTATGTCAAACTCCCGTGACACATAATTTTCCTATATGACAAACCTGCACATGTACCCATGAACCTACTTTTTAAGAAAATTTCCTTCATATATGCTAAATATACAGATGGCTATCTTGTAAGACTCACCTGTGCAGATTGTGTTCTGATGTAATTGGTCTGGAAATAATCTTAGCCACCTTCATAGTTTAGCAGTGACTTAGATGATTTTAATGTGCAGTGGTTGAAATCACTGGCCTAACATATTATTTCACAAAAGAAGTCGTCCTTTGTATTTTTAAACATTTGCTGAGCATTTACTGTACCTGCCCCATACCTGGTAGAGCTAGGCTTTGGAGATAAAATGATTAATAAGACTTACTTTTTGCCCTAGAGGACCTCATAGTCTATTAGCAGTAATTTCAAAATTTCAGCTTTTGTTCCTATTGTTCAGTCAGAAGCATGACCTTTATGTTATGGAATCTTAGGCTGTTTGAGTTTGCATTTCGTTAATGGCCTGTGTGTGAAAGTTAAGCATATTCACCTGTTTTATTGAAGGGCCATGGGACACAGTTTATACTTATGTTTGTGGTGAAAAAAAGAAAAGGCATTCATCTTAGCTTTCTGCTTCCTATGATGACCCGAGGCTTTCATTTTAATAAGGAATTCCTCTCTTGGCAGAGAAAGAAAACAGATGGTATATCTTTAAGTACATAATGTATGCTTCCTCCACATTATTTTTTGGAGAGCATAAAGTATGATTAAGGGAAGTGAACTCATGCTGTGAAAAACAGGCACTACAGTTGAGGTGCCTGGGATAGCTTCCATATGCACCAAGGTGATGGGTTTTCCTGATCCCCACTGCTATCTTCATCCTGTAGGATTTGTAAGGAGAACCATTGCTCAAAGAGACCATATGATTCTAGTCAGTGAGTGACCGGTTTGTATGACACGCAAGGGCTCTCCACGAACACTGTAATTACAGATTAGATATCACTAACATAGTTTTAGGTAATTCTGGCAAACTCATTAGCAAAGTCTTATACAATATAAGCTACTTAGGAAGTAATCCTCACATTCTTTCTCATGCTCACTCTGAACACAAGGTTATTGTTGTTCCATACGTTGACTTAAAAATACCTTTTCACAGAATATAGAGGAGAGCATCTTTAGAGCATATGTGGCAATTATAATCAATCTTTTCCAAAAGGTATCTGAATTTTCAGGAAAATACCATATGTAATTTCAACAAATATTCAGTACAATATGAGGTGGGATTCTTTGGCACCTAAGAAGAAAAATACTCAGATTTGCATAAACAATAATGACTGCTTTTGGCTCACAAGATTGGAGAGTCGGAAGAGTCGCCACTAAGTTAGACCTAATCTAATGGTCTTGGCCTGTTTCTCTGTGCTTCTCTGGACAGCATCTTCCTCCCTGTACTGATGTTAGTCTCAAGCTTAGCACGAAGGCTGCGGCATTTCCAGTTTATACTTGTGCGTTTGGATGTTCAGGGCATGAGATAAAGACCAAATTCTGGAAAATCTCTCAGACAAGTGAAAAAAAACATTCCCAACAAATGTCTCCTTGCCTCCTGCCTGACCGCTACTCCTTCCCCTTAGACCACATGGAATTCCGTGAACTTTTCTTTTGTTTCAAAGACTGAAAACTGAAGTTCATTCTCAACCCTTTGTCACTGCATTAAGAAAAGATTTATTGCATTTATGGGCTACTTTTTCACAGAGGAAATAGTGTACCTGTCAATTGATGAATGTCTAGCCAACTTTTCAGGCAGTCACATAAGCTCCCTGAAGAATGATCTTCCTGCTTTTTCTGATTGGTGTTCCCAGATCTCACCTCCAGAAGGCTACAGCAGAAAAGAAATCAGAGCCTAGTTTTGCTGATCAAGAAACAACTAACCTTTATGTCTCTATCCAGTTTCATTATTTGTATCAGATTTAGAGTTTTTATAGAACAAGGAAGTGTCCATGGGCTGTTGGTTTATCTGAACTTATGACTTTGCCTCTGATCAGGAAGCTGGGGTTTCGGAAAGTTAACTCTTAGCTGAGTTTTAAGAGTAGTAAAAGTCTTCCACCTGTTAAGCCTTGATTACCATCATGAGCAAATGTGTACACCTAGGAATGGGCCAGCATCTAGTATTGCATATAAGTGACATGCTTCATCTCAGACAGTAGCCTTTTTCCCATCTGTGCTCTTTGAACTGTCCACACTGGCCCCATCACATGGGTTCACTGAATAAGGACATGGGGTCTGAAAAGCCATGATAGATGTCAGGCCAGAAAGGCTACAGATTCTGTGTGTGTTCAACTGCATCTGCTAAGTGCTTATCACAGGCTGCTCACAACACTACAAAGTGTTATGAAGAATATGGTTTTGTTTTTTGCTTTTTTGGGATGGAGTCTTGCTCTGTCGCCCGTGCTAAGGTGCAGTCCCCTATCTTGGCTCACTGCAACCTCCACCTCCCAGGTTCAAGAGATTCTCCTGCCTCAGCCTCCTGAGTAGCTAGGATTACAGGCACATGCCACCACGCCCAGCTAATTTTTGTATTTTTAGTAAAGACAGGGTTTCACCATATTGGTCAGGCTGGTCTCAAACCCCTGACCTCATGATCCACCTGCTTCGGAGCTCCCAAAGTGCTGGGACTACAGGCATGAGCCACCGCACCCAGCCTAGAATATGTTTTTAAAATTTAGAGGACATTGTATAACTGAGGAAAAGTTATGATTTTTGAACTATCTTCTTTGAAATTGAGGTATAATTTATAGTGAAATATACAATAAGAGTGCAATATATTTATGTATAGAGTAATATGTACTTTATTGTGATATACTTTGACAAATGCATACATGCGTGTCGATGACACCCCAAACAAGATATGAAACAATTCTATCAACCCAGAAAGTTCCCTCAAGCCTCCTTCCAGTCCATCCCTCTTACATAGGCAACTACTCTTCCAATTTCTATCAATGTAAAGGAGACGTATCTATTCCTCAATTTCAGAAAGAATGGAATTTTACAGTGTGCACTCTTGTGTCTGACTTCTTTCACCCAGCATAATAGTTTTGAGACTCATCCGTAACATTGCATGCATCAGTACTTTGTTTTGTATTATGGAATAGTATTCTGTGGTATGATTTTACCACGATGTGTTTATGCATTCTCCTGCTAGTGGGCATTTGGGTAGGTTTTTGTTAGGGCACATCAGACTATTGCCCCCGGGTATTGAAACTGCCATGTGTCTCTCTTGCCTAACAAGAGCTCGTCCTCTGAAATTAAGAGTTCCTTTAATCTCCACTCTTTAATAGCACTATACATAACTGAGATATTTTTTCCTCATCCTGTTTCTTGTTGCTACCATGGAAGTACAGTCTTTTGGATCTTTTCTGTCCTATCTATAAGTTAAAGTCCTCCTTAACTATTGTCTTCAGAAGGTGTGTCTGTGCCTGCATAGTTGTGTGTTTCCAGGAATTAGCTAAAAGAACCTAGATCTGTGTGTGCATAGTTCTGTATATTTTCCAAAACTTAAAGAGAGGAAACTGAACAAAGTTCCCGGAAAAAAAAAAAAAGGGAAGGCTATATGTGTCCACATTATAGTGGTGTAGAAAGCTTAACCCTAGAACATAAACATTCTCCTGGGAGGTGCTGCTGGACTTGAAGGGCTTATATATTTATCTTGGCCAACCCTTTGCACATTTTATTACAACATACTGAATAATTCACAATTGGAGAGATGTATTTTGGGGGCATTTTAGTGTCCCAGATTCCCTGATTGGGAGAGTAAAATGAATCTTTTTAAAAAGCCTCTCTGGATAGGGGCTAAAACTTTTCTAAAGAGGGTAAGGGATCTCACAGGTAAACTTTGAGTATCATGGTTCTCTGGCAGTGGGAGTTTGAGGTAGATTTCAAGATAGAGAAGCAATGCTCATGGTGAGTGGGGATGAATGTAAGCAGGTGTCTAATCAAATGCTTAAGTGCCTTCCCTCAGTCTTTTCAGTTATTCTAGTCTTACAATAAATTATATAAACTGCACACGTTTGGGGTAAGTGGTACATTGGGATCTTTGGGCTAGTGGAAAGGTTCTAAGGAACAAGGATGCTGAGAAACATGAGTGACAGTTCATGGGTGAGACTGAGGTAAAGGTGCAGAGAAGCCCACCATATAGAGCAGACAGTCAGCAAAGCAGGAAGAAAAAATGAGACAATCCCCTTCCCCAGATGTACAAGGAAAGTGACACTGGAGAGATGGAAATGCTAATACTGAGGTTAACACATATTAGGGGAGTTTATTTCAAAACTTTTGATTTTCTTTTTTGGAAGAAAACTCACCAGAACACCTATAGTCTTAGTTATAATTATCCACGCTTTAATTCTCAATGAGTGTGAAGTATATTTTATACTTTTTTTTTTTTTTTTTTAAAGACGGAGTCTCACTGTCACCCAGGCTAGAGTGCAGTGGTATGATCTCGGCTCACTGCAACCTCCACCTCCCGGGTTCAAGCGATTCTCCTGCCTCAGCCTCCTGAGTAGCTGGGACTACAGGCACCTGCCACCATGCCCAGCTAAGTTTTGTATTTTTAGTAGAGACAGGGTTTCACCATGTTGGCCGGGATGGTCTATCTCTTGATCTTGTGATCCACCCACCTCAGCCTCCCAAAGTATACATTTTTTAAAGATTTTTTTTTAACCTGCTTTTGAAATAGAGAAAAAGATTTAATTATTTGACTCCAGGCCCTAGGTTTTGAAAGAGAAGAGAGATCGAGGGAAGTGGGGACAGCAGGTGGCCTATCTGAAGACACTTTTCACTGTATTGCCAGTGTCTGCTATGATGCCAAGTACAGGGTATCTGTGAGTAAATACATGGAGGACTTGCCCAAAGTCACATAGTGAGAAATGGAGAATTTATTCTCTGCTGATTCTGTTGAAGATGTAGATTTTATTTCTGTATAACTGATCTAACCTTTCTCATGTTCCTCTGAGTCCCAGTTGGGGTGGGCTTGGGGCAGAGGGAGGGGTAGTGGTGGTGAGAAGCACTAACTTAGTCAAAGTATTTCAACTTCTTCTGGTTAAACAGTGTCATTAAGATAACCCAGTCTCCCTTCAGATAATTACTCAGCCTTTTACATTTCCCCCTCTTTCAATTGCTCTACTGAAGATGACCTGAGGGTGCATGATGGGGCTCACTTGACCTCCTGGGAGTGATGAGAAGGATGTCCTTGCTCCAATGCATGGGCCCCTATGCTGTCTTCTGGGCCTACTAGTTTCCAATACATTGTCCCTTATCTGCCCCATCAAGATATTCTTCTGTCATCCGCTGCTGTGCACATCCCATGTGGAAGAAGGGCCAGGACTGTTTTACGTTATATTACGTTATATTTGCCCTGTCCCTATGCTCTGGATTTAATATAGTGTAGTGGCTGTAGAGACTCATACAACACACAGCTCCAATGAACCAATATAATCAGCAATGTGCCTTCTATTACACAAACCAACCACTCACATCAGTCAAAAACATATGAAGGCCAAGATTTTTCATAGTCACTTGGCGCTGTCCCACTCTTCCACAATTCACAAGGCTAATTGGACCCTGGAATAGACAGGAACTATGAGACTCTGAAGCACTATGACTAGAATATTCAGACCCTTACTAGTCCCCACCCCTTCCAGGATTTTGGCCCAGAGACACCCATGAGGACATCTCTTTTTGAAATGAAAGGTCTACACATATTTATTACTGAACGCAGACAACCAACGTGTTCATAACAGATCCAGAGAGAAAAAGCATACTCCCAATAAAACAGGTCCCACTCTTCAGATAGTGGTATTTTCAGCTTGATATGGTAATGTGATTGTGACCTTCAGACAGAATAAATCATGTCATCTCGTGTGCAATCCCTTATAGACCCAGCTTGGTTCTTCTCTAATGTCTCCTTTTGGAGTTGTACCTGATTTTATTACCAGTTTTCATCCAAATCCACTGGGGAATGGGATGATTTTGCTTGTTTCTTGGCCAGGAATCGCTTAATCCTGAAAGTCTTGTGAGAAGACATGGTGAGAAGCGGAGTCAAGCACACACCACGATGGTGGAGAAAGGAAGAGAGGGTGTCTCTGTTTTACATATTCAGTGATCAGCAGGGTCAGATTTTCTACCTGTTTCTTCCAGTCTATTGAGAGATGCTCTTTCCTTACAGTGGAGGCCTCATGTTCTCTCCTCTATAAGTGAAAAATTTGAGTGCTTCAGACTAGCTCACATGAAACCAAGGGACAGCCAGAGACTAGGGATATGCTCCCATCTAAATGTAATAGTTGAATAGTTTTCAAAATGTTATCCTCATTACAAAATAGTCATGCTTTTCCTCTTCATAGAGGAAGACAAACACTGCTATGTTTATTTCCCATTTAAATCCCATTGGTTAAAAAAAAAATCCTTAAGAAAACATTTTCAAAACTGTGAATCAGACTCAAGCTCAAATCAGATACACTTGCATTTATAAGGGGCAGAGGTTTCTCTTTAAGGCTGTTGCTAGATAATACAAACAAAAATGGCTAATAAGGTTGACTTTATGGAAGGTCCCAGGAATATTCATTGGGCTTTAGTACAATGCCTACGTAGCTCTTCTCAAAGCTAACATTGTTTCGTGAGTCTGCGCTTCAGCTGTAAGCTAATTCCTTTATTTCTTTCATATGTTAGCAAGTGGTTCCATGCATGCTAACCATTCAAATGGATGGGTAATCTTTCCAAATGGTGACAGCATCCCCAGGGACAACACCACAGGGAAGGTTATTGATGGGAATGATTAGAAATTACTCATGCCAGCTTCAGAGAGGCCTACCAGCTGCTAACAGCAGTAAACCATTAGTTTTAAGTATTACTGGTTGATTTTAAATCTGAGATCCTTTTCATGTGATGTAAACTCCTGCAAATGGAGATTGCCTTGTTCCATTAATTCTAACCTGCCGAAAAGGAATATGTGCAGAGATAAAAACCAGAGACATATAGGTACTAGAAAAGTATTTCTATATATAATTTCAGTCTAAAGTATTGACTTAATGACTAATTTCCAAAGTATTGACAGACCAATGTACTCATGGCCCTAATATTGAGGCACATGTGTTAAATCTTCAAGGTTAAAAAAGTAACAGTCCCTCCAAATTAGAGTCAACTCAAAGTGATGGTTATTTTACATTAATAATCACTGCTGCTGCTCTTAGCCAATGGTTTCCACCTTGGCTATATATGGGAATCATCTGGGAGGCTTTTAAAAAATATAGATGCCTGGTTCTACTCCAAGAGGATTGATTTAATTGTCCTAGGGTATGCCCTAAGCAGCAGGTGGGGGGAGAGTTGTAAAAGTTCTCCAGGTGATTCTCATTTGCAGCCATGGTTGAGAATTGCTGTTCCAAGCAGCAAGAGGACAAGGGCTTGAATAGTTGGGTGTAGGACATGAGAGAAAAGATGCTTGGTTGTCAAATTTCTGTACCCATTGCAGAACAAAAGGATGTGGTCTTAGTCCTAAGTAGGGTAACCCACCCACCCGGTTTGCCCTGAACCATCCTGGTTTTAATGCTCAAAGTCCCATGTCCTGGGCAGAATGGGATGACTGGCCTCCCTAGTCATAAGGCCTGCAAAGAAGAGGAGGGAGACAACTTTGATCTAGAAGCAGAGTTAACTGGTGGAAACAGAAAGAATGGTCTGTTGACAGGAGGGGTCCAAAGCTAATCTGGCATGGACCAGCCAATATCAATGTCAAACGAGTCAAGGCCAAAGGGAAAGCCTTGGCAGCAAGGCATGTTGACAATACCAGCTCTTGTTAGCACATGTCTTAGCTTTGGATCCAACATAGCAGTCCCAACTGGTCTGAGAGATGTCAGAGTGGAATCAGGTCCATCTGCTCCCCCAAGGTTATCACTTGTTGCTGTCTCCTTTGAACCCACCTCTCCAGGCTGACTAATCTTCCTGAAGAATCACACTCTCTCCTAGCCCCAGTGATGCCATTCCGTTGCCCTCCTTTAGGCTTGCTCCATGCTATGCTGTTGCTTTTTCTTCCCACTCTCCACTCTCTAGGGGATGAGTCCTCTTCTTTAAAGATTTCCCAACCACTTTTATTCATTACTGACAACCCCAGCATACTTAAGACTTTTTTTTTTGAAATGCCACCGACTATGAAATTTTAGTAACACAGGTGTGCTTTATATCTGCTTACATAATGCAGCACTTTGGAGAGCCACAAGTTATTATAACGTAATTATGATTTTTTGCTGCCACACCCACCCATGAAATAATTTTTGCCCTCTTGTGGGGCGGTGTCACCCCCATGGAGAATGCAGGAACCAGTGTCATTCTCCCAGAGTTTTCCACCTCCTTTCTATCTTATTCACACTGTACCCTATAGAGACTGCTAGCATAACATCTATAATATTTAGTAACTCATAGTTCAAATTACTGACCCCGTTTTTAAGGCAGAGAGCAGTTCTAATTGTGTATATGGGGCGTATACTTGTCTTTTAGACACTGGTGCCAGTCATATGTTAGGTCCTCAAACATTTGGTTGGAAGAATGACTGTGTGGCCCACATTTTCCCAGTCTTCACCATCTGTAATAAGACTCTCCACTTCTACATACACCTAAGGCAAGTCTTCTGGACTTTGTGGCCTTATCAGGGTAGCCCTCAGGGAATATCTGACATTTTCTTAGAAACAAGTTTTTCTGGGTGAGCGCAGTGGCTCACACCTGTCATCCTAGCACTTTGGGAGGCCAAGGTGGGTGGATCACTTCAGCCCAAGAGTTCAAGACCAGCCTGGCCAACATGGTGAGACTCTGTCTCTAGTAAAAATACAAAAATTAGCTGGGCATGGTAGTGGGTGCTGGTAATCCCAGCTACTTGGAAGCTGAGGTTCAAGAATTGCTTGAACCCAGGAGGCAGAGGTTGCAGTGGGCCGAGATCGCACCACTGCACTCCAGCCAGGGCGACAGAGCAAGACTGTCTAAAACAAACAAGTTTTCCAACTTCTTCAACTAGTTTCAGTCCTCCTGCATGTTTATCTCAGTTGCCTGGTTTTCTGTGGCATGTTTTCTAAACTGCAGTAGTGTCATTTACAATTCCATAGAAGTGTCAACTTCATCTCTCCAGCAATTTCCTTTGTTTTAGGAAAAGCAGCAGAGCAGATTTTTTGGTTTTATAAATCCATAGCCAGTAACCACCCTTTGTGCTGGGGCCACCGTGTGCTGGCCAATGGATTCCAGCCATCCCAATCTCCATGCCCATTAATATAGGGAGATTATAGGTTATACGGAAAGGCAGAGCAAATGTAAATAGCGGTGCTATTACCTTATGATAGAATGAGTTCAAGGCCCAGAACACTTCCTTGTTCTAGAGACACTGCTATTGGATTTAAGGCCCACATGGATAACCTAGGACAATCACTCTATCTCGGGATCCTTAATTACATCTGCAAGACCCTTGCAGACCCTTTATTTTCCAAATAAAGTCACATTTATAAGTTCCACAAACGAGGACTTGGACATACATTTTTTGATGGTCATCATTCAACCCATGACGGGAATCGAAGCCAAGATTTTAAGAGTAGAAAAAACTGTATCGACAGAGCAAAATTTTAGATGCCCGGATAGCCCAACTTCTGCAATATAGTGAAAGGAACCAGTTTTTGTGCCCAGCCTCCGTTATTAACCTCAGTAGGGAAGGCAACAGGTTCGAGAGGTAGAAGAAGAGACCCAGAGCCCCCCTCCCCCCAGAGGGGGAAAGAGAGGGGGTAAGAAAGAGAGGGAGAAAAGAGAGAGGAAATGTTACATGGGGTTTTACTAGGGGCTTACATACAGGGGAGAGGGTCCAGGGTGGCAGGCTGGAACGAAGAACCACTTTACTTACAGAAATGGCAGTAGTCTGGACAATATATCCACAGTCCTATAGTCCAGTGACAGGAGATGAACAAGAGAAACACACAGCCCTGCGGTCTTGGATTGGGGAGGAAAACTGCAACTGCTTGTGGGCAGCCTGCAGCTTATATAGCATTTTCACGTAACAGTCTCCCCTTAACGACCTCCACCGGGCAACATTCATTTAATCCAAAACTCAGGGCCTTAATCCCTTGTATGGCCCGTGTTCCATTGGTTGGGCCTGGGGCTTAATGTTACTCATAGACAAGAAATGAATCTCTGGGTTGGCCACTCCCAGATCCCCTAACTCAGAAAACACATTCAGGTGTGTCTGCCATGGGGTTCATTCTAAGGTTACGCTGGAGTTATTGCTATCAGGTGTGTTTACCCTACACCAGCATGAATGTCAAGGACACTGTGCACAATGTGACTCACCTGAAAGTCTTCAAGGATCATGGGAGCAGGCTGGGTGTGTGTAGGAGGGAGGGGGAAGCATGGTACATATGTCAATCAAGGTCTCAGCAGGAAACTGATGGTGCATTCAAAAGCATGATGAGAGAGTGTCCAGTGAAGAGACTTTTTGCAGAGGTGTAGGCAGGAATAAAGTCTAGCACAGGGTTTGACTGTAGACTGTCAGTGATTAAGCCACAGTTTTACACTCCCCAGTCTTATCTTATTGGCAGATGATCTCACTGGGTGTGGGGAGGAAAACCAAGTTAGGCAAGAGCAGAACAAGCTCTATCAACGAGGCCTGACTTGAGATGCCTGGATAGCCCAGCTATCAGCCAGTCAACAAGGGATAGTGAGGAACCCCAGGGCTATCAACAGAAGAAAGCTGTTACTAAACTAGGGCTATAAGTCCAAGGTGAAGGAGCTGCCATCCCTAAGGCTAAACAGAATCAGATGAGCATAATTAGAGGAACAGAGGAAGCATGACTCAGGAAAAGCCTAAGGGGATTAAGAACCTTCACACACACACACACACACGCACACACACCCCCCTCTCTCTCCCTTCTCCCTCTGTCTCCTCCTCTCTCTCTCTTTCTTCTCTCTCCCCCCCCACTCCGTTCTCTCCTCTCTCTTCTCTCTCTTCACTCTCTTCTCTCTCCTCGCTCCCTCTTTCTCACCCCCTCTCTCTTCCCCCTCTCTCTTCCCCCTCTCTCTTTCCCCTCTCTCTTTCCCCTGCTCTGCTCTTTCTCTCTCCCTTCTCTTTTCTCTCCCGTCTCTTCTCTCTCCTTTTTCTCTTTCCTCTTTCTCGTTCCTCTCTTCCTCACCCCCTCTCTCCTCTCTCTCACAACCCCTCCCTGTTGTCTCTTTCTCTCTCTCCCCACCCACCCAATCTCTCTCTCCTCCTATCCTCCAATACCCCACAGGCACTTCATTCTGGCTGCTATTAGCTAAAATCTAGAGAGTAGAGAGCAAGTAGCCCTCCTGGGGCACCGAGCAGGGCAGAGAACAGATCGTGAGGGAACATGGAGAACAACAAACCTGAGGGCAAGGTGTGATTCTAGGAAATCTATCCAAGTAGACTGCTCCAGATTGCTTTGGTTTGAATACTAAAGGTTACATGACATATCTGCAGTCACAGTTGGTGAGATCTGGAGGTTGAAGTTAAATTGTTTTAATGGATTCCAATCCAGACTCCAGGATCCAGGAGGTGAGAGATCACACCTGCCTTGCTCACTGCAACACTCCATTCCTGGGCACAGTTCCAGAATACAGTTGGCACTGAAAACAACATTGACTGAATGAATCAAGTCCATCCTTGCAGTTTTGTGCTTTGGGTAAAGATGAGAGGCTCTTTGTACCTGACTCCTTCTTCTATTGAGAAGAGTTTGCTCACCCTCTAATATAAATTTACCTTGGGCTGTTCCTACTCTTTGGGTTTCCTGACATATAAAGACAAGCCTGTAGCCTAGGCTCAAGCTGAGATATACAAAGACAATAAATTATTTCATGGGCCACATTCCCAGGAGGAGTTCAGGATCAGGGCTACTAGCTGACTGAGTTGAGTTTCAGGGCTTGGTTTCAGCCCTAAGATGGGAGCAGGGATTCAGGGGCCTGTGTGTAAAAGACTGGTCAAATGGAGACCAGAAAGGAATTAGAAGTCTTTGCTCACACAGATGCCCTTATTCACTTAACATTACTTTATTGGGCATCAGTCTTGCACCAGACACCATGTCAAATGCCTGGGATGTAAAACCAAGTAAAACACATTCTTTCCCTTTCATTGCTTACATTGTTGTTAGGGAGGCAGGGAAAAGTTTATGAATACATTTTGCAATGAGCTTTTTTTGTAGAGGCCAAAGTTGCCATAGACAGGAGGGAATGCTAATCACTGCCAGGGTCGAAGTGTGAAAGGACAGGAAAGCTTAACAAATGCAGTGATCCCTGAGGTCTGTCTCAGAGCATGAGGGCAAGTTTTCCAAGATAGGGGTGGGGAAGTCAGCTGGACAGAGAAAATGGTACATGGAAAGACACAGTGATGAAGAAGAGGATGTTGCTTTCAGAAAACTGCATGTCTTAGTTGAGCTACTGCAGACTGGGTGGCTTAAACACAAACATTCATTTTTCACAGTTCTGGAGACTGGAAATCTGAGATCAGGGTACCAGTGTGGTTGGGTTTTGGTGAGCTCCCTCTTCCTAGTTTACAGATGGATATCTTCTTGCTGTGTCCTCCCATGATAAAGAGTGTCTCTTCTTATAAGGGCACTAATCCCACTCATGAGAGATTTATTTTTATGACCTAATTACCTCCCAAAGGTCACACCTCCAAATACCATCACACTGGGGATAAGAGTTTCAACATATGAATTTGGGGGATGCAAACATTTTGTTCATAGGACTGTAAGAACTTCTCTATGGGCCAAAGGGGCTAATCAGGGTTCTTAAATGCCACACACAGGAGCCTGGACTTTGTTGCACATGTAGAGTTTGGCTGAAGCAAGGAGAAGGTGAGGCCATGGTATTCTGCAGGCTCCAACATGCTCAGGTTGGAAGTGCCTACAGGCCTTGGCTAATGCCAGCTTCTCCACATGCTATACAATAATAGCCTAGTGTTTCTCATAGTGGGCATATAGCCCAAGAGTCCAGTCTCTTGTGGGGACATTAGCCTTGACCAGAGCTGAACTTTTTATATCCCACTAATCAAAATCACCTATATGGTTTGCAAGGTGATAAGAGTCTCTCCCACTATTTAGCTGTTTAGATTCATGCCATTCAGAGGCATGCTCTAGGAGAGCTATAGGCTAATAAGGAGGATACCAGGCTAAGCTGCTAGGGAAAATCTCCTTTCTCATTTCAAATGTTTGTAAAAGCTGAATTTAAAAAGAAAGCTCAGTGTTTTGAGATGTTTAACCCTCTGCCTCCCACCGAAAAGGCAATACCCAAAAGCAAAATAAGGACAAGTAATTCAAAGTCAATGGTGCAGGGGACTTGAAGCCACTTGGCAGACTCATGGGGGAACCAGGGAATGGCACAGGCTCCAACGGCTGGGGGCTAGGGTCACACTGCTGCCCACAGAAGGGACTCCTGTCCTTGGCAAAGGAACCTACTGTCTTCCAAGGCCCAGTGTGGAAAAAAAGTTGGCCTGGCCACTTTCATAAGTAGGTGTGAGTTCTGAATCCAGGCTTCTAATGTGATATGGTGACATCAAGCCAAAAAGAAAATAGGCTGGGTGTGGTGGCTCATGCCGGTAATCCCAGCACTTTGGGAGGCCAAGGCAGGTGGATGAAGAAGTCAGGAGATCGAGACCAGCCTGGCCAACATGGTAAAACCCAGTCTCTACTAAAAATACAAAAATTAGCTTGGCATGGTGGCGCAAGCCTGTAATACCAGCTACTCGGGAGGCTGAGGTAGGAGAATCGCTTGAACCTGGAATGCAGAGGTTGCAGTGAGCCAACATAATACCACAGCACTCTAGCCTGGGCAACAAGAGCAAAACTCTGTCAAAAAAAAAAAAATAGAAAAAAAAAATTAAAACAAAAGCTCCTGATTTAATGAAACCCATAGGTCCCCCAGCTCAGGCAAATTCAAAACTGCCTGCCAGTAATTCTGACACAACTCTCGTTCAATAGTCTAATATGACAGGCGAGATTTGAAGATCAATAACTATCAACTTAGAATCACAAAACCTGCAACAAAATGAGAAAAATAATGACATCTTTAGACAATAAGATGCAATTTCTGAAAGAAGAAAATTTAACATAGAAGACTGGCATACAAAAATAAAAAGAAAAAAATTATTGTTAACTGTAAACTAGCATTGATTGACTATAAAAACTAAAATGACTTTTGAGAGAGGTAAACAGGTGGGGCTAAAATAATGGTGAGCAATAACATGGAAAATGTGTAAGATCTGAATCTTATATGTTGCTGCGAGAGATATACTTGATGCAAAATAACAGACAGTTGAAAATACAGTTGTAGGAAACTATATATTATACAAACACTAATAAAAATCTGATATAGCAATAATATTAGAGAAAATCTATTCAAGATAAAGAGCATCAAGAGATATAAATAGGAATACTCTATAAAAGTGATGCTTATCCCCAGAGATACATAGAAAATGTGAAATTGCATGCCCAAAAATACAGCAATGGGTATTGAAATAAAGGCCTTACAGAATTAAAAGGTGAAATTGACAGATCTGCAGTCCCAAAAGAACATTTCAGTTCACACCTCTCAGAAGCTGAAAGATGAAAAACACAAAAAATTAGTAGGATAGTAAGAAATTTGAACGACACTTTTGCCAACTGTGTTCTGTATGTCTGTGTGTGTTTGTGCACATGTATATAATTGCAGTATACATGAACACATATGTATATATGTAATATGTTATACATATTATATATACCACACACATATGTTAAGATACAAACATATTTTACCTAAATATACATATCTATACATAACCATTGCACAGGCACAATTTATACACATACATCTTAATCAACAAATAGAAACCATTATATTCAAGTCCATATGTAACTTTTAAAATAAATATTGACCACATATTAGACCATAAAAAATTTTTGATAAACTGAAAGTGCTAATATACACATTATATGCTCTGATCACAATTCTGTTAAATTAAACATGAACAATAGAGTCATAGTTAAAATACTTTACAAACAGAAAGACACATCCAGCCACACACAAATCCCAAGGGAAATACTCTAGAAAGGTGTAAGAAAATATGAAAGTCTAAATAGTTTTAAAATAGAAAATTTCTTAAGACAAAAAGAACCCAAGACACAAATGAAAAGGTAAATAAGTTAAATAAATCAAATGAAAGGCATCTCTAGCAAAACAAAAACAAAGGAAAGAAGAGAAAGAAAGAAATACATTATAATCAAATTTAAAAGACCAGTCTGGGAGAATGTACTTACAACACATGTAGCAGATTCAAGATTCGTATCCACACTATAGAAAGAACCTTTATACATCCATCAGAAAAGGAGAAGGAGTCTGGGCATGCTGGCTCATGCCTGTAATCCCAGCACTTTGGGAGGCTGACGCTGGTGGATTAACTGCGGTCAGGAGTTCGAGACCAGCCTGGCCAAGATGGTGAAACCCCGTCTCTATTGAAAATACAAAAATTAGCTGGATGTGATGGTGCACGCCTGTAATCCCAGCAACTTGGAGGCTGAGGCAGGAGAATTGTTTGAACTTGGGAGGTGGAGGTTGTAGTGAGCTGAGATTTTGCCACTGCACTCCAACCTGAGTGACAGAGCGAGACTCTGTCTAAAAAAATTAAAACTAAAATTAAAAAAAAGAAAAGGAGAAATAAAGTGATATTATAATTTGTTCATTGGGATAAATGTGTATATTAAAACATTTTTTAAAAACTTCATGATACTTTTAGGAAGGAAAATAGAAAACGAGTTATGGGAGGAATAAATTTCAACTTTATACTTAATCTCCTATTTCTTTAATAGAAAGTGCTTGAAATAAAAATTGGCAAAATGTTAATATTTGTTAATTTTGGTACACAAGTAAATTTTACATATTTTGTACTTTTTGTATTTTATTAAGTAATTCAGAATTTTAAGATTGTCAAGGAAACTATAAATGCACTAATTAAGTGGTTAATATTTGTGTATGTGTGTGTATGTTTCTTTATTGCTAGATTGCATGCCAGTATTTTTTCCAAAGCAAGATTGGCACATGATCCCTCAAATACATGAACATTTCCATTTTAATTGACTAAATTGCTCCTAACAAGTTAACATGTTAATGTGTGCTTTATTTTTCTTCAGTTACAGGCAATAAATTACTGTTATGTTTTTACCATGTGCAATGCACAACCATAAGAAAATCAGGACGTGGAATTTCATAGTGGGCATATGCAAAATTGAAGAAAAAGGACAAATACAAAAAATAACTAGGGCACAAATCATCAAGACAGAGTAACCAATACCCCACTTTTTTCAAAAGAAAATATTACTAGTGTGACAGGATTGCAAAATAAGTTCATTCCTTAAGTAAAGTTGTGAAGGAGAGGAAGTGTGCATTGCCATTTGTGCAAATAAGGCACATTGGGTAGTAAGTAACAGAACACACGCCTCAAATTGGCTTCAAATAGTGATGAAGCCACTCTGTGATTATTTACATCACAGAGGAGCAGACAGTAGAGTGGCTGGTCAGAGCTTTCCTGATACCGTCATGCTTTTTAGAGGCCTCTGCTCTGTCAGCCTGGGAGCCATCCTCACCCTCAGGCTGGTAGACTCCAGTCTCTTAGGTCAGAATTGGATTAGAGACCCATTCCTGAACCAGTCATATATAGGGGGAGAAACTGCTATGATTGGTTTAGACATAGAGAATGGAATGGATGCTGGTGAATGCCATTATTTCTGCCATGCTCTTCCTGGGGTTGTTTTTCTCCCCTAGTTTTCCTTGTATTTACGCTCTTTCATTTGCTCAAGGCCTTGTTTTTCTTCTTGCTATTAAAATTGAGGCGCAAATTCCCATGCCAGTTTATATTCACATTTTCATTTGTGTCTTGTCAACAAAAGCATATTTGGAAAATACATTAATGGATTTCCAGCTTCAGTTACTGAGGTAGAACTGAGCAGTACTAGATAGTGAGGTTTGAAGTTATCTGATTTTCCTCCCATTCTTCCTTCCTCTGTCATTCTCTTGTAAGTAATATCATTGCAGAAAATTTGAGAAATACATATGCAAAGGAAAAGTAGAATTGCCCATAATGTCACCACTCAGAGAGAGGCGCTTTATATTTCAATCTGTGTTCTTATAGTGAATTAAAACTTGGGAAATTCTGTATAAAACTTATTTAGAGAATTATGTTTGATGATGATGAAAAAAGCCAAACTCTGTAAAATATTTAAAGAGGTTTTACTGAGCCAATATGACTGACCATGGCTTGGGGTACCATCTCAAGAGATCCTGAGAAAATGTGCCTGCAATGGTTAGGTTACAACTTGGTTTTATACATTTTAGGGAAACTGAAGTTACAGGCAAAGACATAAATTAATACATGTAAGGTATACATTGGTTCAACCTGGAAAGTGCAGTTTGGCAATTGGCAGTGGTGGGGCTTACAGGTCATAGGTAATTTCAAAGATTTTCTGATTGGTAATTGCTTGAAAGAGTCAAGCTTTGTCAAAAACGTTGAATTCAGTAGAAAGAAATGCTTAAGATGGGGAAGGTTGTAGAAGCCACAGGTCTTGTTATGTAGATGAAACTTCTAAGTAGCAGGCTTCAGAGAGAAAGGATGGTAAATGCCTTTCTTTGGACATTAAAAGGTTTTGGAATCTCAGTTAAATCTCTTCTGGATCCAGTAAAGACCTAGAAAGAGGAGATTCTGTACAGAGGTTAATTTCTGTCACAAGAGAGGGCTTTGCAGGGCCATTTAAAAATATATTAGAGAGGCCGGGCGAGGTGGCTCATGCCTGTAATCCCAGCACTTTGGGAGGCCCAGTGGGTGAATCATGAGGTCAGGATCTCGAGACCAGCCTGGCCAACATGGTGAAACCCCATCTCTATTAAAAATACAAAAAATGAACTGGGCGTGGTGGTGAGTGCCTGTAATCCCAGCTACTTGGAGGCTGAGCCAGGAGACTTGCTTGAACCTGGGAGGCAGAGGTTGCAGTGAGCCAAGATTGTGCCACTGTACTCNAGCACTTTGGGAGGCCCAGTGGGTGAATCATGAGGTCAGGATCTCGAGACCAGCCTGGCCAACATGGTGAAACCCCATCTCTATTAAAAATACAAAAAATGAACTGGGCGTGGTGGTGAGTGCCTGTAATCCCAGCTACTTGGAGGCTGAGCCAGGAGACTTGCTTGAACCTGGGAGGCAGAGGTTGCAGTGAGCCAAGATTGTGCCACTGTACTCCAGCCTGGGAAACAGTGCAAGACTCTTGTCTCAAAAAAAAAAAAAAAAAAAAAAAAAGAAAGAAAGAAAAAAAGAAAAATAAATATATGTCAGAGAACCGTATTTTGGGGTAAAATATTTTGATTTCCTTCAGGGCATGCTATGTGTCATGTGATGCTATACCAGATTCAGGTTAGAATTTGGTATCTTGTTGCCACAAAGAGTCTGTTTTAGCAGTTATATGATGTCTATTTTAATGTTAAAGCTGGTCAGCTGTGCCTAAATTCCAAAAGCGAGGGGGTGTAATGAGGTATGTCTGAGCTCTTTTCCCATCATGGTCAGTAATTCAGTTTTTCAGATTCTCCTTGGCCTAGAGGGGTCCATTCAGTCTTTTGGGGGATGTAGGATTTTATTTTTGGTTTACAATGTATATTGGTTTTCTACACACTCTTGTAGAACTAGAGAAGGGAATTGAAGCTTCTCCTAAATGCTCGATTTGATATTTTCTTCCTGCCTCCCATGCCTTCCACACCTGCTTTGAGAAACATGTTGGTGCCTATCTGGTGAGACAGCACTAAATTCTGCATGAACAAACATCTAGACTACAAGGGATTAGGGTTTGCTCCATAGTATGGCTTTATTTCAACCCTGAAGTCTTAAATTGGAAGAGCAACCAGGGCTCACAGGCACTGACTCACCTTAGAGACTCACGCAGAACTTTTGCTCCTGAAACCCAGAGACAAAGAGAGGTGTGACTGGGAAACAATGCTTCCCCTGACAAGAGTCATGATGGAAACTCTTAAGTCATGAGCTTCATTCTTTGGGTTAATAGCACCCCGATTCTGCCAAAGCCGAATCTTTCTTCAAAGCAGAAGATCCAGAATCTGTGAGCTGTGAAAGTGACACTGAAAAATTACTTACTGTGAGTTGAACATTTGGCTGCCACATAGATTTTAATCCTTTCACACTGTTCTCCCCCACCACCATCTTTGCCATCATTTACCAAGGGAGGAAGCCAGTGTTGCTATGCTTGGCCTTGCTAACATCTCTCCTTGCAACCATTGTTCTGAATGTGTAGATTGAAGTTAAAGGCAGTCAGCTCCAACTGCTAGTGGTTCCCAGGAAGACTGACCCCTTCATTACACATCCCTGCAATTGTCATCTGTAGAATGATTTAAAACTCCCCTTCTCACTTCTTCTCACTTTGGATTGTTTTCCCAGAAAGCTACTTCTTGATACTGAATGAATCTTAAATAATCTCTAATGAGTGGAAAAGATTAAACAGATTTCTTCATGGTCAGAGTTGCCAATGCTTGGGTAGATATGCCCTGAATTCCCTGCCTTGTTCCAGACAGATGCCATGACGCTTATGCCAGCAACAGCATCTAATGGGTAGAAATTGTAGTTACATAAAGTCACTTAGCCGTGGACTTGATTTCTTGTTCACTGACTTTGTAGATAGTGGATATCTTTCTTAGTCTCCTTTAGCTGTTGTATTAGGGTTCTCTAGAGGGACAAGACTAATAGCATAGATGTATATTTGAAAGGGCGCTTATTAAGGAGTATTGACTCACATGATCACAAGGTGAAGTCCCACAATAGGCCATCTGCAAGCTGAGGAGCAAGGAAGTCAGTTCGAATCCCAAAACCTCAAAAGTAGGGAAGCCAACAGTGTGGCCTTTAGTCTGTGGCTGAAGGTCCATGAGCCCATGGCAAACCGCTGGTATAAATACAAGAGTCCACAAGCTGAAGAACTTAGAGTCCAATGTTTGAGGGTAGGAAGCATCCAGCATGGGTGAAAGATGAAGGCTGGAAGACTCAACCAATCTAGTCCTTCCATGTTCTTCTGCTTCCTTTATTCTTGCTGTGCTGGCAGCTGATTAGATGGTGCCCATTCAGCTTGAGAGTGAGTCTGCCTCTCCCAGTCCACTGACTCAAATGTTAATCTCCCTTGTCAGCACCCTCACAGACACACCCAGGAGCAATATTTTGCATCCTTCAATCCAATCAAGTTGACACTCAGTATTAATTATCACAACCATTATTCTGTGATCTATAAAATGGCAGTCAGAATACTTAGCAAATAGATTTGTGTGAAGTTTAAATAAAATGACAAAATTAAATACCCACAATTGTACAGCCTAGTATGAGGTTAGTAAATATTAGTTTCCCCACCACCTATCTCTCTGTGACTCAATGTCCATAGCTGATATCCACAAAGAGAGGGCAAAAGCTTGTAATGTTAACATAGTTCACAAATTAATGGGTTAGGGGGCTAAGATAAGACAAATCTTAAATTTTTTCTTGCTCCAAGATTTAAAAATTGTTCATTCAACAGACTTAAAATACAGCAGAAACACACCAGTAACACTCAAAGATAGAAACAGTGGGTGGATGTTGCCTCTGTGGCCATTGAAAGAGAAGCCAGGTTTTCTAGAATATAGTTCTGTGAGGTGTCACAACAGGAGGTTCTTAATTTTACAGCCCATGAAAGCATAAAAAGTGACCAGAAACATCAGCAAAATTCTGAAAACAGTATCTCATTGCTGTTTCTGTTTGGAGACATGTAGATTTTGACAACAAAAATATCAATGAAAGTAGAAGCCTCTCAGCTCCATCACACGGCCAAGACTCACTGGAAGTGAGGGGAACCTTTGAGGTTGGCCTTAAAGTCACACAGGGTTGGGTATAATACTAAGTAAGAGTAGGTCAACACTGGTTTAATAAAACCTCAGAGAAAGGTGGAAATCCACATGTCAAGTCTCCTCCATGCTGCCTTCAGACTGTTGCTAAGTGAAGATTACTAAGACTAATATTAAATAAGAATAGGTTTAGGGTAAAGCTCTGAACATTAAGTATAAGCAAGATTGGTCTTTTCTAGAACCAGCTTTTGGGTTTATCAATTTGCCCCTATGGTTTTTCTGTCTTCAGTTTCATATATTTTTTGCTCCAAATTTATTATTTCTTTTATTCTACTTCTTTTAGGTTCAAATTGCTCTCTAGTTTTTTGGGGTGGAAGCTTGGATTATTGATTTAAGATTCTTCTTTTCTAATATATGCATTTAATGTTTTAAATTTCCCTTTTTTGCTGCATCCCACAGATTTTAATAGGTTGTGTTTCCATTTTCATTAAGTCAAAACATCTTAAAATTTCTCTTCAGACTTGACTATATTATTTGGGCAGGTTTTCAAATATTTGGATATTTTACAGCTATATTTCTAGTATTGATTTTTAGTTTAATTCCATTGTGGTCTGAAAACATGCTTTGTATGACTTCTGCTATTTACAATGTGCTAAGGTGTGGTCTATCTTGTAGAATGTTCCATATGAGCTTGAGAACAATGTGTATTCTGCTGTTTTGGGGTTCAGATAAAGTTAATTGACAGTGATGTTCAGTTCAACTATATTCTGACTAATGTTCTATGTGCTTGATCTATTAATTACTGAATTAGGGATGCTTAAGTCTCTGACTACAATAGTGGATTTTTGTATTTCACCTTGCATTTCTGTCAATTTTGCCTCACATATTTTGATGCTCTGTTGTTAGAAACATACATATTAAGGGCCATTATTATATTTTCTTGGAGAATTGGCTTATTATTGATGGCTTTGTTATTTAATGTTCCTCTTCATCCCTGAAATTTTTTTTTTCTCTGAACTCCACTTTGTTTGAAATTAATATAGCTACCCCAACCTTCTTTTGATTGTTGTTAGAATGGTATATATTTTTCCATCTCTGTCTCTCTCTCTCTCTCTCTCTACCCTATCTGTGTCTTTACATTTAAAGTGGGTTTCTTTCTTTTCTCTTTTAAGACAGGGTCTTGCTCGTTGCCCAGGCTGGAGTGCAGTGGTGTGATCTCGACTCACTGCAACCTCTGCCTCCTGGGTTCAAGTGATCCTCCTTCCTCAGTCTCCTGAGTAGCTGGGACTACAAGCATGCACCACCATGCTAGGCTAATTTTTGTATTTTTAAGTAGACACAGGGTTTTGCCATGTTGGCCAGCCTTAAAGTGGGTTTCTCATGGATAAGGTATAGCTGGGTCTTGTATTTTTATATTTGGATTAATATCTACTATGTTTGTAACTGTTTTCTATTCATTGCATTTTCCTTTATTCTCTGCCTTTTATGATTTTATTTATTTGGTTATGTATTTTTAGGTCTTTCTTTTTTTTTTTTTAAAGGCAGAGTCTCACTCTGTCGCTCAAACTGGAATACAGTGGCGTGATCATAGCTCATTGTAACCTCAAATTCCTGGGCTCCAATGATCCTCCAACCTCAGCCTCCTGAGTAGTTTGGACTACAGGTGTGCACCACTGTACCCAGCTAACTTTTAAACTTTTTGTAGATAATGGGGTTTTGCTATGTTGCCCAAGCTGGTTTCAAATTCCTGGTCTCAAGTGATTCTCCAGCCTTGGCTTCTGAAAGTGCTGGAATTACAGGTGTGAGCCAACATGCCTAGGCTCTGGTTTTAATTAGACATTCTATATGATTCCATTTTATCTCCTCTTTTAACATATACATTTCACTTCTTTCAAAAAATTTACTTGTCCTAGAGCTTGAAATATATATTTTTAATTAATCTAAGCCCATTTAAAATAACGTTATATTGCTTCATTTAAAGTATAGTCACCTTATAACAAAGTATTCCCAATTCCATCTCTTATAACCTCATTATCATTCATTTTCCTTATCTGTATAATATCCTAATAAATTGCTACTACTATACTTTATGCAAAACATTATATTTTATATATATTAAGAACAAGAAAAATAAAGGACTTGATTCTATAACAGATTCATTTATTCCTCCTCCAATATTCTTTCTTTTTTTATATAGATATGAGTACCTTATGTATGTCATTTTCTTCTTCCTGAAAACATCTTTTAATTTTCTTTCAGGTTTGTTGTCAATACATTTTCTCAGTTTTTGTTTTCCTATTTATCCCTCACTTATGAAGGATAATTTTCCTGGATACAAAATTCTAAGTTGGTAAATTTTGTGATTGAACATTAAGTATTTCACCCCATTCTCTTCTTTTGTACCTGATTTCTGATGAGAATTCTGCTGTAACTCTTATCCTTTTTTTTTTCTATAGATAAGGCTTTTTTTCTCCTTGTCTTCTTTCAATATGTCCTCTTTGTCTTTGGTTTGCTGCTGTTTAAATATGATATGGCTAACTGTAGGTGTTTTGTTGTTTTGTCTTATTTTGTTTGTTTGTTTGTCTGGTACTTTTTTGTCGGGCTTTGTGTTTGAGCTCCCTGCATCTGTGGTTTAGTATTTGTCATTAATTTGGGAAAGTTCCTGGCCATTATTACTTCAAACAATTACTTACTGTTTTGCTCTGTTCTCACTTTCCTATCTTCTAGTATGCTGAATTTGCATGTCATACCCACAATTCTTGAATGTTTTTTTCATTTTTAAAATATTGATACTCATTTTCTCCGTATGTTTTGTTTGAGGAGCTTGTATTGACTGCAGTCAAGCTCACAGATTCTTTCTTTACTTTGCCCAGTTTACTGGTAAGTCCATTAAAGGTATTGCTCATTTCTGTTGTACACATTTTTATTTCTAGTATTTAAAAAAATTCTTGCTTAGAGTTTCTATCACTCAGTTTATATTATTCACTTTTTTTTCACTTTATCTACTTTTCCTATTGGAAACCTTATCATGTAAATCACAATTTAAATTTTTCTTCTCTGATAATACTAGCATTTTTGTCATATTGAATGTAGTAATGTTGATTGATGCTTTTCCTCTTCGAATTGTGTTATCTCTTACATTTCACATGATTTGTAAGTTCTTATTAAAAGCTGAACACCACATACTGCATAACGGAAACTGAGATAAGTACGATTTTAATGTATGGTTTTAGGTTAGTTTGGGTCGGCATTGGGTGACGTTTAGTGTTTGATATAGGTATGGTGCCGGAGATTTCAAATCCCTCTAATGTCCTTATTTTTGTCTCCCTTATTGACTATGAGTGCCTTGAGGACTGCTACTCAGAGAGGGCTTATCTGAATCTTGCAGCTCTTTCGGGTTTAATCCATTATTAAACTGGAACCCCGTTGATATGGTAGTAAGATGCTGGGGAGGGAAAGTATTCTATAATTGTATTATTAAAACTCATTATTTTAATAGGAAGAGCTCTGCATGTTAGTATGGAGTAAATAAAAATAAAATTAATTATGGAATAAAGTAAAATAAAAACAAGATGTGTAAGAGTATATAGGGCAGGCTAACTTTTGTTTAAAAATTATAGGTACATTTTAGAAATATGCTTATATTTTCAAACAAATTAATGAAAGGATAAACATAAACCAAAGTAAAATGATCTCCTCCCTGGGGAGACAGAGAACAAAATAGAAAAGGAGAGTGGTAATGAAACTTTAGTGAATATATTTTATTAGATAATTTGGTATTAGATAAATATATACTTTGAAAAAGTTATTTTGATAAAAAGGGAAAAAAGTAATCTCTAAACTTAAGAGCAAGTGTACATAAATGAACAAAATATCTATATCAAATGATTGCATAATCACACAGAGAAAATAATTATTTCAAGTGACTTTAAACACCATATTCCAACTGAGCACCTCTAGTAAGATGTATTCTAAAGGAAAAGTACTCACAATAATTTTTAAGCTTTTTTAGTATTATTATTGTTAGTAATATTTGCATTCTTAGTTTGAAACTATTATATTTATGCTATAAGTTGATACAAATAAGTAATTTTGAATATATTAGAAACAGAATTTTTGTGTAGGAAAAAATAAAAGTTTAAAATCATAGTCATTTAGTAATCGTAATATTGAAGTGGAATCATCAATATAAATTATGACTATTTTTTCTCTTAAAAATATATATATATTTTTCTCTTCACTGAAAAGGCCTAGAAGTGAAGACACACAGAAGCAATATGTAGCCAGCTTGTGGTCCTAAATGCCATTTCCTACCAGGAAAGAACCAGTCTTTGGAGAAATGTATCATTTCACACCTGGGTTAGGAAATGTCTGAGAAGCAGCAGACATTTTGTGGGTCAGAAAGCAAAGGAGCTGTCAAAGAGAAATCATGCAATGGTATCAAAAGGACACAGAAGAATACAGTTGATAAAAGATGGTACAGACCCATTTCTTCCCACTCTTCCCTGCTAAGTATAACTGTAACCCCTGAAAATTACTCAAGAGACAACCAAAGGAGAACTCTAAACACTAGTGGAAGAAGATGAACTGATGTGGGACTCTAAGAGCAACATAGTGGCAGGGTGACACCCATGCCTCCTTTCAAAAGAACAAGGACACCTAGACCCAGTATTTTCCTACCTCAACAGAGCAACAGATGGAAGCCCAGGTAGGCTCAGTCCTCTCCTGGATCCATCAGTAGCCCCTCTGCATCAGGTGAGCCCAACACTACATTTGAGAAAGAACCAATTTGGAGTCTATCAACAAGCAGTCAGGAATCACTCTCCTTCCTCAAGCACCACCAGCAAGAACCAGTGGGAGCCCAAGAAACACCAGACATGTCAAGTAGTCCAATGTAACACCACAAAGTCTCTGAAAATTAAACTGCTATTGGAACCATAGCCCAAAATTTGGCCAAGACTTATGTATGTGATAAATCTGAACAGGGTGACTGCCATTTAAAGTAAAAGATTTAAAGAGGACCCCAGAATCTCTTAACATACTAGACAAAATGTTGAGGATACAGTAGAAAATTACTCATCACACCAAGAACCAAGGAAATGACAACTCGAATGAGAAAGAAAATCATCTGACACTGCACTGAGTTCAATGTTGGAATTATCTGACAAGGATTTTAAATTTTATTTGATAATTGAAGCAAAAATTATAACATAATACTTAAGGTAATGATATTTAAGAGTGAAGAAGATGGCTTCCTAAACAGAATGAAGTTTCCATACTATATTTGAAGTCATAAAATGTTGATACTGGTAGATTATTACATATATATTTTGTAATGCCCAGAGCAACCACTACAGAAACTATACACAAAAATACACCCCTAATGCTATAAATAAGTCAAGATGGAATTCTAAAAAAAAAAGTTCAAGCAACCAACAGAATGGCAATAACAAGAAATAGAAAAAAAAAAAAAAAAAACAGAAAATGAGCAATAAAATGGCAGTTTTGAATACTAATATATCATTAAGTTCTTTAGATATAAGTGGTCTAAATACAC
This sequence comes from Rhinopithecus bieti, assembly GCF_001698545.2. NCBI lineage: Eukaryota > Metazoa > Chordata > Mammalia > Primates > Cercopithecidae > Rhinopithecus > Rhinopithecus bieti. The sequence goes on along the minus strand of NW_016806217.1, from coordinate 1,116,129 downwards.
CAATCAAAAGACAGAGTTTAACAAAGTGGATTTAGAAAATCTTGACTCAATTATATGAAAGAGGCATAATAATCAAATGCAATATGTAGAACTGTTGATTTTGATCTGAACAGGCTAGCTGTAAACAGATATCTTTGGCGTTAATTAGGAGAATGTGAATGTAGATGGTTAATCAGATAATATGAAAATTATTTTTTTATTTTTTATAGTTGTGCTTATGACTCATAGTCATGTTTTTAAAAATGTTATTAACGTCTGGGCATGGTGGCTCATGCCTGTACTCCCAGCACTTTGGGAGGCCGAGGCAGATGGATCACTTGAGGTCAGGAGTTTGAGACCAGCCTGGCCAACTTGGTGAAATCCCATCTCTACCAAAAATATATAAAAAAAATTAGCCAGGTGCGGTGGCATGCTCCTGTAATCCCAGCTACTCATGAGACTGAGGCAGGATAATCGCTTGAACCTGGGAGGCAGAGGTTGCAGTGAGCTGAGATCGTGCCATTGCACTCCAGCCTGGGTGACAGAGTGAGACTCCACGTTAAAAAAAATAAAAATAAAAAGTTATTATTTGTTTATTGAATTATGGAAGGACAAAATTATAGGCTGTCTGGCATTTTAAAAAATGCTCCAGGAAAACAAAAGATGTGAGAATGACTTGGCAAGATGGCTGACTAGAAATAGCTGTGGTCAGAAGCTCCCACCGAGAAGAATAAAAAGGGGGAGTGAATCCTGCACCAGCAATGGAGGCAACTGCCGGAGTGGGAGAGACTGAGCAATGTGGACCCAGGAGGAATTCCCCACAGTGAAGCAAAGCCACAGTGGAAGATCGTGGCCAGACTGCCTCTTTAGGCTGGACCCCCGATCCATCCCTCCTCATGGGGTAGGGCCTCCCTGTGGGAATTTCAAGGTCCCAAATCTACAAGGAACTTAAATGAGTTTACAGGAGCAAAACAAACAACCCCACTAAAAAGTGGGCAAAGGACATGAACAGTCACTTCTCAAAAGAAGACCTACATGCGACCAACAAACATTTGAAAAAAAGCTCAACGTCACTGATCATTAGAGAAATGCAAATCAAAACCACATTGAGATACCATCTCATGCCAGTCAGAATCAACTATTAAAAAGTCAAGAAACAACAGATGCTGGTGAGGTTGCAGAGAAAAAGGAAGGTTTTTACACTGTTGATGGAAGAGAATATTAGTTTAACCCATTGTGGAAGACAGTGTGGCAATTCCTCAAAAATCTAGAGGTGAAAATACCACTTGATCTAACAATCCCATTATTGGGTATATACCCAACGGAATATAAATCATTCTATTATAAAGATACATGAATGCATATGCTCATTGCAGAACTATTTACAATAGCAAAGACAGGGAATCAACCTAAATGCCCATCAGTGATAGACTGGATAAAGAAAATGTGGTACATATACAGTATGGAATATGATGCAGCCATAAAAGGAATGAAATCATGTCCTTTGCACAGACATGGATGGAGCTCAAAGCCATTATCCTCAGCAAACTAATGCAGGATCAGAAAACCAAACACTGCATGTTCTCACTTATAAGTGGAAACTGAACAATTAGAACACATGGACGCAGAGTGGAGAACAAGACACACTGGGGCCTGTTGGTGAGGTTGGGGAGGGAGAGCANCAATCCCATTATTGGGTATATACCCAACGGAATATAAATCATTCTATTATAAAGATACATGAATGCATATGCTCATTGCAGAACTATTTACAATAGCAAAGACAGGGAATCAACCTAAATGCCCATCAGTGATAGACTGGATAAAGAAAATGTGGTACATATACAGTATGGAATATGATGCAGCCATAAAAAGGAATGAAATCATGTCCTTTGCACAGACATGGATGGAGCTCAAAGCCATTATCCTCAGCAAACTAATGCAGGATCAGAAAACCAAACACTGCATGTTCTCACTTATAAGTGGAAACTGAACAATTAGAACACATGGACGCAGAGTGGAGAACAAGACACACTGGGGCCTGTTGGTGAGGTTGGGGGAGGGAGAGCATCAAGAAAAATAGCTAATGCATGTGGGACTTACTACCTAGGTGATGGGCTGATAGGTGCAGCAAACCACCATGGCACACGTTTACCTGTGCAACAAACCTGCATGTCCTGCACATGTACCCCAGAACTGGGCATGATGGCATGCACCTGTGGTCCCAGCTCCTCAGGGGGCTGAGGCAGGAGAATCGCTTGAACTCGGGAGGCGGAAGTTGTAGTGAGCTGAGATTGCACCGTTGTACTCCAAGGCTGGGTGACAGAGGGAGACTCCATCTTAAAAAAAGAAAGAAAGAAAAAGAGAGAAGGAAGAAAGAAGGAAAGAAAAGAGAGAAAGAGAGAAAGAGAAAGAAAGAAAGAAAAGAAAGAAAGAGAAAGAAAGAAAGAAAGAAAGAAAGAAAGAAAGAAAGAAAGAAAGAAAGAAAGAAAGAAAGAAAGAAAAAGAAAGAAGGAGAAGAAAGAGAGGGAGGGAAGGAGAAAGGGAGGAAGGGAGGAGAAAAAAGTATATAAGCAAAGGGATAAATTGATGGAGATACAGGATACATGAAAATAATGTTTTTAGTTGAAATAAATACTAGAGACTCATAACAGGTATTGCTCTTAAAATTCATATGTTTAAGTATGTTAAGTAACATTGTTACTTTTCTTTTTTGAATGACAGCAATTATTATTTGGGTCTTAAATGTTTGACTTTAAAATTTTGTTTTATATTTCCTTTTTTAATAAACTCAGTGAAAACTTTTTAAACTTTAAAAGAAACCATCTATACTCTCAAACCTGCTCTCTTGGTCACAAAGCTTCATCTGTTTTGTTTCTGTTTTGGGCTGATTTGAACGAACTGATGAACTTGACCAAACACAGCAGAGAATTGCTCAATCCCCTTTTACTTTCTTGCTAATTAAATTTTGTATGTTTGCTGTGGAAAAGGGAGGTGGGAAGATTTTAGAACTCCAATTAATTGCAGATGCTGAATCACACCAGCTGAAAGCTGGCAAGCCACCCCATAATTTACATAGTGCATTGGCTGAACAGCTGTGGCTGGGAATGGGTGGGGATGGGTGGGGTGCAAGCCCCTTGACCCCAGTGCTGGTGTCGTAGTGCTTGCCATAACAGACATTTGTGAAAACCTTTCACCCTCCCTATTGCTGTCTTCACTTTTCCTGGCCTCTGTATATTCCTCTGATGCACTTCTTATGGTCCTTAAGCCTCCTTGGTTATTTTGCAATTCAATAACTTTGTTGTAGGTGTGGTTCAAAATTAAAGAGTAGAGACAGAAAGACAAGGATGGATCAAGTTGTTTTTTGTTGTTGTTGCTGTTGTTCTTTGTAATCCTTTAAATACTTTTTTTTTTTTAACCTAAATAATTGTCAGAATCTTCAGAAAGGCAAAGTCTCCTGGTTGCTCCCAAGGTTGGCAATCAGAATGGCTCATCTTATTCATTCTCCAAACACTGGGGCCACCCAGAATTTATTATTTTCTCCTTGTTTTGGATGTGTGTATGTGTGTGTTGGGGTGTGAGTATTCAAGCACATGTGCTTGATGCTAAAACACACACATGGCCTTGGCCTTAAACGTTCAGCTGTGTCTGCTCCACACCCTGACATTAAAATAAACTGTCTTTTGGAATAAGATTCTATCCCCTAGACTCCTGGTTGAAGAGGATTTTAAGCTTGTGAACTCTGCTTACCGTAAGCACTGAAAAAAATTAGGAACAATCAAATCAACCAGGTATTCATCGTTCTCAGTGTCATGTTAAATTTTTAAATCTAGAAAGTGAATGTTGCTAAAGTCTGGGTCGTGGAGACCAGTCTCAGAGGTGAGCGTGCAGTTGTGCATGAACAGTGCTTGCTTGGAGCTTTGTCAAGTATAATTCATAGAGAGGGAGGTATGTGAGACCTGCCATGAGCAGTATGTCAATTTCAGTTAAATGATGCCTAGAATGTGCCTTTACATGTGTTTTCTCATTTAATCTTCATAATCATTCTGTAGATAGGTGAGTAAGACACAGAGATGCGAGGCAGTTTGTCTAGGGTCCCCTAGTTATTGCATTGATTCATTCATTTATTCACTCATTAATGCATTTATCTTTTACTATGATCTTATTTTATACTAGCCACTGTATGACATGTCTGGGATATAGGTTAGGTTAGAAAAATAAGCATGACTCTTCCTCTCACGCAGTCATACACTAGAGGAGAAGAGTGGTTTAAATCAAACATATAAATAATCACATCAATAATTGAGTAACAACAGATTGAGGTAAACGCCATGAAGGAAAGGAATGCTGATCTTGAAGAGTACATCACATAGGGAACATGACTTGGACTCCTGGGGTCTTTAAGGAGGTGATGGTGAACCTGAGATGTGAAAGATGACAAGAGTCAGCCAGTGGACTGAGTAGGGGAAGAGCATTCCAGACAGAAAGGTCAGTACACAGAAAAAACCTGAGAGGCTGTATTTTTAAAAACTACAAGGTTAGGGATGCTGAAGTTAGAGACCAACTTGGAGCGTGACTCAAGAAGAGAATAGAGAAAGAGAGAAGTTTCAGATCATTCAGGGGAGAAATGGGAAATTGCTATGAAGATCTTGCTATTGTCAATCAAACAGACAATGGCTTGGAGATATGAGTTAATATTATTTGCAGTTTGTGTAAGAGTAGATGATAGCATTAACTGGGTTATTGGCAGGACAGATGGAGATGTCTGGATAGATTTCAACATTGCTTAGGAGACAAAATCAATCCCACTTGGTGATAATTTGAGTATCAGAGTTGAAGGAAATGAAAATAACTAGGATGATTTCTGGCCTGCTTACCTATGCAGTTGAATAAATTTAAGAGGGCTGGCTTGGGGTGCAGAGAGATTCAAAGTTTGGTCCTGGGTTGATTGTGGCAGGATCGATGTGGTTAATATGGCTTGCAGGCCTCCAAAAAGAGATTTTGAATGGCCAACTGGGTACAACTTCTCTGAAGTTCAGAGAAGAGCCTTTGCGTGAAAGATTGTTTGAGAGTCATCGGCATTTAGGTAGTAGCTATGGGTGGAGATTGTCTTGCTCGAGACAGTGGTAATGACAAAAGACAAGACCTGGGACATCATGTTGAGAAATTCTATCAGGTGGGTTGGGGCAGGAGGGTGAGCTTGCCAAAGCTACTGAGAAAAAGAAACCCAAGGATGAAAGGAGATAAAAAAAGAATGTAGGATTCTGGAAGCCAAGGAAGATATTTCCAGAAGGAGCATGAACAGTGTCATATGCCTTGGGTCAGGTAAGCTGAGGACTGAAGGGGTCCCATTATGTCTGTAATATGGTTCTTAGACTGTCAACTGGAACTTTCTACCTGACTTTTAAACATTAAGACTCTTCTTTTGAGAGAAAATGTTTGCACCCCACGTCTCCCTCTATGGCCCACTCTAATTTTCTCTCTCTGTCTTTGCACAAACTTCTTGAAAATATTTTCTGTGTGCTCACCCTCTCTCTCCATTTCCCCTCTTTCTTCTGAGTCTTCCGCCTGCTCAAACCTACTTCTTCTCCATTCCCATGCCTACACACTTCTCCTGTTTCCAGTGTGCCCTTTGCATTTTGTATCATGGTGATGTGATATGGTTTGGCTGTGTACCCACTCAAAATCTCATGTCAAATTGTAATCCCCAGCCAGGCATGGTGGCTCAAGCCTGTAATCCCAACACTTTGGGAGGCCGAAGTGGGCGAATCACCTGAAGTCAGGAGTTTGAGACTAGCCTGCGAACATGGTGAAACTCTGTCTCTACTAAAAATACAAAAATTAGCCAGGCATGGTGGTGCATGCCTGTAGTCCCATGTACTCGGGAGGCTGAGGCGGAAGAATCACTTGAACCTGGGAGGCGGAGGTTGCAGTGAGCTATCGTGCCACTGCACTCCAGCCTGGGCAACAGAGCAAGACTCCATCTCAATAATAATAATAATAATAATAATAATAATAATAATAATAATCCCCATAATTCCCATTATCCCTACATGTCAAGGGAGAGACCAGGTGGCGATGGTTGAGTCATGGGGGCTGTTTCTGCATTCTGTTCTCATGATAGTGAGTTCTCCCAAGATCTAATGGTTTGATAAGTGTTTGGTAGTCCCTCTTGTATTCATTCTCTTTCTTGCTGCCTTGTGAAGAAGGTGCCTTGCTTCCCCTTTGCTTTCTGCTGTGACTGAGGCCTACCCAGCATACCAAACTGTGAGTCAATTAAACCTCTTTTCTTTATAAATTACTGAGTTTCAGGCAGTTGGGGTTTTTAAAATTTTATTTCTATAGGTATTTGGGGAACAGGTGCTATTTGGTTACATGAGTAAGTTCTTTAGTGGTGATTTGTGAAATATTTGTGTACCCATCTCCTGAGGAGTATATATACTGAACCCAATTGGTGGTCTTTTATCTCTTACCCGCTTCCCACCCTTTCCTTCTGAGTCCCCAAAGTCCATTGTATCATTCTTATGCCTTTGCATCCTCATAGCTTAGCTCCCACATATCAGTGAGAACATACGATGTTTGGTTTTCCATTCCTGAGTTACTTCACTTAGAGTAATAGTCTCTAATCCTATCCAGGTTGCTATGAATGCTGTTAATTTATTCCTTTTTATGACTGAGTAGTGTTCCATTGCGCATATATATACATACATATCTCACAGTTTCTTTATCCATTCATTGATTGATGGGCATTTGGGTTGGTTCCACATTTTTGCAATTGTGAATTATGCTCCTATAAACATGCATGAGCAAGTATTTTTTTTTTTTTTTTTGTATAATGATGTCTTTTCCTCTGGGTAGATCCAGTGGGATTGCTGGATCAAATGGTAGTTGTACTTTTAGTTCTTTGAGGAATCTCCACACTGTTTTCCATAGTGGTTGTACTAGTTTACTTTCCACCAGCAGTGTAAAAGTGTTCCCTTTTCATCGCATCCATACCAACATCTATTTTTTCTTTATTTTTTAATTATGGCCATTCTTTTAGGAGTAAGGTGGTATCACATTGTGGTTTTGATTTGCATTTCCCTGAAAATGGACTAATGCATGATGTTTGCATAGTAATATTTCGATTCACATATTTAAATTTATAAATATTTTATTTTACATCTGCTTTCGATGTCCTATATAAAAGCTTCTCATGCCCAAAATTTATAAAATTTCACCATTTTATTATTTTATGCTTTTATATTTTATATTTAATTCATCAGTAATTACTTTTAGTATCAAGTATGAGGTAAAGATTTAACTTTCTTTGACTCTAGATTGCTAGATAGTTGTTTCAGAAGCATATACTGAATGCCTTCCTCATCAATTGGAAATGGGATCTTTATTGCTCTTCCTTTAGAATTCTTGGAATGAACTACTCAAAGCTCTTCTTTTCATTCACAGTCTCATAGACTGGCAAATCAATAAGAATTGGGAAGACAAAACTCTAGAATAGTGAAAAAAATCAACAATCTTGAACACAATCTTCAGAACACACAAAGCATTGCACTCCTGGTGTTATATTGTATCAACAAAATGATAATAAGAGGGAAAATGGCCTAAAATAAATCATTTCCTATAGCAATAACAAGAGCAAGGCACACATACACACACACACACACACACACACACACCCCAATGTGCTAATATTATTATTAACCCTGGTAGACAATACTTTGTGTGAAGTAGATGTTTTTTCATTGGTTTTTTGATTTGCTTGAAACCTGATTCCATCACATGGGATACTCAATATCCCAAAGAGCTTATCAAGTTGTTACTTTCAACTTACCTGAAATGAATTCCAAATCACTGACTTTAATGTTGCTAGACCAAAATTTCTGGCCTTGTCTTTATTAGATTGAGAGTAACTTAAGGTCAGTCAGCTCCCTATCTACTTGCAGTGTGATCTCTGGTGCACAGAGCTCAGTGCCAGGAAATACTGTGCTGCAATGATTCGTTCCCTTTTATTGACTACATAGTCATAGACTGGACTCTATATTAGGAAGATGAACAACAGGTATTTTGTGCCATTTAGGCAAGTACAGTTTATAGTGGAAATAAGGCAAATAAACATACAATTAAAATAAATAAGATAATTTCTACGTAAATTTAGAAATTAGGGCTGGGCACAGTGGCTCGTGCCTGTAATCTCAGCACTTTGGGAGGCTGAAATGGGCAGATTACTTGAGGTCAGGAGTTCGAGACCAGCCTGGCCAATATGGTGAAACCCTCTCTCTACTCAAAATACACAAATTAACCAGGTATGCTGGTGCGTGTCTGTAGTCCCAGCTACTCCTGGGGCAGGAGAATCGCTTGTACCTGGGAGGTAGAGGTTGCAGTGAGCTGAGATTGCACCATTGCACTCCAGCCTGGGTGTCACAGTGAGACTCTGTCTTAAAAACAAAATTAGAAATTAGTATATGTATGTCAAGTACTCTGTGAACAAAAGAGAGGCAGTCTCTCTCTTTCGACAAATGTAAACTGTATATGGCAGAGAAGCAAGAATCTTCTGGCTAGAGAAGGAAGAAATGTGTACATGGTACAGAGACGACAACATGAAAAGAGACATGGAAGCTCCATAGGGTGCTGGCTGCTTGAGGAAGGAGCTGTGGCTTATGGTGGCTGGAAGAGCCTGAGAGGAGCAGGGCAACTGCACGTGGAGAGATGCAGGTGGCATCACCCTGTAGGACTCTCTGTACTAGTCTAAAGAGTTTAGTCTTTGTCTTAGAGAGCTGTAGGAATGCTCAGACAAAGGGAAGGTGTAATCAGAACTATGGTTTGGATAGATCATGCAGACAGCGTCAAGAAGTATATGTAGGAAAAGGAATTGGTGGGGGACTGGAAAGAAGAATTGGTGGGGTACATTCTGCAACAATACAAGGGTGGAAGCTTCAATTTAAACAGAATCCAAATACTTCTTACCTACTCTATGTCTAATCCTAGGCACCTTGACTGTTGCCTTCAGTATTGTACCAGACTCTTAATTTGGATTCCTACTTAGGTCCTTGTGTCCCCACAAGCTATTCTTAAGGCAGCAGCCCCAGTGGTCTTCTTGAAATCTAAGCCAGAGTCAGTTCATGTCACTGCCCATCTCAAAACTTTCCAGTGTTCCCATTTTGATTACAGCAAAAGATATGGTCCATACAATGGCCCACAAATCCCTACATGGTCTGGCCCGTTGACCTCTCTGTTTTATCTCCCAGGACTCTCTCCAATTGTCACTTGGCTCCAGACATGGTGGCACCCCCTTCCTCCCTCCAACATGCAAGGACTTTCTTGCCTTAGGCCTTTGAAATAGCTGTTTCTTTAGCCTGGGGTGTTTTTCCCCTGCATATCTGTATAGTGAACTCTTATCTTCTGTAAGTCTTTGTTCAAATGTCACATTGGCCACCATATTTGAATTGCCACCTACTTCAGCACTCCTATTCTTCCTTATCCAGCTCCACTTTTTCTTTAGTCCCTCACAGCACTTACCACCTTCTCCCATAGTAAAATAATTTACCGATTATTAAGTATATTGTCCCATTGTCACTGCTGAAATGTAGACTCCATGAAAGCAGGTGTTTGGGTTTCGTTTCCTGATGGATTCCAACTATCTTAGAGAGTGGCTGAACATGGTATAGATTCAATAAATATTCATCAATGAAAGAATAAGTTGCCAAATTGATAGCAAAAATGGGTTAAATTCTATAAATACATTGAAGATATAAGGGGCTGTAGTAGATACCTGCTGAGACAGAGAGGGTGATAAAGACAGGGAGAGGAGGAGAAAGTAACTCCTGTTACATGGCTGAAGGTATTACTCTTCAAAGCATGGAATACGAGGAAAAATACATGCAAGCTAGAAAAGAAAAAGACCACTATTTACATGATCAACGTGTTTACTTTGAGAATAGGAGGCATTTGGTGGGATTTTGCTGAGAATCTTCAAATTATGTTATTGATAAGGTTCTAGGCTTATTAATCACAAATGGACCTCTGCCGTGACTCTACCTTCTGAATTATTTATGTATATGTCCTTGGATGTCAAATAAACTCATGGTAGTAACATTTGTTTTAATATTTCCTAAGGCAAAACATTACTAAGCATTTTTTAAAATCAAGGCCTGAGGTTGATTGAAGTTAGAAAAAAAGTCTAAATATAGATATTTAAAAAGAATTGCATTTTTGTAATGACATTTTAAAGCACAGAAAAGCTGTGAATACTTTGTTTCAATCAGACCAAATTCACTTTTATAACAAATAAACTGAAAATTCATTAGGTAAAATCTTTCCAGGCATCCAGGCCTTGCAGTGTTTCTCTCCCTTAGTTTCATTTCACTGGAAGGAATTCTGGTAGGCTTAGAAGTCATATGAACTAACCAGGGGAGGGATGGAATTGACCTTCATTGCCTGGTGGTTACTCTCTGTGTATTGTGACATGCACATACATGCAAATAGAGAAAACCTCCATTTAATTCCTTAAGCAATTGTAACAGGCAGGCATCATTTTCATTTAAGATTGAAGATTGGGACTCAAAGATTTGCATAACTTGGGGAAGATCACACCATATGAAGGAAACATATTCAAGCCCAGCCTAAACTTGAGTTCTCCCACAGCCAGCTGCCTCTCACATGAGGTCAAATTACCTGACGTACATAGAGTGAGTTTGGAAACTTAATAAAAACTCTCCTTCTCTCTACCTAAGTCCCTGGCATTCGGCTCTGAACAAGTCCTTTGAGGGTAAGAGGTACTGATATTAAGAATACTTACTAAGATACCACACCAATGCTTCCATTGTCAGCTCACAGTGCACACACATTCACGGAGTTTATCAGACTCCGTCCAGCCTGGGATACTCTGAGCCTCTAAGAGCCCAGGGAAATCAGATGGCAAAGTTGGAGTAGGAGACCAAATCACCCATCCTCATTCGTCATACTGATTACCTTGCCTGTAGCTAAACCTGTCTTTAATCTTAAAATTAAATATTTTTAAAAAGCGTTTCTTCCTGTGGAATTGTGTTTTAGAAATTCTGATTTTCTTTTCCAATTTCTCTTGGAGATCAAATTTGAAGAAAATGTTATTGAATACTTACATGTTAATTTGCTACAGGTAATTACAAAAGAGAATATGATGACATAAATATATTTGTGTTTCTATTGTCATAAAACTCACCTTTCAGTTCTATTTAGTAAAAGCTTACTCTGTATATGGACCCATGCAGGTATAGGACATGGTATCTGCTTTCTCACGAGCAACAGATGAACAGGTAACTTTGAGGCAGGGAGGATGTGGTTATGCAAAGAAAGATGATAAAGAAGAAATAGGAGAGCTAGAAGACAAACAGCCATGCATGGTATGTGATAAAAAAAAAAAAAAAAAAAGCTAAGTGAGCACATGGACAGAGTGCTAAAGCTCTAAGAGAGGGGAAATCCTTTTATTTCATGGTAGTGAAGAATTTACCACCTCATAATAGTTTTGTGACCTTATGAAAAGAGCTCAGGCTCTCTCAGCTCTGGTTTCCCCATCTGTAAAATTGCAATGACAACAGTTTACCTCTGAGGATACTTGTGAAGGTGAGGTGGTGAGCTAAAGAGCTAAGTAATCAATTAGTGGCGTTTATTATCATCATTATTGTTATTCAATGAGGAGATGATATATTTGAGATAAGCCTTCCTAGACAGAATATTTGAGGAAGTTTAGGAGAATAGGGAACATCTATGTGGGTATGGGATGGTGGGGGGTGGAAAAAAATGGTGAACAGGTGGCATGTGCATTGTATGATCGGGAAAGGAGAGATGGGAAAGGAGCTGTCAGGTTATGTCCTGGTTCCTGATGCCGGGTAGTGTGTGGTTAGGAGGGGATAAGAGGCTAGGGCTAGTTTGGGGGCAATAGTTATATTATTTCTCACATGGCTTCTCAATTAACTTAGGATATTTTTCCTAAAGTGTTATCTCTGTCAGGAAAAATTGTGGGAAGAGTTTGAAATGGATAAAATTACTAGGTGTCCTGTTTAGCTGCCTTTCCATGTTGCCTAATTCTATAGGGATCTGTACTTCTTTTGAGCCATTTTATAAATCTGTAATGTGTAGAAAGCTTATGAGAATGCAAATGACTTTTTCCTAGGAATGCAAATAAACTTTGTCCAGTAGAATCAAATGTATTATTGCCCAGTAACTATTGACATCTTCTGTGTTTATTTATTTCAGCATTTCTGATTGCACGGATGCATGTGTTGTTTGAATTCTCCCTCATACTGATCGTAAATCTTAGTGGTTCACTCATTACTTAAAGAAAATCTTTACATATATCCATTTTATATTTGTTAAGAGTCATATTTTATTGGGAGATCGAGGCAGGAGGACCATGAGGTCAGGAGATCGAGACAATCCTGGCCAACATGGTGAAACCCCATCTCTACTAAAAATACAAAAATTAGCTAGGCGTGGTGGCATATGCCTGTAATCTTGGTTACTTGGGAGGATGAGGCAGGAGAATTGCTTGAACCAGGGAGTCAGAGGTTGCAGTGAGCCAAGATCAGGGCACTGCACTCCAGCCTGGCGACAGAGCCAGACTCTGTCTCAAAAAAAAAAAAAAAAAAAAAAAAAAAAAAAAAAAAAAAAAAAAAAAAAAAAGAGTCATATTAACACCTCAAGGGCATTTTGCTGAGCATAATTCCTTTCTGGAAGGTCACATGCATTCTGGCAGGGTGTGTCAAGAGGGGTAAAGAGGGGAATAGATGAGAAATAGTCTGTTATGCTAATAGTCCCTATTGCCAAATCTTGCCAAATTGTCTTACCACCATTCCCACCCCCAAGTTGAAAAAATAAGAGTTTTGAATTAAGATCTAGAGCGTTTTAATTTTTTTTTTCCTCAAAGTATGCTCTGCAGAAGAACAACACCATATATGCTGGGAACTTGTTGAAAGGCAGAATCTTAAGATTCATTCCAGACCTACTATACTTTAATCTGTATTTTAATGACACTCTCATGTGATATGCACCCATTAAAGTTTAAAAAGTGCTGATCTAGAACAAAACAGTGAGACCCTACAACTCTCAGTTCACCACCTCTCTGCTTCCTCGTACCTGGCTAAGACAGAGGTTCAGAGTCCATGCAGTGGCAATAAGAAAAGCCACAAGCCATGAGAGCTTAATTTTTTCTTTTATTAAATAAGGGAATCAGCATAATTGTAAGTCTCCAAAGGTTGAAACAGTTCAAGTTGAATGAGCATAGAGACAGAAGATAATGGGATATATATACAGTATTCTAGCTTAATGATGGGGATACATTCTGAGAAATGCGTCAGGCAATTTCATAGTGTTGTGAGCATCATAGAGTGTACTCACACAGATCTAGATGGCATAGCCTACTCCATACCTAGGCTGCATGGAATAGCCAATTACTCCTAGGCTACAAACCTGTTCAGCCTGTTACTGTATTGAAGACTGTAGGCAATTGTAACACAATGGTACTTGTGTATCTAAACATAGAAAGGTACAGTAAAAGTACCGTATAACAGATAAAAAAATGGCATACTTGTATAGGGCGCTTATCATGAATGGAGCTTGCAGGACTGGAAGTTGCCCTGGGTGAATCAGTGAGTCGTGAGTGAATGTGAAGGCCTAGGACATTACTTTGCATTACTGTACACTTTGGAAACACTGTTCACTTAGGCCACACTACCTTTATAACTTTTTTCTTTATTTAATAATAAGTTAGCAGCTTACTGTAACACTTTAACTTTATAAACTTTTTAATTTTAAAAAACTTTTTGATTCTTCTGTAATAACACTTAAAACATAAACACATTGTACAGCTGTACAAAATTAGATTCTTTTGTATATCCTTATTCTAAAGCTTTTTTTCTATTTTAAATGTCTTTTTTTACTGTTTAAAGTTTTGTTAAAATGAAGACATAGACACACAATAGCCTAGGCCCACACAGGGTCAGGATCATCAGTATCACTCTCTCGTCCCACCTCTTGTCTCATTGGAAAGTCTTCGGGGCAAAAACACACACGGAGCTGTCATCCGCTATGATAACAGTGCCTTCTTCTGGAACACCTCCTGAAGGACCTGTCTGAGGCTGCTTCAAAATAATTTTTTTATAAGTATACTCTAAAATAATGATGAAAAATATAGTATAGTATGTATTTCATAAATTAGTAACATAGTCATTTACTCTTATTATTAAGTATTACGTACTGAACATAATTGTGTGCACTATAATTTTTTACAATTGGCAGCGCAGTAGGTTTGTTTACACCAGCATGACCACAAACACGTGAGTAATGCATTGAGCTGTGACACAGCAATGACTATGATGTCACTGTATGAGAGGAATTTTGTGGCTTTGTTTTAATCTTATGGGACCACCATTGTATGTGCAGTCCATTGTTGACTACAACATTGTTACGCAGAACATGATTTTGTGTGTGTGTTTGTGTGTGTGAATCCAATGAGGATATTCTGCAGCTACCCTGCTATATCCTAGCAGAACCCTTTCCTGCAGGAGCATGCTGCAGACTGTTCTCATTGGTTTGATTGTTCTCAACACCAACAGCTTTGCCACTCATCTTTGGACTCTTCCACTCTTTTGGATTTGAGATATTGACTACATCTCCTCGATGCTCTCCAAGAACTTTTTTTTGCCACGAACTCTTTGACACTTGTGTTGCTGGAGGACTTGAATAGGCTACCTTTACCCTGGCAGACCCATACTCTGGCACTAATCAGTTCTACCCTTCGAAATGGGGAAGATAATCATGGTCTCTGGGGCTACACCTCATATGCAAGGGCATTGGTGGAAATTGGCTATGGTTCCCACAGATGAGCACACAGTATATATCTCATTTACATGAACGAGTGGTCTTTTCAAATAAAACTCTTTTTTTTTTCCGGCTGGAGTGCAGTGGCACGATCTTGGCTCAGTGCAACCTCTGCTTCCTGGGTTTAAGCGATTCTCCTGCCTCAGCCTCCCAAGTAGCTGGGACTACAGGCACATGCCACCATGCCCAGTTAATTTTTGTATTTTTAGTAGAGATGGGGTTTCACCATGTTGGCCAGGATGGCCTCTATCTCTTGACCTCGTGATCCACCCTCTTCGGCCTCCCAAAGTGCTGGGATTATAGGTGTGAGCCACCGTGCCTGGCCTAAAACTCTTTGACTTTTCACACACAAGGGTACAATCAATATGCTATCATGGGTGAGTTTAACCAAGTGTCCTTTAACATTACCTTAGACTCCAGGGTTTCTCAACCTTGGTAATATTAATTCCTAGGGCAGAACATTTCCTTTTGTGGAAGGGCTGTGCTGAACATTGTATAATATTTGTCAGCAGTCCTGGCCTGCACCCACTACATACAAGTACCCTCCTCCCTGATGTGACAACTAAAAATGCCACCAGACATTTGCCAAATGTCCCTGGGGAGTGAGGTAGAGGGAGGACAAAATCACCCTTGGTTGAGACACTTATCTCTGTGTGCCAGGTTGCTATTATTTGCAATCCTAACCCTGGAGACAAGAAAAATCTCCCAACATCTGACCTGGAGGCTCACAGAAAAAAAGTGCTTGTCAGTAACCATTACACTTCTATTTGGGATTCCTGGGTGCATAGCAAAATAGAAAGTCATCAGTTTTGTTTTGCTTTACTGATGTGTGCTTTAGGGGAAAAGCAAAGTGATCTGGTTGTGCTTGAATGAGATAGTGGTATTTTCATAACACAATTAGAACAGGGAACATTGCATGCAATTAGGTTGAAGGATGCCTTCTTTAACATGCACTTGGCATAACAGAGCCAGCAGGTTGCAAATTATGGAATGTAGATTTTCATTATTGGGTCTGCATAATGTATAGCTTGCACTTAACAACCCAGGTCTGAGGGTGGGTAGGAAGTATGTCAATTGTTTGGTATGGTAACTAAGGTTTAACACTTTCTACCTCTAGTTTTTTATTGCTGTTTCCTTAATTTAAGCACATCTGCCGCTGTATTTGCATTTTCTTCAGTAGCTCTTTTTTCTAGTGTATTACCTTCATGGTCGCTGCCATGGACTATCAGCATCCTATGGAAAATCATTTTAGAATCCTCCCAATGCTGGAGAGAGCA
Organism: Rhinopithecus bieti; assembly: GCF_001698545.2. NCBI lineage: Eukaryota > Metazoa > Chordata > Mammalia > Primates > Cercopithecidae > Rhinopithecus > Rhinopithecus bieti. The sequence goes on along the minus strand of NW_016806217.1, from coordinate 1,100,020 downwards.
GAGATGTGAAGCCTGGCCATCCCCAATCCAGGCATGCCCAATGAGATGACTGGGAAGACCATGGCGTCAGTTTTTTCATTGGACAAAATGGGAGGAGGGGCAGTCAATGCTCATTTTCCAGTTCCTGCCTGACCCTCTCTGACCCTTTACTTTTTAAATCATTCATCAAATGACCATTTTAAAGTTTTTAAAAATTTTCAGTTCATCATTTCTATCATTTTCATCGTATTTCACTGGGCCCTTATTCTTGCCAGGAAACTCTCTGCCCTAGTTCAAATCCTAGCTTACCACTTACGACAGTAGTCCCCCCGTTATCTGCGGTTTCACTTTCTGTGGTTTCAGTTACTCAGTCAACAACAGTCTGAAAATATCAAAAGAAAAATTTCAGAAAGAAATAATTCATACGTTTTCAATTACGCACTGTTCTGAGTAGTGTGATGAAATCTCTCTCTGTCCCTCTCTATCCCGCCTGAGAGGTGATGTATCCATGTGTCCAGCGTATCTGAGCTGTAGACACTACCTACCCATTAGTCACTTAGCAGCCGTCTCAGTTATCAGACCGGCGGCCATTGTATTGCAGCAGTGCTTGTATTCAATTATTTAACTCAACTATTCTATTTTATTATTGATTGTTGTTAATCTCTTCCTGTGGCTAATTTATAAATTACACTTTATTATGAGGTATCCATATACAGGAAAAAACACAATATACATAGGATTCAGTACTAGCTGTGGTTTCTGGCATCCATTGCAGTGGAGGTGCTTGGAATGCATCCTCATGGACTACTGTAGCTGGAAAATTTACTAAACTTCTCATCAGGGGTCATAGTCAAAATAGATAAAATTGTTGAGGCTCAACCAGTTCAAGCAAAGGTTCAACCAGTTCAAGAAGATGGCAGCACAGCCCAGGAGCAGGTACTGGGAGTTCCTGCTGTACCAGGCGCTCAGCTTTGAGTCACTGGATCATGTGGAAGCAGGGAGGGGAACAGGCGAAGTGGGGAGCAGTCAAAGGAGGTGACCCAGAGGAGGATTTGGAGTAGCCAGAGCACAGGAGAGTGCTTGGGAGAATCAGGGTAGCAGATTTATCACAGGTGTGGAAGCCACAGCCTGATTAAGTTCCAAGCCTGATTAAGTCTCACCTGCCTCGTACAAAATGGAAATTCAAATAGTGTTTACTTGATAGGGTTATTATGGTGCTTACCTGAGATTTTGCAAGTAAAGCACATAGCACAGGGCCTGACGCAGCATAAGTGCTCAATAAATATTAGCCGATATTATTATCATTACCTGATTGTGTCTTCCATATTTCTTTTGGTGCTTCTTCATTGCTTTATCCTACCCACATGTCTATTCTGTGTATTTCTGGTTCTATTTCCCCATTTCTCTATTGTTTTTGTTTAAAGTTTTCTCATGTCTCTAATGTTGTTTCCGCCCTTTTATGTTTCTCTATTTTATTTCTTCTTTCCTGTTAGTATTTTTCATGCATTTCTCCCAAATTTGTGTGGGAATGAATATGTGAATGGAATGGGAATATGAGGCAAAAAGCAATTTTCAAAATAATGGATGCCTGCAAGTGAAAATGAAGGGAGGGGTATATTTCACTGGCACCATAACTAGGATTCACAGACTTTCTGCTGAATTTTGAGGTTATGGAAAACCCATGTGCCTGTATGATAGAGTTCTATCCATAGGAAGAGGAGACCTAGAGGAGAGTATTTGGGGTGTTGTGTCAGGGCCAGAGACTGAGCTATGGGCAAATAATATAGTATGTTCCCAGACTTGAGTCAGACCCCAAGAGGAAGGAAGAGTGAGGTGAAAGCTGAGAAAGTCATTTGTGCAATGGACTCTGTAAGTAAGATCAGAGACAAGGAGTAAAATGCCTGAGCTCAAATGATGATAAGCAACCCCAAACTAGAGACAGGATCCTTCTCCCCACTTCGAGCAGATCCCAGCATGAATCCTGCAGTGTGGTGATGGCAAAAGTCAGTGCTGGACCCCTGGGACTCCTGGAGCTCCTCACATCTCTGAGAGTACCAGCAGCAGGTATTCTGATCAAAGCAGAGGTGTTCTCATGGGGGGATGGTTTGGCCAAATGTATCTACAGTGGCCTGTGGGAGTGGGCATAGCATGTGAAGACCAGAATAAAGAATTCGTAAGAGAAGTGGTTGTTAGCTGTCAATGATGCTCAAAATAACTGAAATTCATGGCAAGTTAGAGCCATGTGGAGTGATGCAAAGATTCTGAGGGTACCCGTGGAAGCTACAGTCTAGCAGAGTGGGTTTTAAGCACTGAAGTTATCTCATTTGTGTCTACAGGCTGGGCTATAGTTTGGCTGTTTGACCCCCTCAAACCTCATGTTGAAATTTGATTCCAGTGTTGGAGGGGGGCCTAATTCAAGGCATCTGGGTCCTAGGAGCAGATCCCCATTAACAGATGAATGCCCTTTCTGAGGGGGAGGGAGTGATTGAGTTCTCACCATGTTAGTTGCCATGAGAGACAGCTGTGAAAAAGAGCTTGGCACTATTTTTCCCTCTCTTGCTTCCTCTCTCACCTTGTGATCTCTGCACAGCCAGCTCCCCTCTGCCATTTGCCATGAGTGGAAGCAGCCTGAGGCTTCACCTGATGCAGATGCCAGTGCCATGCTTCTAGTAGAGCCCACAGAACCATGAGCCAAACAAACTTTTCTTCTTATTGTTTTTCTTCCCAACTTTTGTTTTAGTTGGGAAATAAAGGCCCAGTGGAGTGTTTTTTCCACTATGTCGTGACAATGGGCCATGAACTTGCCTCGTCTTCCTAATAGTTATCTACTACTTAATGTCTGAAGAAACATACATATTAGCTTGACTAATATTACACTTATATTGTTAAGAAACATGTACTCAGGGGCTACACATGCAGGTTTGTTACATGGGTAAATTGCATACCATGGGAGTTTGGTATACAGATTATTTTGTCCTCCAGGAAATAAGCATAGCATTCATAGGTAGTTTTTTGATCCACACCCTCCTCCTATCCTCCACCCTCAAGCAGGCTTTGGTGTCTGTTGTTCCCTTCTTTGTGTACATGTGTACTCCGTGTTTAGCTTCCACTTACAAGTGAGAACATGAGGTATTCGTTTTTTTTGTTCCTGCATGAATTTTCTTAGGATAATGGCATTCAGCTCCATCCACATTGCTCCGAGAGACATGATCTCATTCTTTCTTAATGGTGGCAAAGTATTCCATGGTGTATATATACCATGTTTTCTTTATTTAGTCCACTGTTGATAGGCATGTAGGTCGATTCCATGTTTTTGCTGTTGTGAATAGTGCTGAGATAAACATACATGTCCATGTGTCTTTATGGTAGAACAATTAATATTACTTTGGGTCTATACCCAGTAACAGAATTGCTGGGTCAAAAAGCAGTTCTATTTTAAGTTCTTTGAGAAATCTCCTAACTGCTTTCCACAATGGCTGAACTAATTTACATCCCCACTAGCAGTGTATAAGCATTTCCTTTTCTCTGCAATAAACCCCTTGTCTTTATAAATTACCCAGCCTCAGACATTCCTTCATGGCAATTCAAAACAGACAAAGGCATGGTGGTTATCTGAAGTTACAGAGGCAGATACAAAAAGGAAAATCATGGTAATTACTACTTCTAACCTCACCCCTGACTCCACCTTTCAGAAATTAGGATTAAGTATGTCTGGGGCAAGGCCCAGGAATCTGAACTTTTAACAAGTACCTCATCCTCCCTTTCTGTTCCTATTCTAGATCCTTAGAATATACACAAAGTTTTCACGGACCACACATTATTAAACACTGGCTTAGAGCAAGGTGAAATGCTTCCAGAGGAGGAACCACTATTCTGAGGAAGCTTGGAAGTAAAAGTATCAATATTTATTACTATATTTTGGGGGGATAGAGACAGAACTTACAATTGATTGAATTCCACATATGGCCACTTTTTTGGGAAAATTTAATATTTCCCTAAAGTTCTTTGTTTACCCATAAATCGTCAACTTTTCTTGACTTTGACTGGGTATGGAGTAGATTGATGGAATTGACTGATATTTTTGAGTGTGTAGTTTGTGGTTTTATGAAGTATTTTAATATTGTCTATACACTTTTGCAAAGTATATGCAATTGCTAAAACTTCAACATTATCTTTTTCTTTTGATGAAACAGAAAACATCACCCATTTGCATCTGTTTCTTCAGTCACCAGATAGTAGATGACTGGTAGGAAGATGAGACAAGTTTGTGGTCCAGTGTCATGGATAGTGGAGACAACGCTGGGCCAGAAGCGGTAAAACCTGAATCCAAGACTCAGCTCTGCCACTTGCTAAATGGGACTTTGAATAAACCATTTATCTGCACTTAAGTTCCTTACCAACAAAATGAGGGAAGTGGCCTACATGCCTAGATATCAACATTTCATGTCACATAGAGATCTAGTGTCACAAGACTCCAAGTCATCCTTTATTGCCTTTAAGGTAAGGGCTATTAAAAAATAATCAGCTATTAGAGTGCTCAATCCCAATCTTCAATTACATAAAGAAAACCAACACCATACACCTCTTGGCCTGCCCATTTCAGGACAGGGTGGAGGAGGCAGAAGGAAGTGGGAGTTGCCCTGGGGAGGGAGAGAGACTATCTCTTCCAGCTGCTCTTATGATGAGGAAATAATTACTTAATGGCTAGGCAATTTGTGAAGCAGCTGCTGGTGGTTTAGGGACCCAGCTGTTCCAAAAAATAAAAAGAATTGGATTTTCTCTGTCCATATCCTTCCCATAGCAGACGAATTAAATATGTAGTTTCAAAATAAATGATTAATTCCTACTGAGAAATTTTCTTTAGAGTCCCTGGTTGAGTAAGAGTCTAAAGGATTGGTTAAGTTTCAATGCTCACATTTGAAAACATATCTTAAAAGTATGAGAATTTGAGAGGAATCTAAGCTCATTGGAAATGTCTACCCAATGTTGCTATAATTGATAGTCATTATTTTTAATCCCTGAGGTAAAATAAAATCCAACAATAACATGCCAGAACAACTCTTTCTTTTTTTCTGGCCATGGAGTATGGAACAAAAGCAGGTTCAATTCTTTGATGGGATTGGCCAGGCAAGCAGGGTACCTGGACAGCTAGGGAGAAGGTGACAATGAGATGGAAATTAGATGCTCACTCAGTAAATATCTGTGAGCAGGTAAATGGACTAGGGATTTTGTGGGTTTTTTTATGTCGTCCTCAGAGGCATGAGAGAAGAAGGTCTCAGTCTATCCATCGTGCAGATGAAAAACCCAAAGCCCACATGACTTACTCACCTAAGCTTTCCCAGTGGTGATGTGTGGAATCACGTTGAAAAGTTAGAAAATTGGTTAAAGGAAACACATTTGGAGTCTGGCTGTTTGAATCCTGGATCTGCCATTGTCTGATGTTGGACAAGTGACTTAGCCATCGGGGGCTTCCTTTCCACTCAGCACAGTTGTCCAGCAGACTATGCGCTCAAATTCAGTGACAGATGAATTATTGATTCTGTCTGACTTGAAAGTCTTTGCTCATGTACTACAGTTTGCTACACTGGAAGTAACACAGGTTTGCAGAAAAAAAAAATAAAACAATCAACGCCACATCGGGCTGCAGAAAACCCATTATATACCACAAAACAGCATGTATTAGATTGGCTAACATTACATTTATGTTGTTCAGAAAGAAACAGGAATCAAGAGGGATGTAATTCTGACTCTTTTCATGGGGTGGTCATCAAACAGCCTTTACTCACCTTTTCACTCTGAGTATTAACTTCTGAGTTGTCAGTGGTCTGAGCAGGACCTGGGCAGCATGTTGCATTTTCAGCAGTTGCAGGACATCTTTCCATAAATTTCCCCTGGAAGGAAGGAAATAATAACCTAATCTCATCATCTGCTGATTGAACAAGATCTGCTATATTACAGATCTGCTTAGCTGAGGAGCAGCTCTCCTGGCCTGCTTTCCTCCAGCTGTCTAAATATTACTTAGTTCCAAAACCTATCTTACTCCTACTTCCTCCAACAAATCCCATCTCAAGGCCTGCAGGCCACACTGACCTCTTTCTCCTTTCCAGAGTCCCAAAGTTCCTCGCATCTGTACCACACATTTCAGAACTTGTTTTGATGATTTTATGTCATCCTCTGGCTCATTTTAAACTAACATTTGTTCCTTGAGAATGAAGATCATACTGGCAATCTCTTTGTCCCCCGTAGATTTCAGCATGGTGAAGGAAAAGTAGCAGAAGACTGAATGCATACTCAGTTTTCAAGCTCTGGATTTAATCTTTCCATAGCTGGAATTGCCTCTTCCTCAAAAGCCTTATTTTTTTCTTTAATTGGGGCAACACAAAGTCATGATGGTATCATTGACAGAGAACTGGGGGGTTAGGTTCTCATCTTGGTCCTAGTGATTACTCTATGCTTAACCTTAACTTCTTTATCTGTATATTGGGAACAATAATTCTTGCTCCACTGGTTGTGTTGAAACTGAATTATATAATTCATAAATTAAAACACCAATTTCTGGTAAGTGCTAAATGCCATTTTCTTATGTTGTTCTTTCCTATAATGCCCAGTTTGATACAAACCAGGTTCCCTTGTCAGTCTTGCAGAAGGTATTCTCAAGAAGAATTTAAATCTTTGGTTTATCAGCATGTTTGCAAAGCTGTGTTGATAATCTAGAGCTGAGTCTTTTAGCAAGTTTTAACAATATCTCAATTGCTATGACATAGGTCTCATAATAAAATGTGAATGTAAATGTGACAGAAGTCAACGTTAGGACTTTTAGGAAGGGATGTAGACACTCAACATTCCTCTTTATTCAGGAGGATGACATAGCACAGCTTGCCACCTATGAGCTAACCTTATCTTGAATGGGAATAACTTGCATGGGCCAGAAAAACCAGGTAAGTGGTTGGGTAAAACACGCCAGTAGTTCACAATTAAACATGTATTTGGAGAAGAGTCCTTATGCAGTGGGACTGTGTAAAAGTAGCACTTCTCAAACATTAACCTGCATCAGAATCAGCTGAAAGTTGGTAAAATGCAGAATTTTTTTTTTGTCTCTACCCCTAAAAATTCTGATTTAGTATGTCTAAGATGGGCCCTAGAACTTGCATTTCTAGCAAGTTCCCAGGTGATGCTGATGTAGCTGGTTCCTCAGCTACTTGGAATGTGAATCACTGATCTCAACCTCATATATTTAGCCTTCAATGGATTCATCATTTGTTGTTTTCTAAAACCGGTATCTTCTGGAAATATCCAGAACACAGTATAGGAACTACTGCTTAACTAGAAAAGTAATTTATGAAGCTTAAGGAACTTAAGGGGCTCTCAGGACTAAGTTACCATAATAAAATGTCTATCTCTACAATGAAAGAAGAGACTTTTAAGTACTTGAAAATAAAAATCTTATATTTTAGACTTTTGTGTGATAGTCCTTCCCCCTTGCAACAGACTAGTCAGAAAAACAGTGATTGCCATCTCCCTCCTCTCAGAATAGCATTCTTGCCTACAGACTCTGCGGACATGTTTCAACAACTGGATTAGACCTCTTTCAATATCAAATCCATACCTGGTCAATTTCAAGTTGTTCCTGTCCCTTGGGGGTGGTTTGCCATTTCCTGCTAATGATTTAATTCCTGCTTTCTTCTTATCCTCAATAGCTCATGGCATGGACATTCTTGTGTGTCTTGCCCACATCATGACCCTACTATCCATATGGGTAACCTCCACACTTTGTGTTTCCTGCTTTCATATCACATGAGACTCTCAAGGACAGAGTTTCAGGATGGGTAAAGCTAAGAAGTAACAATAGAAAAGGTGGTGAAAATTGGGTAGGAGAATAGCACAAGGGTTGAAAGAAGAACACATTTATTTTCGAGTGGGGAGTGATCTGTGAAGAAAGACCTGAATCAAGAAGTCTTTCAGAATTCTGGTTTTACTAGTTTCCCAAATTGACTTATTAGCATTTACATTAAAGCCAGAGAGAAAAGAAAGGAAGTCATTAAAGATAAAATTGTCACAGGAAGATCCTATCCAATGGAAATGGCCATCTCTTATTGATCACTTACCATAGGCTGGGTATATAGGGCAAGAGTCCTTAAGATTAGCTGCATAGCAGAATCACCAGGGGAACTTTTACAAATCCTGATGCCAGGGCTAACTGCAGACCAATACAGGTGGAATCCAACATATTTAAAGCTACATAAGTCATTCAATGTGCAGTTAATTTTGAGAGCCACTTTCAATGGTGCTAGAGCCAGCTCTTATTAGCTCACATAAGCCAATTATTAAATTTTCAGGAATTCTGTAAGCGAAACACATTGACCACAGAGGGAATATTTACACCATGGAAATTTACGAATGCTGCAAATCAGTTTTTTATCTCTCTGGAGAACTAGTTTTTAAACTTTTACAAACACACTGGTGACCCTAAGGGGTAACCATATAGCTTGCTATTTAAACCTGGGTAATTTTAAGACACGTAGAGGGGTACAACACATACTGGAGCCTGTCAGAGGGTGAGGGGTGGGAGGAGGGAGAGGATCAGGAAGAATAACTAATGGGTACTAGGCTTAATACCTGAGTGATGAAATAATCTGTGTAACAACACCCCATGACAACACAAGTTTACCTGTGTAACAAACCTGCACGTGTACCCCTGAACTTAAAATAAAAGTTAAAAAAAGGAAAAGCACAAAAAAAGAACAGAAAGAAGACATTGTTAATAATTATGCCAGGACAATTAGCTTGAATCAGAAATTATGATCTCTTTAAGTATATAAGTAGTTAATACAATGCCTGTGAAAGACAGTTATCATAATGTCCATTTAATGATTAGTCAACAGTGTCTTGGGGAATTTAAGTAAGTTTCTCAAATTTCTTTCACACAAATTAGAATTAAAGGAATCATAATTGAAGTGAATCTGACTACAATAAGCCTACTACTTGTGACAGCCATGGGAAGATACCATTGGTTGCTGAGGAGCAGAAATACGCAGAGACCCGTTGTGTAGTAGGTTATCATTCATTTCAGGTACTTTATGGAGTAGCAATGGCCCAAAATAGTGAGTTTACGTAGGATTCATTTGAACATATTTCTGATGACTGTATAATAAGTTAGAAACTTAGAATGTAAAGATGCAGTCATAAGGCAGAAAAAGCAGAGAATAAATGTTCCACTGAATTGTCTTCTGTGTAAATATGTTCTGTGTGGGATGAAAAATCTATTAATACTTGATGTTTAAGAGAGAACTCGAGAATCACCTGGCTGTTAGGCATTTGTGCTCCAGGTTGGCTGAGAGGTGAGACACAGAGGGAGAGGGAAAGGGAAGGAGGGAGAAAGAAAGGGAAAGGAAATGGGAGAGAGTGAGAGAGAGATGGTGACTGAAATGAGACAGATGGATGATCGTGTTATCTTGTTACCTTTCTTTTATCACTGACTATTCTACCAAACACAAGGCATATTTAAAACTATCTCCACTCTATACAGTCTCATTCCACACTTCTTTCCCAATTCTCAGCAGTTGAACTTGCCTCCTACTTTAGATTAAAAGTAGAAGCTGTTAGATTGGAAGTATTGATCCTAAATCTACATGCACATCCACTTACACATAACACATTCCATCTTCCTTCTCCCTATTATACTGGCAGAGCTATTTCTCCTCCTGCCTAAAGTCATCTTTTCCTTCTGGCCCTTGAATTCTCCCATCCTCCACATCCACATACTGTCAGGATCTCTCTAGTACATTTCTCTCATTCTCCCTCATTTGGATCTACTCCATTGGCCTTTGTCATTGTTTGTTTGCCTTTGAAAACATTTTATTAGAGCTCATAATTTTATGGTCAGGAATTCTGTGGTCAGAAATTCAAGCTCCTTTTGGTTGGCCACGTCTTCTTTTCCACCTCTTTTGACTAAGGTCGCTCCATGGAATTCAGCAGGCAGATGGTCAGGCTGGGAGGTCTGCCATGGCTCTGCTCACATGGCTGATGTCTCAATGGGGATGGCCTTAGCTGGGGTCACTGGCCAGGGTACCTACAGATGGCCTCTCAAGCATGGTGGCACTTGGGTAGCCCTGCTTCTATTTAAATTTTTTTATTTTTATGATTTTTATCAATATATAGTATTTGTATGTATTATAGGGTACATGCAGTATTTTGATACATGCATACAATGTGTAATGATCAATCGGGGTTTTTAGGCTAGCCATCACCTCAAACATTTACCATTTCTTTGTGTTAAGAACACTTCAAGTCTTCTAGCTATTTTTTTTTTTTTTCCCAAGTCTGTGTCCTTTATTCCACTTGGTAGGCGTACTCAAGAACCATATGCTGAGTCCTATCTCAGGTTGATGGAGGGTTCCCTGGGCCCAAGGCACACAACTACCTGGGCTCTGCTCTCCAGACAGATGACAGGAGGGATAGACAGTGGAGAGAAGCTGAGCCTTGTGACAGAGTCCCCCAGCATGATGGGGAATGGAAAGTTGGAAGAAGTAGGACTATGAAGGAGGAGACAGGGAGGGGCTCAGAGGCATTTGGGGCAGGTTGGGCATTTTGAAGTGAGAGGCATTTCCATGCAGTCCCCCATATCCACTGACAGCCGCACCTAGGCTTCAGGTGGAGGTAAGGCTGCTGTTTCCCAGCGGGCCTTCTGGAAGCCCCTTTCCTTCTGCTGTGGCTAGAGCTGTGACCAAGAATGGGAACAGGAGGCTGCTAAAGTCTGGAGAAGCAGGAATCATTTGTCAGAAGAACACAGAAGCCACCTGCTGGGAGTTCTGTCTTTTTAGAGATGTGCTGTTTGGGGTTTAGAAATGAGATGGAAGGAAGTGGAAGGCAGAGGGCAAGGGCAGCGCAAGGATGGAGGCTGGGGGCCATGTGCAGTAGGGCCAGAAAAGTGTTTAGTGGAATTGTGGGTAGGAGGCTGAGATGCCGCTGGGCCCTGTCCCCACCAAAGATGGAAGAACTGAGGTGGAGGCAACTGGCCACTTGCCTAGGAGAGAACTCAGGCACCAAGTTAAAAAGACTCCCATGAAGAATAGCCACCTTCTACCCACTGCAGTCTTGGATGGTTTGCCCATGCAGAAATCAGTGGCCAGGGAGGCAGGGCCTGCCTACTGCTGGGATATCAGGGCAAGTGCCCAGTCCAAGAAAGCCACTGTGATGTCTGTAGGCAGAGCCAGGTCCAGTGGACAGCTTCACTGAGCTGTGTCTTCATGCAGTCCCAGGTCACCTCACCTGCGCATGCCTCCTAGCAGTGCTCGTGGCGCTGCCGCCAGGCCTCAGCCAAAGAGGTGCCACAATGGCCAGCCAGCACATCCTGCGTAGAAAAAGCAGGGGCAGGCTCTCTCAGATAGCGGAGCAGCTGATTCAGGAAGTCAGGGGCCTGGATCTGTAGGCCTCTGAGAGAGGCTGGCTGAGGCTGGCTCCAAACCATGGCACGGTGAGAGGCACAGTGCGCCCAGAAAAGAAGCTGATGTGGCCATTGATGTAATCCCAGCCAGCTGCCAAGCCTGGGCTGCCACCATGGTGAGCACGGTGGAGCCCAGACAGGCAGTTGTCTTCTCCAGTCAGACTATAACCTTGCAGTCTGTAGGAGTAGAGCTTGGCACACGCTTGTTGGCTGGCAGGTAAGAAACCAGATGTTCGAAGCAACCGGCCAGTAAGGGAGGCCTGGAAGGAGCTGTGTGACAGGAGGTCATGGCACAGGAAGCCTACAGCGAAGACCAGCAGCAACAGGAGGAGCCGCGTCCAGGGCAGCCGAGGACCCTGAGCTTGCTGCAACAGGCCCTTGCAGGCCATGTCACAGGTGACAACATCTTGGTTGTTACCGTTGCTCTTCCTCAGCAGCTCCTGGTTGGTAAGCTTGAGGGACTGAATGGTTTCTTGCAAAGACTTCTGTACCTTCTTGGGAATCTGCTCCCAGGAGCTGAGCAAGTGCTCCAGCAGCAGGCTGGACTGTGACAGGTGCTTAGGGTACAGCTGCCTCCAGACACTGGCGCTGAGGGGGTCCACTGTCAGGCACTCGGTCAGACTGCTCAGGAGCTCTTTCTTCATCTCAGGGGGACAGCTAGGGGTGGCTCTGGACAGGAAAGAAGGGAAGTAGGTATGTGGGGTGGAATCCTGCTTTGCTCCAAATCCCAGCACCTTCAGTTGGGGGTAGAGCTGACATAGCTGCTCCTGCAGGCTGGGTGTCAGGGAGTTGTTCGGCATATAGGCAAAGTCTAGAAGTGGGAAGAAGTCCTTGGGGCCAATCATGCCGAAGCCCTTGGTAAGGCTGGGATGCATCAGGAGCAGCCGATCCAGGTATGTAATGGCAAAGGGAGACAGAGACTTGATGCCCAGCACAGGCAGCAGGATCCCCAGTCACACTTTCAGTCCCTCCGTGAGGTTGACAAAACCCGCTTGACCCAGGGCCCACATAATGGTCGGACACTTTGCTGGTGGGCTCTGGTGGGACCTCAGTAGTTCCAGGAACTTGCCTAGGTTTGTGGTGGCAATCTTGGGCTTGTCTTGCAGGATGGCCTGGATTCAGAAGCGGTAACCATGTAGTGACTCCCCTGGTGTCTTATCCAGCTCCTGCAGCATGGTGAACAGACAGTGGTCAAAAAAGAGCTCCCGAGACCCTGCGGCCTTCGCCAGCAGCCCTCGGATGATCCCACGCAGCTCCCGGCTCACCAGGCTGTAGGGATAATCATGAGTATGCTGGCTCAGCGTGGGTTCACTTAGAGGAGCTTGTAGCTTGTAGTTGAGATAGCTGGCCAGGTCCTTCAACCATATGGATGGGTTTCCAGAGAACATGCTCTGACTCTTGTCCAGTTCCTTCTGCAGGGCTGCCACATCCAGAGCTTTCAGTGCTTCCTCCAGGCTGCGGAAGCGGCCCTGCTTCTGGTTTTGGTTGGGAAGAGTTGCCACTTTCTTTGGCTACTTCTTCTTCCCTGGTTTCTTAGGCTCCACAGCAGGGGGTGGGACCTGCTCCTTATTCTGCTGCTTCATGATATTCTCAAAGCCCCGCTCATAAAGGGTGCTTGTGGTGTGGATTGGAGGAGTCAGGTCGTATTTCCACACTCCGTTTGCTTCCCCGAGCGCCGGGCGGTTCTCGCCGCCTCTGCCGCTGGCGCCGGCCCCAGGCCGCCGGCCCTTCTTCCCCACCTACCAGCGCCCCACGCCTGCGGTCTTGGCCACCATGGCTCGGAGCCCTCCCGCCTGGGCTTCTTCCCCGGCTTTCCCCCTTCTAGCTATTTTAAAATATAAAATATATTGTTAACTAGAGTCACTCTACTGTGCTATTGAATACTAGAACTTACCCCTTGCATCAAATTGTATTTTTGTACCCATTAACAAACCTTGCTTCATCCCTCTCGCCACATCCATCTCTCCTACCACAGGCTCTGGTAACCATCATTTTCCTCTCTACCTCCATGAGATCAACTTTTTAGCTCCCACATTATGAGTAAGGACATGTGATATTTGGCTTTCTGTGCCTGGCTTATTTCACTTAACATAGTAACCTCCAGTTCCATCTATGTTACTGCAAATAACAAGATTTAGTCTTTTTAATGGATGAATGGTATTGCATTGTGCGTACAACTCACATTTTCTTTATCTGTTCATCCGTGGATGGACACAGGCTGATTCCCTATCTTGACTATTGCAAATAGAGCTGCAATAAACATGGAAGTGCAGACATCCCTGTAATATACTGATTTCCTTTCCTTTGGATGAATTCCCAGTGATGGGATTACTGCATTTTGTGGTAGTTCTATTTTTTCATTTCTTGAAGAAACTCTATACGGTTTTCCAATGGCTGTACTGATTTATATTACCACCAAGAGTGTACAAGAGTGCCCTTTTCTCTGCATCCTTGCCAACATTTGTTATTTTTGCCCATAGGCTTTTAAGTATTCTTAAATCTCTCCTCAGAAAAAAAAAAGAAAGAAAAGAAAAATCTCACTCCACTTCACACCTGTTTCTTCTTTCATTCGCAGCCAAATATCTTGAAAGAGCTACTTATTCTTGCTAATTTCATTTCTGTATCTCCCACTCAATCCTCAACACCTTCTCATCTGACTTTGCTCCCTTCCTGCCCTTATCACTCCACTGAAAGAGCTCTTGGAAAGGTCATCAAAACCTGCATTTACACGACCTCTGTCTGATTGATACTTTTTATTCCTAACTTGATTAAATTCACTAGAATTTGACATCCCTGATCACTTTCTCTCTTTGGTTTCTGGTTTCCATGACTTAACACTCCTGGTTTTCCTCCTAAATTAGTAATTGCTCCTCCTCAATGTCATTTGAAAATTTGCCCTCTTCTACACAGCCACCAAATGCTGCTCAAAACACGGCCTGTGCCCTCTTCTCTCTGCTCTCTCACCCCAGTTAGCCAACCTGGAGCACAGAAACCTAACACCCAGGTGATTCTTGAGTTCTCTCTTTTTCAGCTGTGGTACTACTGATGCTGTGGGATGGACAATTTCTTGTTATGAAGTGGGGTTCATGATGGTAGCTGTCCTGTGCATTGTAGGTTGTTTAGCAGAACCCCTGACCTCTATCTGATAGAGACACCCCCCTCTCACTCCTCCAAATTGTGACAACTAAATAATGTCTACACACATTGTCAAATGTTCCACGGGACATTTGAATCACCCTTAGTTAAGAACCACTGTTCCGCTCATTTTAGGTGAGCTCATTTACACTCATGGCTTTAATTTTCCCCGTCACACAAATAATTAATAAATAACATCTCCATCTCTGAAACCTCTTAGGGGCACCAGATACATGTAACCATTTTCCCTCTTGATATATTAATCATAGAAGACTCAAAGGCGTTTCAAACTGAATGTGGCCAAGAATAAATTTGTCATCTTCCTCCCCTTCCCCAAAACCTAGTACTCTTGTAGTGTCCTTTTTCTCAGTAGGTAGATTTACCATCCATCCACTTATACAAGCTGTCAGCTGAGAATCCATCTCCAACCCCTCCTTTCTAATGTTGCAAATCAAACCGTCACTGAGTTTTACTTTTTAGTCTTGAGATATAAAAGTTTTCTTAAACATTGAAGTAAAAGTTATACCTATAAAGGGAAACTGATACATTTAACTTCATAAAAAATAAAACTTTTAAGGTCAAAACACACCAAAATAAGTAAAATGATATATGAAATAAATAACAAATAAATCACAAGAAGACAAAGTGAACAAATAGAAAAGAAGGCAAAGGTGAGGAGCAGGCCTTTCTCAAAAGAGTGTCGTGAATGGTGATGAACACAGGAAAACAAAATGTTCATTTTTATTAGTAATCAGAGAAATAGAAAAGAAAATCATAGGGCCGGGCGCGGTGGCTCAAGCCTGTAATCCCAGCACTTTGGGAGGCCGAGACAGGCGGATCACGAGGTCAGGAGATCAAGACCATCCTGGCTAATACGGTGAAACCCTGTCTCTACTAAAAAATACAAAAAACTAGCCGGGCGAGGTGGCGGGCGCCTGTAGTCCCAGCTACTCGGGAGGCTGAGGCAGGAGAATGGCGTAAACCCGGGAGGCGGAGCTTGCAGTGAGCTGAGATC
>NW_016806217.1:1062894-1084256 GCF_001698545.2 Rhinopithecus bieti | reverse complement strand
AAAAAAAAAAAAAAAAAAAAAAGAAAGAAAAGAAAATCATATATAACTAAAGCATTATTGTTTGATTTGCATTTGGAATTACTCCCATCCCAATTTATCTTCCTTTGCTCTTTACCTCTTCTATCACCCCATGTCTTTCAACAGGATTACCTTTTTTTTACTGTCAGAGGCTCCTCTCTTAATTGTCTAGTGCAGTCTGCTGCAGTCTTATATTATTGTTTGTCTGAAAATGTCTTTATTTCAACTTCATTTTTAAGCTGCATTTTCCTAGATCTAGTAATTTAGCAATTATTTTCTTTTGTTTCCTTGAAAATGTCATCCCATTGTTTTCCAGCTATTGTTGCTTTCGAGATATCAGTTGTAATTCTATGGTTTCAGTAAAAGTAATGTCTTTTTAAAAAAAAATTCTGCTGCATTTAAGATTTTTCTCTTTGACTTGATATTCAGTAGTTTCACTCTGATGTATTTAGCTGAATATCTATTTGTATTTATCCTATTGGGTACCACTGAGTTTCTTCAATCTGTAGGTTGAAGCTTTTGCCTTGTTAAGGAAAACTCTGAGTTGTTATGTCTTCAAATATTGCCTCATTTTTAACTTTCTGTTCTTCTGGGACCACAATGTTTCAAGTTAAGGCTAGATCTCATGGAATCTACTATATCTTTTTGTATTACTCTAATTTTCCACCTTTGTGTCCTTTTAAGCTATATTCTACATAATTTCTTCTGAGTTATCTTCTAGTTTAAAATTTTCCTTATGGCTACATGTAATCTAATGTAAAACCTACTCTTTGAGTAATTGATTTTGATTATTGTTCCTTAGAAGTTTAGCTTCATCCTTTAGTTTATAATATGCTACATTATATTTTATCATTTCTTGTTCCCTGTTACATTTTCAAGCTTATCTTTGTTTCTCTACACATAGTACCGTCACTTATTTTAAAGACTGATCACACAAAATCTAAATATTTTGTGGGTCAGCTTCTCTTTTTTGTTGGTTCTTGGTTATGATGTCTTTGGTTTCTCTGTTACCTGGAAATCTTTAACGCTGTAGAGTTATTTGTAGAAATAATTTGAATATCTTTGAGTAAATACCTTACTTAAGGGAAGATTTGGATTTGCTTCTGAGAAACTCCTAGGGAAGTACTAGCTCAGATATACCTTAAAACAAATTCAAGGCTGGAGGATCACTGGGAGATCTACAGATGAAACTTGGCTGCAATTCCTCCCAAGGACTGGGCCTCCTCTCATTCATTCTTATCCTGACTACGTTGCCTTCAACCTTCCTATTGCTCAATTTCCGCATCTGTAAAATAGGCAAAATAATACCTAGCTTGCTGATTTGTTGTACAAATTAAAGGTGGCAAGCATTGATACAGGAAAGTGATTTTTTCAGACTATTGTGGATAAATATCAACAGATGTTATGAACTAATTGACTTGAATGTGTTTGATAATACAGGATGCTGTATCTCTTCTAATTTTGTATTTCGTTGCTGCTTTAAATTTACTGAGAAACTACTCTTTTCATAGCTTTGACCCTTCTGTACACATATTTGTAATCTTGAGCAACCAATATTGATTGATCTCTGCTGTGAGAGAGATGGTCCTTTAAGGAAACTTCATAAATACTTGATTTTGATGTTTGTATTTTTAAAATTTTGCAGTATTCATGGTAACTAACCAATTTTAAGATATGAATACTATGCCAAGTATTTACTTTTTCTAACATTTAGTACTTGGAGTGGACAGAATCTATTTTAAGAAAAGGTTTATTAGTCTTAGTTGTTCCTCTTTGGCCTGAGGAGAGTGGAACAGGAGTTACACAAATAGAGATGATTGCCTCTCTATCCTGACAAAGTGTGATAAAGACCACCTAAGTGTTGTATGCAAGAAAGCGTGGGATGGCTGGGATGAGTGAACTATATATCCCAGGTTTTACTTAGGCCTCAACATCCAATGGTAACCCTGTCAACTATTTGCTCTCTCTGATCATTTGCAAGTATTGGGATGATAACACTATTTGGGGGTTAATTAAAATCATACAGTACTTATCTTTTGTGACTGGTTTATTTCATTGGTGTAATATCCTCAAGCTTCATCCATGTAGTAGTATATGACAAAATGTCCTTCCTTTTTAGAGCTGAATATTTCATTGAATGCATACGTCCTATTTGGCTTATCTATTCATCTGTTGATGGGCACTTGAGTTGCTTTCATGTTTTAGGTTTTGTGAATAAAGCTGTTACGACTGTTGGTGTACAAATATATTGCTGAGACGTTACTTTCAATTCTTTTGGTTATATACTTAGGAGTGGAATTGCCGAATCATATGGTAATTCTATTTTTTAATTTTTTGAGGAACTTCCACACTATTGCTCTAACTTCTATTATTTCTTTCCTTCTGCTAGCTTTAGGTTTAGTTTATTCTTTTTATGGTACCTTAAAGTATGAAGCTAAGTTATTAACTTGGAATCATCCTTTTTAAAATTGATACATAATATTTTACATGTTTACGGGGTATATGTGGGTAAATTTGTTACATGCATAGAATGTGTAATGATCGAGTCAGTGTATTGGGAGTGTCCATCACCTTGAGTATTTATCATTTTTCTGTGTTGGGATCATTTCGAGCCCTCTATTCTTGCTACTTTAAAATATACAATGCACTGTTGCTAACTATAGTCACCCTGCTCTGCTATCAAACATTAGAGTTTATTTATTTTAACTGTATGTTTATACTTATTAAATAATATCTCTTCATACTCCCTCCCACCCTCACACTTCCCATCCTCTGGTGTCTAGCATTTTATTAATCACTTTCATGAGTTCTTGTTTTGTTTGTTTGTTTGTTTGCTTGTTTGTTTGAGATAGAGTCTCTCTCTGTCACCCAGGCTGGAGTGCAATGTCAAGATCTCGGCTCACTGCAACCTCTGCCTCCTGGGTTCAAGCGATTATCCTGCCTCAGTCTCCCAAGTAGCGAGGGTTACAGGCATGTGCCACCATGCCTGGGTCATTTTGTATTTTTAGTAGAGATGGGGTTTCACCATGTTGGTCAGGCTGGTCTTGAATTCCTAACCTCAAGTGATTCACTCACCTCGGCCTCCCAAAGTGCTAGGATTACAAGCATGAGCCACTGTACCTAGTTGAGTTCTACTTTTTCAGCTCCCACATATGACAACATATGGTATTTGTCTTTCCTGTCCCTGGCTCGTTTCATTTAACATAATGACCTCAAGTTTCATCTATATTGCTGAAAATAATATAATTGCATTCTTTTTTATGGCTAAATAGTATTCCATTGTGTGTGTGTGTGTATCTATAAATAACAACATTTATGTTGTTCCTCTACATGGGTCATATTTCCCTATTTCATTTTATGCCTTATTTTTGTTGTTGCTGTTAAAAATTGGGCATTTGAAAAAGCAGACACCTCTCCCCATCTTTGCAAACTGATGTGGAAGACTGTTACTACTTAGTAGGCCCACCTACCCTTGACATTAGCCTGGGTTGAAGTCTTAATGTCTTTTCAGATCTTTTCTGGGTATGCATTCTGTCTGGTGGTCCTCTGTGTGTGTGTGTCTCTGTGTGTTTCCTGGCTTCTTTTAAGTGTCTTAATTTCCCAAAATATCTCACTCCAGCCTTTTCTAGGGGGTCCTAAATGTTCTATTGCATTCCTTGGCCTGTAATCTCCTAACTCTAGCTGTTCAATGGTCTGAAGTGCCTCTGTGGTTTTTATATACTACAGTGAGTACCACTGCCTTCTATAAACTGGAGCTTCCTAGTCCACCCTCTCGCTGACATCACACTAAATATTCACTTTTGTATCTAAATTTATATTTCAAAATTTGCATCCCTTTTCGAAAAGTAGGTTCTACACCAAAGTGCGTGAGCATTAGGTCTCTGAATCTGAATCCACTTCTGGAAGTGGGAAGAAAGAAGTTTTAACTGTGAAACAAGTTTGAATTTTCGTTATTTAAGTAGATATATAAATTGCAAAAACAAGTCATTTATATCTAAAAGTGATAAAATATTTTATTTTTATTTTTTGTTTTATGAAATCAACCCACCTATCCAAAGTAACAGAAATAATCTATTCAGAGTCATGGAAAAAACAGAGTGGGCTGTTGGAATTGGAAAGAAACAAGTATGTGTGTGATCTATCTATCTATCTATCTATCTATCTATCTATCTATCTATCACCTATCTATTGTCTATCATTTACTTCATGGCTTAGTGTATGCTCATATATGTCTTTTAAAGGGGGAAATAATAATATTTAATCTGAGATCCTATTTATAATTTTGACAAATGTTTGTGGACACTGGTTTTATAGTAAGATAGACTTGAATTTATCCTAGGTCTGTTTTTGTTCACTCGGAAAAGTTGCTTATCCTCTAAATAACCTTGGTTTTCTCTATCTGTAAAATGACATCATAGAACATGTTTTAGGGTTGTGATAAGAACAAAATGAGCTAATTCAAGCAAGGGTTTTAGCATAATGCCTGACATGTAGAAAACACTAGCATTCAAAAAGGAGTCATTATCATCATTTTTACTATTACTTATGAATACATACTTGGAGAAGCAGGTAGTCTGGTACGTTTACATTATCATTGGATAAATTGAGGCCAAAAGTTTAAATATTTTGTTCATAATGACTTAGGAATTGATGACTATACCTTTAGCTTGTAAAATGTAGAAATTATTAACATCTTTGCCTTTCCATCAGTTCATTAAGAACTACAAATTATAAATGTTTCTGGACTCTGAGCTGAGTATGCAGCATCTTATGAAAACATCAGGCAGCTGGGGTTGGATTTGGTATTTTTTCTAAGAATTTAGTCCCTTTATTGCTCAAATTACTGGAAAATCAATGACTGTGCCAAACAAATTGTTTTCTTTCTCTAGACAAAAAGCAGATCAGCAAGTTTTCATATTGCACTATTTTCAATGGCTGGAGCATCAACATTTTACAACAAGAAAAAAATTAAAATTCTTCAACATTTGGAAAAGAAGTGCTTGTAAAACTTTTCACATCCATTCACCATCTGGAAAAGCAAGGTTTTACAGTGAGGCCTGACGATGTCTAGCGTCACCATGCATCTTGGAAAGTTATTTAAGTTATTTCCTCTATAGGACACCATGGTGTTCACCTTTCTACAACTTTACACTTGCTGAGGACATATTGTGGAAAATTAAGAGAAATATATATGGATGGCCAAGGCTGTATGTAGATGGCCAAGCGTTTTTACTGGGGAATGTTTTCAGAACAAAATGAGTTGCAGGTTCAAGAGTAAAACCCAACAAATCTTGGCTCTTTTTTTCTCTACTAAATTCCAAATCAAAAGTATTTATGGAGTGCTTTAAATGTGCCAAGCACTGGGCTAGAGATTCATAATTTTGGTGGGAATCTGTATATTCTCACTCTTTTAACGTGGAAATCTTGCCTGTGTAAGGTCCTCCCAGATCTTATCCCACTTTTTCAAAGCTTGGCCAATGCAACATGTCTTCTCCCCATGTACATGGGTCTCTGTACATGCAGCAAAGCGGCCCTTAGACATAGGCTGAAATAGTGCTTAATTTTCCCCATATACGAATGAGATAAAGTCTACTACGTGTAGCCAGACTTCGATAGGGAGAACACCCAAAAACACTTAAATTAAAACTACACTTTCATTTTTGTAAGCCAAATAATTCTAGAGGAAATTATGTTAATTATTATTATTTTTTTTTTCAGTTTGCACGTTGGAGTTTTGACTTCAATATGTAAGTGCATGAAAACGAATGCAGTGCAGCTTTCCTCATACGCTCCGCAGTGATGTGAATTGACTGCGTGGCTAGCTGGTCACCTGATAAAGGGCACATAGTTAATTAGGGACTACTCTGAGATTGAACACAGGCTTTTCTTTCTCTCAGATATATAGGTAAGACTTGAATTTCAATTTCCTGTATAGTGAATATGGTTTCTGTTGTCATGATTGAGCTTTTATCATTTTAAATACTGAGAGCTTCTTTTGAGTTTGTGGGACACACGCTTTTGGGTAAAGACTGCTTTCTCAAGGCATGTATGTTCAGGCCGTGATGCAGAGGTATCATCTGGGAGGTGCTCCATGAAAGTTTGCTACTAAACTTCACCCATCCTCATCTGAGAGGCCACATCTCTTCCCCTGACTCTGGGGATCATGACACTTTATCCATCAGCTACTATTTTTTTTTCTTTTTTTTTTTTTGAGATGGAGTCTCACTCTGTCTCCCAGGCTGGAGTGCAGCGGCACAATTTTGGCTCACTGCAACTTCTGCCTCCCACATTCAAGCGATTCTTCTAACTCAGACACCCAAGTAGCTGGGATTATAGGTGCACGCCACCACACCCAGCTAATTTTTGTATTTTTTTTTTTCTTAGTAGAGATGAGGTTTCGCCATGTTGACCAGGCTAGTCTCGAACTCCTGCCCTCAGGTGATCCACTCTCCTTGGCCTCCCAAAGTGCTGGGATTACAGGCGTGAGCCACTGAGCCCGGCCACATCAGCTACTACTTAACGAACAGTTTTCCCTGGACAAGAGTGAAATTCAAAGAAATCCAACAGATTCCAACTCAGTCCTAGAAAGAGAAAAGTCCACATGTTAAGCAGAAAGCTGAACCACATAGAATTCAACCTTTGGTGCTGCTAGTGTTGACAAGGAAGGATAGATTCTCTGAGATAGAGTAATAAAGAAAGAGAAATGAGAAACGAGTATATCTCCAAAGGTTCTCAAAGTATTATTCCTGGACCAGTTGCATCAACATTCACTGAAAATATGTTGGAATTAAAGATCTCAGTCTCCACCCAGACTTACTGAATCAGAAATTCTGGGGCAGGGTCCACCAATCCTTGTTTTAGTCTTCCAGGTGATTCTGATACACACTCATGTTTGAGACCCTCTGTCTAGCTAGACCATGCTCTTTTTTGCTTCAACTCATTATCCCAACAACATGATGCCATAATATAAGAGATTAGATAGTGTTAGGCTTTGCTTAACTTAGGCTAAGTCTTCAGGTAGGTACAAAAAGGTCATTCAATTAGTGGTACCTATTGGATAGGGCTCTTATACCATCCATTTTGTTCCGGCAGTTCTTAGTTCAGTTCTTGGGACACAATAAATGATTAATAAATAGATAACTAGTTATTGAATGAGTGTGGATTGATGAAGTTTGAGTATACACACACACACACACACACACACACATACACACACACACACACACACAATGTGAACCATGCAAGGGAATTAATGGGAAAGCAAATTTCTTCTTGAATACTCATAAAATCAGCTTCTAATACCAAATATTATTTCTTTAAGCCATATTCCACTGGAGCCTGAATTGCTACAATAGCATTCTGAAGATTTTCCTCCTTTCTAGTGTTGGCCTATCCTAATGTATTACATAACTAGCATTCTGGAAAATATTTCTCAAGGATCACTTGCTTGCATAACTTACTTTCGAAATTCTTCCATGTTCAAGTATTTAGTTCTTTCTGTGCTGTGCCTACTGTATTTTGTGAATTCCTGTCTACTAAGGTAAATATCTGTCCACATGTCTCATTCCTTCACTAAACTAAGAAATTACTATAAAGAAAAATGTGTTAGTCTGTTTTCACACTGGTGATAGAGACATACCCAAGAATGGGCAATTTGCAAAAGAAAGAGGTTTATTGGACTTACAGTTCCACGTGCCTGGAGAGGCCTCACAATCATGGCGAAAGGTGAAAGGCACATTTCACATGGTAGCAGACAAGAGAAGAGAGCTTGCGCAGGGAAACTCCCCTTTTTAAAACTATGAGATCTCATGAGACTGATTCGCTATCATGAGAACAGCATGAGAAAGACCTGTACCCATGATTCAATTACCTCCTACTGGGTCCCTCCCACAACAGGTGGGAATTTAAGATGAGATTTGAGTGGGGACACAGCCAAACCATATCAAAAAATAATTTATTAATTACCTTGTATGATTCTTTTTCCTATTCCTGGGATTTAGCACTGTTCCTAAAATGACTTATAAAAATGTTTCATGTGTATTTATGTATAAGTACCACACACTAACAGATTGCCCCACTGGAGCATCCAATTCGTGTTTGTTTAATCCGTGAAAACAATTAGTTCCTGGCCATGGAGTTTATGCTCCTCCCATAATTTTATGCCAGTTTTTCAGCCTTGTGCATTTCCTCTTTTACCCATGACCTCAATTATTATTTTTTACAGGTGGAGTCTCACTATGATGCCCAGGCTGTACTTGAACTTCTAGGCTCAAGTGATCTTCCCACTTGAACCTCTGAGTAGCTGAGACTACTGGGGTGTGCCACCGTGCCTGGCTTCTCCTCTCACCTTTAGCTCAACAAGTCCTCTTGGAGTCCTCCCCTTACTCAAGCAGTGCTCAAGCCACCACTAGGTCATACTTTGCATATCTTAGGGTGACACTGTATTTGAGGGTTCACATTTAAATGTGCCAAATGCATGCAAAGCCTGGTTTACATTTAGCAGCTTTATAATTTTTTTGGCTTAAGCTCTGGTCTATCTGGTCTATCTGAAAAATAGACTTCTTTTTTTAATTGAAAATAGACTTACTCTTTTATTGAAAAAATAAATTTCAATAATTTCTGTCATTTTTAATTCGAAGAGGAACTATCACCCAGTTGAAACTGTGAATCTCTCTCACAAAGTCTAAGTGGCCCTTGATTCAAGCTATGGGCACCAGTCTCCACATAATCTACTCATAAGCATCGTGGTGTGGAAATTGGCTATGTCTGCTTTCTCCAAATCATTCAATAGAGTTTCAGCTTTTCTCAGGCATTCTGCATATTTATAAAAGTTTAGCTCGATGCAGTATTCCAATAAGACCACCAATTATATGCCTTTCAAAGGATGTCACCTTCTGAAGGCGTTCCACATGGTTATAATCTTATTACCTCCGGTTGAAGTAGTCACAGACCAAACTAAATGGTGAGTAGAGATTCGTTATAGGGATTCTCTTTTCCCACCAGAGTCAGAGTAAGTGACTGCCCTCTCCCTTGTGGTATGTGTCAGTCCTGACTTGATTGGTGAAGCCACTCCTACAGATTTCAAACTCTGTGCCAGGGTAGGAAAACACAGGTTGGCTTCACTTCATCCTCAGTCTCCTAACTTCTTTTAAGTAACCATGAGATATGTTTAGGAACTGCTGGTTTCTGAGCTAATACCCATGAGGCACCAAGGCACAAAAAAAAAAAAGAAAAAAAAAGCAAGTTAAACACACTAAAACTGCTGGCCATCTGCTAACCATGTCATTGCCTGTAATTTCACTTGCATTTTTTTTTTTTTTTTTTTTTTTTTTTTTGCATTTGCTGGCCTATTTTCATTCACTTTTATATTCCTAAATTTGTGTGGTTAAGGAGTTCCTTTTAAAGCATAAGGACAAAGTAGCATGAGGTGGAAAGTTATGGATTTTAGAGAAAGGTAGACATGGTTTTCAAACTAGCTCTATTATTTGTTACATCAAGAATCCCAGAGAATTTTCTTCTCTAATCTTCCTCAAAGTTCTTTTGTGTATATTAAGGGTAATGATTCCTATCTTACAGTATTAATGAGAATTCATTGAAGATTCATTCATTCCACAAATGTTTATGTGCCCCTACAGGAACTGGACCAAGGGAAGAGGACACAGAAGGTAAAAGGAAGCAAGACCAGCATGTTCT
Organism: Rhinopithecus bieti; assembly: GCF_001698545.2. NCBI lineage: Eukaryota > Metazoa > Chordata > Mammalia > Primates > Cercopithecidae > Rhinopithecus > Rhinopithecus bieti. Next base: position 1,074,545 of record NW_016806217.1, on the reverse strand, counting down.
CCCACTCTAGGGCTCCTACCAAGAGGTTTTGATAAGCAATCACATTTGTTCCCAGTGACATTAAAGAAAAAGTGAAGCATCCTGTAGGGATGCATAGCATGACATCTACATAGACTGGGGTCATAGAAGGAAATTGTCACCACATGCAAGTTCAAGGGAAATGTTCAGCCTCCAGGGTAGGCAATCCCTGATTTATAACTCTTCACCTGTTGCTAGACATTTTGACTGAGTGTGAAATAATAAGGAGTAGATAGCTAGACAGAGAAGCTTTTGGGAGAGAGCAGGAAGGAAGAGAATACAGCATGAGAAAAGACCTGAAACACTCAAGAAAGCCCAGCAGGGCTATATGGTAAACAGCAGGGGATACACTTGACCTGAATGCCAGAGGTGTGATATGTTCTCAATTAATGAAAACTGTATTCATCATTCAAAAACTGTGTATTACTTGACTTCTAGAAAGTAGGCAGTGTTCTGGTTAGTAAGTGGTTTGGAACTGATTTTTTAAATTTTTTTTTTCCTAGAAGATATCTAGCAGAGCCTTGCTGCTGAAGGTAAAATCTATTAAATATTATATATATATGTGTATGTGTGTGTATATATATAGAGAGAGAGAAAGAGAGAGAGCCTGAAATCAGATTGTCATGTATATAGATAGACATACATATATATGTGTGTACAGTATATGTGTTACAGTATTAATGAGAATTCACCGAAGATTCATTCATTCCACAAATCTGATTGTCCTCAAGCAAACAGTAGCTTTCTTTTTTTGTTTTACTTTTTAGTATTGGCCAACGTCTCCCCTCTCCCCATGGGACACTTGACTCCAATTGTCATTATAAGATGTTAGACTTACTCTCTCTCCAGGACAGGAAAATGTCAGTCACCATGGGCAGGAGCTTTTGTCAGCTTTGCAGCCTTTAAATGCCTCATTTTGAATAAGTAAGGCACTTTCTGGAAAGATTTAAAACCATGTTCTATAAGTTGCAATTAGTGGCTTCCCACAAATTGCATATCACTCCAGCAAGTGAGGTCTCTCCAGAGTGCTTTGCTAACTGGCTTACAAGAGTGTATGTTATTGTTCTTTAGGGGGAAAATAGTTTCTCTTTTCCTTTTATACCCACTCACTTAGATACATATCATCATAGATATGTACTGCAGCGGACTCTAGCTGTGTGTTTACAAGGCCCCCAACTAGGGATTAACAAAAGTAACATGGCATGTCACCTTTCAAAGATATTTTATTTTCTTTGTGGGAATGTTTTCCCATTTCATTTTCAATATGTAGGTGACTCCTAACCTACACTAGTTTATTTCCTTACATTGAGTAAATAAAGACGCCTGATAGTGAAGAAAACATATTTACAGCCGTTACATATGACATTGTTGCCAGTGCTGAGCCAAGCTGATTTGGGTTCAGACAATAAAAGCAAAGATAGCAAGGAAACATGAGAAGCTGATTGTTGTGGTAGCAAAAACTTTCAATTGCACCTATGCAGTGAATTCATACCTTTGAACTAGGGGAAATTTTGTCAAAGCCTTTTTGCCTTTGCTAAATAGATTTTGGGAAAACTTTAAGAGAAAAAGTGTTTAGCAAAGGCGAAGTGTGGTTCGATCATTTTAGGAAGATAGCTAGTTGATGTGACATCAGCATTCAGGTGGGAGCTGAGAGTATTTTGATAGGCAGCCTCCAAACAGAAGCTGCCCTACTGGTCACCGTCAACTAGGAATCAATTCAGGCATAGTGCAAGGGTGTAGGAATAATGACATTTATTGTTTTTTTTTTTTTTTTTGAGACGGAGTCTCGCTCTGTCGCCCAGGCTGGAGTGCAGTGGCCGGACCTCAGCTCACTGCAAGCTCCGCCTCCCGGGTTTACGCCATTCTCCTGCCTCAGCCTCCCGAGTAGCTGGGACTACAGGCGCCCACCACCTCGCCCGGCTAGTTTTTTGTATTTTTTAGTAGAGACGGGGTTTCACCATGTTAGCCAGGATGGTCTCGATCTCCTGACCTCGTGATCCGCCCATCTCGGCCTCCCAAAGTGCTGGGATTACAGGCTTGAGCCACCGCGCCCAGCCTATTGTTTTTTAAAACAACAGACATAATAGATTTAGAAGCCTTGGCCGCTCCCCAGCATTTGGATGTAGACAAATCACTGGAGTGCTTTAGGCTTCAATTTCCCTATCTTTGAAATGAAGGAATTAGAGAATCTTTAGTATCTTTTCTAGTCATAAGACTGCAAATTACATGAATTCAAATCCCAAGTTATTCTCTAATTCTGTCTTCAGAATACCATTCACCTTCTGGACCTTAGCGTCCTATATCCTAGAATAACAACAATAAGTTGTATCTTATAACGTTTTTTAATTAATTTAGATAATATATATGAAAAGCTCTAGCAAAGGGCCAGACACATAGTAAATGTCTCAATACATTTCTAGGAGCCTTGTTGATAATGGCTTGATTGAAAAGAAAAAAAAAGTTAAGAGAGTGATTGGGGGATTTTCCAGTCAAGAATTTCTGTACAGATGTGCCTTGACTTATGATGGGTTTGTGTACCAATAAAGTTGAAAATATCTTAAGTCAAAAATGCATTTAATACACCTCATCTGCCACACATCATAGCTTAGCCTAGCCCACCTCAAACATGCTCAGAACATTTCCAATAGCCTACAGTTGAGCAGAATCACTCAGCAACACGGTACACTTTAGAGCATTGGTTGTTTACCCCTGAGATGGCGGGGCTGACCGGAAGCTGTGCTCACCACCGCTGCCAGGCACTGAGAGAGAGTTATAGTATTCATATCATTAGCCTGGGAAAGGATCAAAATTAAAAATTTGAAATGTGGTTTCTCCTGAATGCCTATCACTTTTCTGCCATTGTAAAGTTGAAAAATTGTACCACAGTATGCCAGGAACCATCTGCATTTTAAATAATTTTGCTTGAAAACAGATTCTGGGTACCAGGCAGACCCTTACCTAAGGAAATATTTTTTCATTACTAACATTTGAACAGGTTAGCAGAGGTGAGAGATCTGAATACAGAAGTGGGATCAACATTAGAAACAGCCTTGGAGGACATCCAGCAGCCCATGCAAGTGGCAGAATGCTCATGGACAAGCCAAGTTTGTAGGGAAACTCCAATTGGATAGACAGGAATTAACTTCCAGATTTGACAGGTATGGAATCTGTGGACATGATGTCATTGGTTTAGAGGGTTTATGCTCCATTTACCCTTACAGAGGAACCCAGAAAAGAGCATAGTGTGAGGGGAAGGTCATGGGATTAAGGTAAGACATTGTGGCAGAGAACCATCTTTCCATCAAAAATGTGCACTCTTCCTTCCACAGTGTGGAGCATGTACAGGAATGATGCTGCTCACCCAGGACTTATGCTTTTCACCTTTGTGCTCCTCACATATGGCCATGTGCCCGCCACCCCCTCACCCCCAAATGGCATGTGTGCAGAGTGATATGCGCCACTTCTGGGCTGGATGTTTACACTGTGGTTACCTTCTGCCCCTTTTCTCTGAATCAGCTGCTGAATGCAGCTCTGCCCAGGCCTTAGGAAAAGGTGAAACCCCAACTGGCAGGGGCCCAAGTTCACCATATCCAGGAAGCTGTCCTTGAACCAGAAATACCCATGTTGTACTCTGACATGAACAAGAAATAGATTTCTATTATATTAAGCAACAGAAATGTTCAGATATATTAGTTCTTCCAGCAGGAAGATGTATTAATAATGGCAACATGGATGGAGCTCAAAACATCACATTTGATGAAAAAAGAGACTTACATAAAAAAATTATAGACTACATTATCACATTCAAATGAAGTTCAAGAACAAGCAAAAGTTGTGGAAAAATATCAGAAAACTTGCTTCCGCTGGAGGCGTAGGACGGAATTTGACTGGGAAGAGGCCTAGGGGAACATGCTGGAATGATATTAGTATTCTATTTCTTGATGGAGGTTTGGATTCCACAGGTGTATGCATTTGCAAAAGTTAGCAAATATAGAGTTAAGGTTCGTGTTCTTCCTTGTACAATACATTTTACACCAAAGGAAAGGCTGTAAACAAATATTGAACTGTAGTTAATGATATGTGTGGAGAAAAGCTTAAGGAAAAGGCTTATTAATGCCTCAAGTTTACTAAAAAAAAAGCATTGAAAATAAGATTAAACATGTATTTATGGATAAACTACTGAAACTGAGAGATATTAACAGTAATAGTCAAAATTCTCACCATAAGAATGAAATCGAAAGGGATTTGATCGCAGGTTTGTCTCACTGCAAATCCTTGCTCCTGTGCTCTCTCATGTCTGTATTGGAATTCATGGGTAGAAAATTTAAATGATCTGAATCACTATGAGAAGAAAGATATATGAAAAAAAAAATGAGAGGTTAGATTTCCAAAGATAAGCCAGGTAAATATCATGGAGAGTTGCAACAATGTACTGCTAATGAACTCTAATACTTAGAGCTAATGTTGAGTTTTCTGAGGGTTGTGACATTCATACATGACTAATTAACCTACACAGCAAATCCATTTCACTTGCTGCCATGACACAGCCAATCAAGACTGGCTCACTGTTTGCTCATTTGGAAAATGATGAGGATTCCCATTTAGACTTAATTACACTACAAAGACTGACAATTATCTTCTCTATAGAAGCATCAGATGCTTCAATATTAAACTGAACATGTGCCTATAATTATGTCTGTAATTTGTCTAGCAGAAAATGTAACCCAGTCATTACCGAGATCTAATGCCTGTAATTAGATATGGAAAAAAAAATACCAAATGGGAAAAGTGGGTTGTTGGGATGTTAGGACCATTACAATGTGAGAATCTGTATGAAGCTATTAGTGGGAACTCAGTAGCAACCAACATCTCTTGGATTGCTGCCCTCTATTAAAAATAATTAGGAAGTATGAGAGAGGGGAAAATGATAGCTGAGTAAAACCATAGTACAATCGCTTTTCCAGTACTTGACTGCAAACATTAAAAATCCCATAGGCACCTCAAATTCAACACATTTGAAACTGACTCATTAGCCACCTTTGCCCCACTATAGCTACTCCCTCTCCTGTGTTTGCTGTCTTAGACAATTGCAAAGCATTGTGGAATCATCTGCAACAACTATTGTCTCACTCCTTTCTCCTAATCAAACCTCCGTGATTCTAATTATTAATGGTTTCCAAGTGTGTTGCTCCTCTCCATGCTGTGACTCTTCCCCTGTCTGCCTTCATCATCCTTGTATGGTCAATTTCAAGAGCATGTATAAGAATGGTGCTGCGTCTGCATGTTCTCACTTATAAGTGGGAGTTGAACAATGAGAACACATGGACACAGGGAGGGGAACATCACACACTGGGGCCTGTCAGGGGGTTGGGAGCAAGGGGAGGGAGAGCATTAGAAAAAGTACTTAATGCATGCGGGGCTTAAAACCTAGATGACGGGTTGATGGGCACAGCAAACCACTATGGCACATGTATACCTAGCTAACAAGCCTGCACGTTCTGCACGTGTATCCCAGAACTTAAAGTATAATAATAATAATAGAAGAATGGTGCTGCTTTCCTCAAGTCCTTTCACTATGTCACTTATCTTCTGAATTTCTCCCAGTGTGATCATCTCTAATCACAAATCTCATTGTGCCACTCTGCCATGCAGAAGAGTTGAGAGTGTCCACCTCTTTCCTAACAGCATTTGGCAGAACACAGCAAGTATGTTTTGTTTTTCATTGAATTCTGTGCCAGCTTCATGCTGGCCTGCCCCAGTCTGTAATTTAGGCTAGCTCCATTATATGGTTTACTGATTATGTAATGTGACATGCTCATTATTTCAGTTATCTCTTGCAGGACAAGTGGCTACCCCAAAATTTAATAGCTAAAAGCAATCATTTTTATTTTGCTAATGATTTTTTGGGGTAAAATGTAGAAATGGCTCCAAAGGGGGATCATTTCTGATTGATATTGCATCAGCTGGGGTGGAAGAATCTTCTGCAAAATAGCTTCTTTACTCATATATGGTGCCTTAGAGCTTCTTAACCTCTCTCTCTCTCTTCATGTGGCTTCTCATCCTCCATGCTTTCTTCACTTGGCTTACCTTCTTGCAGCAAGAGTATCTAAAAGAAGTCTCGCTTTTTACATGGAAGCTAGATTCCAAGAGGCAGGCAGTAGAAGCTGCCCAGCTAGTTAAAGGCTATAAGAGAAAAAGGCATGAAAACACTTCTACCATAGTCTATTAGTGAAGGCAGTTCCAGAGACCCTCAGATTTAAGAGCACAGAGAAATAGACCCCACATCTAGATGGGAGAATGTCCAGGTCACGTTGAAGAAGAGCACATAGGGCAAGAGACACTGTTGTACTCGTATTTGCAAAAGTGAATCTATATGCATGCTATTTTATTCTTCTAAAATGCTGGGTAGCTGTAGCTTTCAATGCTAATCGCTCTGTCTAGCCTACTCAAATGCACTTGGGAACAATTGCTCAACTTTGCATATTCTCTATGCAACCTCTCTCCAAAATACCCCTACAGTACTTAATGTCATCTCTTTAATGTTAGAGTGGAACATCATTGTCTATTTACTGACAAATTTATCTCTCCTGCCAGAATATAAGGATAAGCTTATGTCTTATTTACTTTAGAATACATTTTGTATAACACAGATGCTGGTATATAGTAGATATTAAATACACGTTCTATCGATCACAAGCCTAATAAAAGAAATAAATAAATTGTTCTATTCATACATGTATTATCTATGCCTGGAGTACTTCCTGGAACAACTTTAGTACCTGGTGATTATCAGTTTCCTAGATGGCCCCCAATAATCTCCACCTCCTGTATTCACACTCTTTGTAGTTCCTTCCTGCATTGTGCCAAGGTTGGTCAATGTGACCAACAGGATATAGTAGAAAGGATGGTATTATGCTATAAAAGACATTCAATTTTTATCTCTTTCTCTCTCATAATTCACCCTGATAGAAACCAGCTGCCTTGTTGCAAGCAGTCCTACGGAGCAGCCCACATGGTGAGAAACTGAGGCCTCCTGCCAACAGCCAGATGAGGGGGGGTTGCATCAAGATCCTCCAGTCCCAGCTAAGCCTTCAGGTGACTGTATCCCAGGCAACAGCTTGAGTAAAACCTCACAAGAGGTCCACAGCTAGAGCCACCCAGCTAAGCTGCTCCCAGATTTCTGACTCTCAGAAACCATGTAAGATAATAAATGCTTGTTGTTTTAAGCTGCTAAATTTTGAGGTAGTTTTTTATACAGCAGGAGCTAACTATTTTATTTACTAATACATATTCGTGAATGCCATCCAACATGGAAAGAATGAAGCGGTTCCATTCTTCCTCTTGGATTTCGAGCTAAGGTATTTTGTTGTTACTAGGATAGACACCTGGGTGGTAATTGCTATTTCAAGCTGGACACCTGGGCTTTTTCTCCAACACAAAGCACCTCTCAGTTACTACCAGAGAAAGTAATGATCTCACTTCTTGGAGTAAGTATTTGTGCTAATTAGCAGCATGACGAAATATAGCATGTCAAGCAAAAAACTATTTGTACTTAATCTTCCAACACATTCTCTTACAGAGAGGACGTAATGCCAGATAAATAAACATTAAACTACTGTATACTATCAGACCTTGCAAAGTAGCCTTACTTTGCTAGCTTTTATTTAAATCTCTAATTACTAAACTGATAAGATTTCTGATTATTCTGGTTGAAAGAAAAATCTCTCCTTTTGTCTCAACAAAATTAGAACATGAAAGAAAAAATAAATATATGAAATGACCTAGAGAAGATATTATTTATGTTTGTTTCTAAGAAATTCAGCAGGGGATTTTAAAATGCCAGATTAGTAATTTTATAATCTTTTGTATTCAAATATACTTCCATGAAATGTTTACATTTAAAATAATAGGGAAAATTCTATAACTTATAGACATAACGAAACATCACATTCAGGACTTTAGTAATTCTTTAGTTTGCACTAATCTTTTCAGCCATTCAGCTACTCATCAAACATTTATAGAATGTCAACTGATAACTGGTCAACAGTTAGAATCTTGGAGTGCAAGAAATTCAAAGTGTAGGTGTCCAGCATGAATATGGCTGTTGAATCAGAACTTTTTCTTTTCCTCCTAGAAGTCATCTAGAAGATATATATATAACATAGTACATTGTGTTTAGTGAAACTAAGAGACAAATTTAGTTCTTAGACCTCAAATACATGCACTTGCCATGGAATTGATAAAAATTGTGACCAAGTATGTTTGATGCAAAGTTTAAAATCCCAAAGAATAATTAATTACTTCTATGAGGAACACTATGAAGCCAAAATGCAAGAATTCAGAGAAGAGATAATGAATTTAGCAGAAGGATATGAAAGGTGAACTGGCAAATTTCAGAGAAAAAAAAATGGGAAAATAAAACCATTACAGAAATGAAGATATTGTTGAAAGGCACCAAGATAGGGATAAACACAGAGAAAGTCACAGTAAAGGCACAGAAGATAGAAAGAAGAAATCAAACATAAGAAGGAAAATAAAAAGTCTAAAAGGTTTGGAAAGAAAATAATAAACTATACAATATAGACAAAGAATGTCTAACATGCATAACATTAAAGTCCTTGAAGAAAAAAGCCAAACTGAATAAGACCAACTCTTAAATATATAATTCAAAAATACTTCCTGCCACATAAATACTATGAACCTACATATTGAATAGGCACAAAATACACCAGGGAGTAGTTGATAGTTAATACTAGAATATATAGTGTGATATACTGCATTGCCATTGGTAGTTTTTTACAATGAAAGGAAGAATTTCTCTGGTAAACAAGGTGAAAGGTCAAGTCACACGTAAGAGGAAACAAAAATCAAACTGAGTTCAGATTTATCCTAAGCAATATTCATTGACAGAAAACTGGAACAAAATCTACAAAATCTTTAAGGAAAGAAAGTGTTAGACAAGGATTTTATATCAAGTTAAGCTTTCTTAGCTGGCAATTTTGAACATGGAATGTCCAGCAAGTATGTACCCATTATCCCTTCTTGATGAAATTAATATAAAACAAAACTTCAATGAACCAAGGAATGACTGAGGAGATAAGAGCAAAATAATTGGAGGTGGTGAATATATTCGATCCATTCCGATTGAGAAAGACTAAAAGAGAAGTGCATATGAGAGTGAGAAAGCATAATGCACACTTCCAATGCCTTGACAATGTGTAATAGAAATGATCCAACAACACAGATTGGGAAGAGAAGAAAGGTTAGCGGTAAAGTAAGTTCACTGATTGCTTCATTAATCATAGCTGGGCTAGAAGTCATTTATTTATTACGTGCTGATAGAGCATGTAATAGAAAAGTAAGTATATTTAGGTGTACCAAGTAAAACCAAAGAAAGATAAAATTATGGACTAAAATCTGGTGATAATAAACAGAAAATATATTATTGCTCGTAGCAAGACTAATAGTTGCTATCTAAAGAAACATTAATGTTAGCAAGATAATTGAATTTGTCTGTATTTCATGATAAAATGAACAAAAAATAAGGTATAGAATATCTAAATACCCTAATTTTAAAAGTACACCTGATTGATATTAATCATACTTTGTATAATAAGAGAGAACATACCTTGCTGACAGATCACACTCAAAATCTGGTTGTGTATTAATTAAGTCACCAAGTAAACCACAATAAATTCTAAATAATAAATATGCAGATGGCATTATATTATTATAATTCAATGACTATTAATTGTAATAAAAAACAAATAATCCACCAACTTGGAGATTGATAAATTATTTCTTAATGAATTCTTAGTACCGAGAAAATATAGTTTATAACCTCAGCTTATCCAGACAATTATAAAAATAAAAACAGAACATGGGATACAACTAAAATGAAAAGAAAACTCAAAAGTTTTGCTATTCTTATCTTTAAATACTAAGACTTAATATCTGATGCAAGAAGTTAGAAAAAGACAGCAAGATGAACATAAGGAAGACAGAAAGGACAAAGATAAATTAAGAAATTAAAAGTTAAAATCAGTCTTAAAAGAAGTAAAACTAGTTATCTGAAAGCCAATTTTAATAGATTATCAACTAATCAAGACATAAGAAAAGAAAATGTAAGCACATAAAATAAAACATGGGGAAGTAACAACAGAAGGAAGAGAGATTTAAAAGTCACAAGAATGGTACTACTCAACTTTATATAAACACATCTGAAAATCTTGATGAAATGGAAAATTTTTAGTGAAATTACTAAAACTTAGTCCAGAGGGACTATAAAATATAAGTCCACTTTCTATAGAAGGAACCAATAAAAGTTATTTAAAAAAAAAAAAAAACAATGAACTACCCTGGGAAAAGTATCACTAGGGGAATTATATCACCATTTAAATAATAGATAATTACAATGTTATTTAAATTATTCTATAGTGAAGATGAACAGAAAAATTTTCCAGATATTTCATACGAAATAAGCATTTAATTTTACTAAAGCTTGATAAATGTTACAAAGAAAACTACAGACTGATATGGTTAGGCTTTGTGTCTCCACCCAAATCTCATCTTGAATTGTACCCAATCTCAAGTATTATCTTTATAGCAGTGTGAGAACAGACTAATAAGCAGGCCCTATCTTTATTAGGAATAATAAAAGTATCATTTCACAGAATATCATAAAATATGTAATATTAACATATTTGTTTATTAACATTAATATTAATAAACAGACTCCTGTAGAGCATTTAAAAATAATACTTAATGATCAAGTAGAGATTATTCCAGAAATGTAATGAGAGTATGATAGTAAAATCAAGAATTCCCATCTGGTTTAAAGTTCTTAACTTTAACTTGTGGTTGTTATTGGCTAAACTTAATTCAATAATGACACTGTTCTTAGCATGTCACATCTGTTAATTCATTTTATTCTCAAAAACATTCATTTTCCCATTTTATTCATGTAGAATGGAAGGCACAAAGAAGTTAAATTACTTGCCCAAAGTCACCCAGCTAGTAATTGCTGGCGTTGCAACTTGATGCCAAGTCTTCCGGCTCTGGAGACCATAATCTTATGAATTTCTTCACTTCTGTGGGACAAATAAATTAAAGATATTTTTTCCAACTTCCTAATGCTTATGTTACATACAGCACAATCAAACAGAAATGAGTTATCAGGTCAGTGCATAAGAGAAGCTGGTTATGTTTCTGAGGCACCTCAGAGACCATCTGTGGTCTCACTGGCGATGATTCGAGCAAATTCCTTAACACATGCATAGCCATAGTAAGTCCTCTGTAAGTTTTGACTATATCACGATTGCAATGGAAGGATGGTGCAGGATGGTGTCTGCCTGTTGTGGATGTGTACGCTTCTATGCATCATGCATGGTATCACAAGTTCATGAAAAGAAGCCTCAGAATCCCCGAGAAGTAGCCAAAGATCTTTGAGCCAAAGATCTTTATTTCCCCATATTGAGTCTGATACTCTTTTTCATGCCTCAAAATAATTCAGTCAGGGTGTTTAGAAAAATTAATTATTCTACTGGCCGGGCGCGGTGGCTCAAGCCTGTAATCCCAGCACTTTGGGAGGCCGAGACGGGCGGTTCACGAGGTCAGGAGATCGAGACCATCCT
>NW_016806217.1:1019028-1062716 GCF_001698545.2 Rhinopithecus bieti | reverse complement strand
AAATGAAGCAAACCTCTGAGAAATATGGGATGATGTAAAGATATACAGGTATGCCTCCAAGATATTGCAGGTCCAGTTCTAGACCACTGCAATAAAGTAAATATTACAATAAAGTGACATGCATGCATTTTTTTTTTTTTTTTTTTTTTTGCAAGATAAACATGGGGAATGTGAAAAACTCAGAACCTCAGAATTATTAAGGAGGAAAGCAAGCAACCAACCAACGAAGAGAGCAAGGTGATCAAGAGCAGAGATTGAGCTCGGAGTTTCCAGGACTTTCTCAAGGGAAAGCATTTGTCCTCTACTGATCACCCTTCAGTGACTCCTAAAGCCTAATTCCAAATCTCATTTTTCTACAGGTGAACTTATGCACAGAGAGTGATGGAACAAGACTCCCAAAGAAGAAGTGGTTAATCCTTTGCTTTCATGCTCAGGCTCTTGACATTAATACCAGGATGTGTAAACTACATCCTGTCATTCGTGTTCATGTCAGCTTTATTATGTTATTTAGTGCTAATAGATTAGAATTCCAGAGCATTCCTCATTGGCAGTGTTCCTGGGAAGTAGTAAAGACAGACAAGCATCTTCACATGCATAAAAAGAAGCTAATTCATATTTTTGCCTCTTGCTTCCTAGTGAAGAGTAAGCTCTATCAAGTGTGTCTCTGATGTACAGGGCAGGCACTGTGTGCTTTCTTAGTAAATAGCAGTTAGTGGTGACAATGGATGCTAATACCATATTAAAATAAACTTACAAGGCCAGCCCAACATGGAAGAGCATAGAAACTCCCTCTTGGTATGAAACAGAATGATCGGTAGCTTAGACAACTGCACAGGCCTCAAAATATTACTCATCCGGGAAAATAGAAGGCTAAGTACCAAATATCCATTCTAATATTCTAAATAGAGATATCATTGGGGGAAGATAAATATTTTCAAGTTTTGGTTAATAATAAAAGCTAAAAGCAAAGGGATTCCTTCAGTTTTAACTATTAACTTAACCTATTAACTGGAAAACATTCTCCTTCTTGAAATAGTTGGAGCAGGCAGTGTGGAAGAGTGGCTAACAGTGTGGCATTGGGAGTCAGACTGACATGGCTTTACACCTGACAAGTGGTGAAAGCTTAGTTTGTTGATTCCTGACCTACAGCAAGGATCAACTGAGACAAAAAGGGGCTCTGAACAATGCCTGGCAGATATCTAGTGCTCATCGTGTTTGTTTTTGTTAGCTCTATAGTCATAGTCTGCATCTAACCAAAAGGCTGCCAGATAATTCTCATCTTTATGGATAATTGGCAACCTATTTCTCCTTTAAAATGTTTTCAGTGAGGTGGCCAGGTGTGGTGGCTCATGCCTGTAATCCCAGCACTTTGGGAGGCCAAGGCAGGTGGATCACCTGAGGTCGGGAGTTCGAGTCCAGCCTGACCAACATGGAGAAACTCTGTCTCTACTAAAAATACAAAATTAGTCAGGCACGGTGGCGCACACCTGTAATCCCAGCTACTTGGGAAGCTGAGGCAGGAGAATCACTTGAACCCGGGAAGCGGAGGTTGCGGTGAGTCGAGATTGCACCACTACACGCCAACCTGGGCAACAAGAGTGAAACTCTATCTCAAAAAAAAAAAAAAAAAAAAAAAAAAAAAAAAATTGTTTTCAGCGTCCACTTTCAGAACCTGAGTAAGATCAGATTAAGAGAAGGAAGAGTGAGATTAGCATTCAATATCATGGTATGTTCGCCATGTGTGCTATGCTTAGAGTGGTTGTAGGGGCAGTGGTGATGGTGGTGGTGAGAGGTGTGTGGAAGACATATAATTTGGGGTTGTTTTAGGCAGGGGGCCAGTTAAAATTTAAGATGCTGCTGGAAGTCAATTCAAACAGCAGATTGAATTATTTTCTTTCTGATCAGATAGTTTGGGGTCCTGTGTTAACAAGACGGATGCTCCTCCCTTAGGAAGGAAAAAACAGACTAGAATAAAAGCCAATTGTACCACCTTTAAAGAAAGTACCGAATTCTTCTTTTTAAAAAAACTCATTGATGAGATGAGGGAGACCAAACCAAACAAAACATAACAGAACTGTTGCCTCTCTGTTTTGGGAGGAGTGCTAGAGAAGGCTTAATACAATGGACTTTATTGCATCTAAGTTCCATGTCAGGGCTCAGATCATTTTTCCCAGAGCCGTGTAAGCAGGTGTGGCTGCTTTTTGCTGATGGCTCTTCAGAATGGTCCCTTGGTGGCATCATCCCACTGCCTCCTTTTGTCCTGAGCCTTCATCACTCTCTCTTCACTGGGAGAAGAGATAATGTCTGTTTTCAGATCTATTCATGGAATACCAGACTTGGCAGAGCAGCCTCCCTGGAGAACCTGATAATTAAGACAGTTGCTTAATTAGAATGATGATGTGTGTGTCTGCATTGAATGCCAAGCACTATAATTACATTGTGAACCTGAAACGTGGGCCCCAGGCACTTCAGGTCAGCTTTCTAGGTATTTGCTTGCTTCGTGGGGAAGCAAGGGCTGCTCAGTGTTCCTAACACATTTTAAACACCTTAGGCGAATTGGAATGAAGGTGGGTTTTGGAGTCAGATGACCTGTCTTTAACTCACAGATCTGCCACTCACCAATAGTGTGATTTGGGCCAAAATTTTAAAACTCCCTGAAGCTCAATTCTCTTTTCTGTTGCATAGAATTAATGATGTGTATATCATTGTATTGTTAGAAAGATTACATGAAATGATATTAACACAGTCCTCAGGAAATATTAGGCCACCTTCCTTATTTGGTGTTTTCACCAGTGCAGTTAATTATAAACACTTGGATAAGTTTGCAGAATTTAGCAAATAAAAAATATAGATAAATAACAATTTTCTAGCATAAGTGTATCCCAACTGACATGAGTCATACTTACATAAATACTAAAAATTATTTGTTGTTTATCTGTAATTGGAATTGTACTGGGCATCTGTATCTTATCTGGTGACTCCACATTTGAGGGATCTTGAGATCCTCTTTTCGAAATAATCGTTTGTAGAATGACTGGGTGAAAACTATCAAGGCTATGTTAGCTCTCTCCAGCCAAACTTTCAAGTTCTACTCAGAGTGCCCTGGCAGAATACAAACCTCAAACTTTCCAGCTTTGGATATTCAAAACAGGAAAAAATATACAATGCAAACAGAGCCCTAAAAAGCAAGAACTGTGAGTATAATGTTGTATCATTAAAAAAAAAAAAAAAGATTTGTATTAAAAAAATCATTTAGGGATTCCCCAAATCTGAGAAAAGCTCCTTTGACCTGTTTAAACTTGTCAAGAACAATTTATAATTGCCCATTCTGAGCCTCAGGAAGAAATGACAGATTCTTCTCGCCTTAGCCAAAGCCCTTAAAGCCCTTAAAAGGCCAGAGCTGCACCAGAAAGTGGGAAACTGCAGAACGCCTGTGTGTGTCTGCAGAGGGGTTTCTCTTCTTAGCACATTCAGTGAAAGTCTTCCAAGGCAAACAGTTTCCAGGCTTAGACTCAAACATATAGCCCTCTGTTTCTCTCTAAACCAGCATGCAAATTGGTACATCCTCTAAGATTAGGGGTGAGAGGGGACGGCATGAGAGAATGTAAAAGTATAATAATTGTCTCTCAAAGCTGTGAGAATTAAAAAATATATATATAATATATCTTATAGAAAACCTTTAGCACAGTTTCCAGCATATAAATATCACTACTAGAGAAGATCAGAGAAAGGCAATTGGAAATAGGAAGGTCCTGGAGATGGGATAAGGGGACATTGGAACATCCACAGATACCTGTTAGGAAGCAAGTTCTGTGAATAAACACAAGGGTGGGTTTTTCTTTGCCATACAAAGTTTTGAAAGCTAATGGTGAGACACAGAAAAGCATTATGTACTAATGCTTGTGTGCAAACAGGATAATGAAGAACTAGGGAAGGCAGAGGCTCTACTAACCCTAATCCTCACTCTGTCCTAAATAAGTATACACTCCACGTATACTCTCAATGACCAAAAATAAGGGTAAATTATGATCTATGCATCCATTTAAAAGTACATGGTTAGACAGAAGGAATAAATTCTAGTGTTTGACAGCGCAGAAGGTTAACAGTTAACGATATGTTGTATATTTCAAAATAGCTAGAAGAAAAATACGAAACGTTCTCAAGACAAAGAAATGGTAAATGTTCCAGGTAATGTATATCTTAAATACCCTGACTTGGTCATTACACATTCTATGTGTGTACTAACATTTTACATGTGCCCCATAAATATGTGCAAATATTATGTATCAATAAGTAATAAAAATAGTAAAAGGGGTTTTGCCTGAAAACAAGGAAATAATTACAGTATTCTGTATGAACTTTGTAAATATACATATAAAAAGGTTTCACTGGACACTTTTGGAAAATGTACACTTTCGAAGAATGAGTATTTTTTGAGATGTTCACACTATTTTGCTAAATAAAAATAAACAATCGACAAAAAATTATTGTATAAAACTAAAAGGACAGATATTAAAATGTATGTACCATGATGTCCTAGAGGTAGATGGATTGTGTGTGATTACATAAAGGATCATTTTTTATAACTTTGTGTATTACAGATTTCCTACTCTGAATATTATGTCTTAATTTTAAATTAGAAAAGATGGCAAATATGAAAATACCATGAAAATCCATAGATAATACCCCTCCTACATCCCTTCATAAAAATTTAAGATTTTGTTAGGGATTTGTTCATATGAAAAATGACAGACCAAAAAAGTAGGTGAGCTCAGAGCAGTCAGTGATGGAAAGTCAAACATGCCAAGTGGCCAGCATAGAGTAGAGTGTCAGGAAAGGTGGATGGAGGCACAGTGTGGCCAGCACAGCCATCCCTACTCCTTTTTTATTTTTTTGAGATGGAGTCTCACTGTGTCGCCCAGGCTGGAGTGCAATGCCACTATCTCGGCTCCCTGCAACCTCCCCCTCCCGAGTTCAAGCGATTCTCTTGACTCAGCCTCCCTAGTAGCTGCGAATACAGACACACCACCACTTCCAGGTGATTTTTTGTTTGTTTGTTTTGTTTTGTTTTGTTTTAGTAGAGATGGGGTTTCACCGTGTTAGCTAGGATGGTCTTGATCGCCTGACCTCATGATCTGCCCGCCTCGCCCTTCCACAGTGCTGGGATTACCACCGAGCCCGGCCGCCATCCCTATTCTTTACAGATAGCATTAATCTCACTGGTGGGTCCCTATGCAGTCCAACTTGCTCCATCTCTGAATGTCAGTCCTAGATACGAAGGAGACAAGTTTAAAGTAGGGAATGTCTTCTTTTTTCCTTTTACAAAACACAATGATGATAAGACACAATAGTGGAGTTAGGATGAAGGAGAGGTAGATATAAAGATATGGAGGGACATCCCTTGAGGGATAGAAATAGTTTCACTGATGAAATGCCTAAAGGAGAAAGAGGAGAGACAGATGAGACAATTATCTCAAAGGAGGAAAATGGTAAAAAGGCAAAGAATTAATGTGTGTGAACTGGTTGGTGCATGGTAAGTACTATAAATATCTTAGCTGTAATACTGTTAGTCAATCAAGGATTTTCAGTTACTGTTCCTACAATGATCTTAACTGTTACTGTGACTACTATCACTGCTATTAAGACAACTACTATAACTATTGTTACAACTACTATGTCTGCTAGTACAATAACTACTATTATGACTCCTACTATAGCTACTATTACTGCTGTCATGGGATCCTTGAGGTGTCGTTTCATCAGCCAGAAACCTCTGTGGCTGGTGGCACCTTCTGCCTGAGTACTGCTCGTGCCCACTGGGCTTGTTCCGCCCACTTGGCCCGGCAGGCTGTGCTTGGCTATAGCCACCAGTCCAGATCCCAGCCTGCCCAGGGAGAGCTAGGCGCGGAGTGGCAAGGGGTGTGTGGGTGAGCGAGCGCAGGGTCCGGCAACAGCCAGACATACCGGCTGCTGCAGTGGGGCAGGCAGCTCCAGGCTCCAGCACAGGTGTGGCTCTGCATGAGGCTGCAGCTGGACCAGACGTACTGCATGTGGATTCTGCTGCAGACACCTGTTTGGATGAGGGGAACATGGTGGCTCCTGGAAGCTTGGAGATGCCAGGAACCACAGAGCCCCAAAGAGAGTGTCACAGCCCTGGCTCAGGGAGACCCTAGGTCTGGGCTCTCCAAAGGAACACGGCTCTTCTCTCCTTCTCGTCACCTGCAACGTGGCAAGCAAGGGAGCGTGTTTCAGGCCTGTTTGTGTTACAGCTCTTTTAGTCCCGCCAGGCGGGTCCTGAGTTCTTGTCCTGTGTCCAGGGAGACGAGGTATGCGGACAAATGGAGGATGAGCAAGGTGGAGAAGAGCTTTATTGAGTGGCAGAACAGTTCTCAGGAGACCTGAAGTGGGTAGCTCCTTTTTGCAGGTAGGTTGTCCCTCCTTTCCTCAGGAAGGTTGGCCCAACAAGTTGAGGAGACCCACAGTGGGCCGCTCCCTAACGCCGCTGGTACTCCTGACTTATGTGTGAGTCTGGCTGGGTCTGGGGGTTTTTATGGGTTCAGAAGGGAGAAAGTGCATGCTGATTGGTCCATGGGTAGCCATGGGCGGGCCTGGAAAAAGAACCACAAGTTCTCAGTCCAGGCCACAGATTCCGACCGGAACTGACGGCGGGACCTCCAGGATTGAAGCCATCCCTGGCTTGAAGGTGGGGCTTCACTAGGACCTGTCCCTTTCTGTCCAGTAGCCTGCCCTCCTCTTGCTGCCATCAACATGCCCTCCACAGCACCCAGGTTGTTGGTGTTGAAGGGCGCCTCTAGGCCTCAACCCAGCAGCCCACAGCGCTTCCTCGCCTCTCTCTCGTGCTCATCAGTGCCCAAAGTCCAAAGGGGGCTGGGGAGGCAGGGAGCTGGTGTAACAGCGCCTCCCTGAGCGTGTGCACACCTGGCCAGGTTGCAACAGCACCCAGGCTTGGCCATAAATTTGCTCCAAAATTGAAGTGGGCACAGGGAGCAGGCAGAGACCAGGAATGGGAGCAAGAAGGCACTTCTGAGCCTGTGGGTCAGGGGCTTCCTGGCCCCCACGAAAGCACGGGGATGCCTAGGTCTGCGGCGGCAGCTCTGCAGCTGTGCCCCAAGCACGGGGCTCCCTACCCTTTAACTCGTTAGGAGGCGGGTCTCCTGCCTGTTCCCAGCTACCCCCGCCCGGCCTCCCACCCACCCTGGCTTTGCTGAGTGCGCAGCTCTGGCGGCACCTCCCCTTCTGCAGCCGTTGTCTTTGCAGCGGCAGCTCCAGACAGGTGGCCGGTGCCATCACTGCTACTACTACAATTACTATCATGACTACTTCTGTAATTATGGTCAATCTATTTTATAGGGTTGTTATGGAAGACACTATATGTAAAGCTCATATATATGTGCTTGGCATACTGTGTGCCCTCAATAACTCTATAGCATGTCTATATGTCTATTTTTATTTATTTTTCTTTTCTTTCTTCTTCTTTTCTTCCTTTTTGTTTTTTGTTTTTGTTTGTTTGAGAGATACAGGGTCTCACTTTGTTGCTTGGGTGTCCAGGCTGGAGTGCAGTGGTGTGATTATGGCTCACTTCAGCCTCAACCTCCTGGGCTCAAGCAGTCCTCCCACCTCAGCCTCCCAAGTAGCTGGGACTACAGGTGCGATACACCATGCCTGGCTATTTTTTTTTGTTATTTATAGAGATGGGGTCTCACTGTGTTGTCCAGGCTGGTCTTGACTCTTGGGCTGAAGCAATTATCCTGCCTCAGCCTCCCGAAGTGCTGGAATTGCAGGTGTTAGACACCACACTTGGCCTGTAGAGCATGTTTAGAGGTGGATTGTTTGAGCCTTATTTTTATGGTAGCATTTATGTACAAGGTTGTAAAGATATATTGGGAGAAAATTGTCTTATGGTCTTGAATGCCAGGGAGTTTGGATTTAAATTTTAAAGGAATCTCTCAAAATTTGTAACTAGGGAGTGAAAACTTACATACCGCTAGTTGAGGAAGACTAAATCTGGCAGTAAAGTACAGCCTAAAAACAGAAAAAAAGTGAAATAGAAAATTTTATTACAATGCTATTGTACTAGTTCAGGCATGAACTGATAAAAGCCTGAAATAACACAGGGACCATGGGATTGAAGGGCTTGCATGAATATCAGCAGCAGCATCAAGTTTAGAGACTTTTGTCAGAAAAAGAGAAAAATAAGGTAACTCCAGGTCCTCAAATCTGAGCACAATAGACACCATTGTCCTTCTTCAACCCCATCAATCTGAATATATCTAGTCACTTGGAGGAAGAGGAACAGTTATTGAGTGCGTACAATGCGCCAAGCTCTTATGTATGAGCTTTACATACAGCCACTTTCATAACAACCCTAAAAAATAGATTGGTGCTTGTCATATTAGTAGTCATAAGAGTAATTGTAGTGATAGAAGTGATAGTAGTTGTAGCAACAGTCACAACACTAGTTGTAGTAATAATAACTACAAATCCTTGATAGATTAATAATAAAATTATAATTAAGATATCAATAACATTTACTATGCACCAGATAGTTCATATACATTATCACAAATAATTATATAAAACTTTAAATGTGAGTATTATTATACCCATTTGTTCAATGAGGATATTTAGAATCAGAGAGATTAAATAACTTTCTACCAATTAGAGAATAGAGAGCTCAGGCTGGGCACGGTGGCTCACACCTGTAATCCCAGTGCTTTGGGAGGCTGAGGCAGGCAGATCATGAGGTCAGGAGTTCAAGACCAGCCTAGCCAACATGGCGAAATCCCGTCTCTACTAAAAATACAAACAATTAGCTGGGCATGGTAGCAGGCACCTGTAATCCTACCTACTCGGGAGGCTGAGGCAGGAGAATTGCTTGAACCCTGGAGGTGAAGGCTGCAGTGAGCCGAGACCATGCCACTGCACTCCAGCCTGGGCAACAGAGTGAGACTCCATCTCAAAAAAATAAAAAATAAAAAATAAATAAATAAAAAAGAGAGAGAGGGAGAGAATAGAGAGCTCAAACTATGACTGCCTGGGTCTGAAATTCATTGTCTTCGCAGCAAGAGATTTGGATACTCCTAGATGAAAGCCCAAGGTTCAGTTTTTGGCTCACTAATTTGCAGTCTAAGGAACTCAATTTTACCAGTTTACCCTGTATCTATTAGGCTTTGAAGTTGTCAGTAGGAATCAAATGACAATAGTCTTGAATAAATTGGAAGAGTCTACATTAAGGTACCCTCAGGATATATCTATTAAGACAACTGGCCTTTATTACTAACTTAAGGAAACCCTTCTTCTGGAAAGCAGGTCAAACTAGAATATGAAATAACAAACCAGAGACCTGCTGGTTGCACCAATAACTAGATAATAGAAGAAATTGATGTTCTTAAGAAATATCTCCATCACTAAGATTTCTTAATAAATATCTCATGATATTTATTTCAGTATAATTGAGAGTGATTCCCTAAATCTGAGCCCCTTTTCTCTGGCCAGGGCCACTGGAAATGCCTGCAATAAAGCAGTGGCCTTGGGAATAGAAGAGGTACCATGAATAGTAACAGCAGCATCAAGCGTAGAGATTTTCATTAGAAAGGGAAGAGACTGAGATAACTCCAAGTCCTAAAATCTGGGCGTAGTAGACAACGGATATTCCCCTAGATAATCTGAAAGTGTTGGTTATTCTATTCCAAGGAAATAGAATTTTATTCTGTCATTAACACCGGAACAGAATAGTGTTGATGACAGAATTCCATTTAAAAGATTCTATTCTCTTGGCAGTAGTTTATTGTGAATTTACCATTACTTTCACTTGAGATTCCCTCTCTTGGGATTCCTGAAAGGCAATCCTGTGCTCTATCCTGAAAACACAGTGACTTCAGAATGACAGTCATTGTGATGAAAACATCAGTCCCTCTTCTTCTTTATAAAATGCAGTGTCCATGTGGATCAGAAGAAAATATGCCCTGAAGTCCTATGTAACCTAATCCCATAGAGGTCCCTGGAAAGATCGATTGATTAGACTAAAAATGTATCACTCCTCCCCTCTACCTAATCCCACATTTCTCAAGTAGATGGAGAGAAGCACACACATGCACAAGCAATGTATGGGAATGAGTTTCTAGTTGATGGATGAAAAAAGAGGAACTGCTTGCATTAAGAATATTTGCCTTTTGGACATGTTAAAACACCCATTAATGCAACTTAGAGACTTAAAACTCCTCTAGAGAAGTTTTCTGATTTATGAGGGCAAAAGGGCCTCAATTAGTTATGCAGTTTAAATTCCAAACAAAATTTCCATCCACAATCTGAATGTCTGAAAGGAACCTCAGGTTATGCATTTGGGGAACAGGATGATTAATGCAAATCTTGCTGTTTTAGCACTGACGAGAGACAGACCCAGGACTCTGAAAATTTAGCAGGGAAGAGTCCCTTCTGGGACCTCTCTAAGGACAGACCCAGGAGTCTGAAAATCTAGCAGGATAAAGGTCCATTCTGGGCCCTCTCTAGGGTGACTTTGAAAAGGGATACTGCTGCTGGCTTTCAGAAAGGCAGAAAGGACCGTGGTTCTGTGATCTTCCTCCACTTATTTCAAATGGTTTCGATTTGCAGGGCTGCCTTCTGACTCTCGTTGTTTTGCATTATAGTCCAAAGAGCAAATTTTCCCTCTTCTACCTTTGTTATCTTTTCTGAATTCTGCATTCCAAAAAAAAAAAAAAATCTTTATTTCAATAAATTCTCATTTAATATTAAAAAAGAAAACTGGTTATAGTCCTGATTCTATCATTACAAATTGCACTTTTGCTGCTTTACAAAAGTACCCTTCTTGGCCTCAATCATATCATGATTAAAATAAGAAAATAATCTACCATGACTAATTTATTGTATTTATTATAAAATTTAATGAATTATTGTAGGAAACATTTCATATTACTTCTTTCCACAGTACTTCATTTATAGCACATAGAATGATCTTACTGGTTTATACATCTATCTGTTCATCAGAAAGAGATATCTCTATGTCTATTCATTCTTTCATTAGTTAATTATTTCATGCACTTATCAATTGACAACTATGTATCTGCCAGGCACTTTTATAGGCACTGGGGTCTTTTCTGGGCTCCCCTCACTATCAATACAAAAGCTCACCTGGGGTGATCTCAGTACTTTTATTACATGTTAATTGCTCACAAACTTGTATATCCAGCAAAATTTCTCTTCTGTATTATAACCTAAATGCTAACTAAGCATCTCCTCTTAACTATCCTTCAGGTAACTGAATCTTATGCCTAAAGATGCCTAAAGATGAACAAGCAGTCCCACACCTTTCTCCCTATTTGTTGATGTTAAAAACAAACAAAATCCTGAGATTTATTATTCACTTATTCCCATCTTTCACACAAACTCTCACAATAAGGTCAATTAACCACCCGATGCTGTCAATCTATTGCCTAAATATTTCTTGAATCTATCCATTTTAATTTATTTTTGCTACTACTATAATGAGGCAGGCTGTCATAATTTGTCCCCAATTATACTATAACAGGTTCCTAATTAATTCCCCCTGCTTCAGCCTTTTCCCTGTTTTAATCCATCCTCCTCACAGTAGCCTAAGGAGATTTGCTAGTTTGAGTCCTGGGAGATGAGATGGGGAAGATGGGCTCAAGCTGCAACATGAAGGTCTGTTATGAGCAGTTGTCACCTCCTACAGTGCCTGCCACTTGGTAAGTTCTCTGTTCGCTTATTTGTTGTTGTTTCTGAAATACAGGAAAGCATTTTGAAAATGACAGGATTCCACAAAATTGTATTCCATATAACATATTTTAGCCTAAAGGTAATGACATTTACTCCAGTGAAGTATTTCCCCTTCCTTCCTTCCTGGATTAAGAATGTAAGCCATTACATTGTTATGTATTCTTAGCAAAGGAACTTCTAAATGTCAGAGGTAAATGAAATCCCAAGATATGAATGGAAATGTCACCTTACAAATTCATTAAAATTTTTATTCTAGTGGAAATTGGATAAATCTTATGAAATATAGAGAAGTGAGGAAGTGTTTGGGAAATGGCAATCTGACCAAGAGAAATCGATTTAAAGTTCATCCTTGTAAGTTGCTATTGATGTGGAAAAATCTCAGCAAAATTGTGGCTGAGGCTGGAGTATTATGACTATAGATGGACATTGACTTTTTATTTAATTTTTTTTTTGTTTTTATGGATACATAGTAGGTGTATATATTTAAGGGGTTTATGAGGTGTTTTGATACAGGCATACAATGTGAATTAATCAAGTCAGAGTAAATGAGGTATCCATCAATTCAAGCATTTATTCTCGACTTTGATATTGAACCCTGCAAAGTTATGAGCACTAAAATATCTTGTATGGCCTTCCTGAGATACTTTTCTCTATGTTCTAAATGTATTCCCTACACTCAATAATTTATTTGCTTTATTTACTGCTAGTTTATGGAAAGTCTTGAGTTATCAGATGAGACAAATTTTTAAAAAGAATTGACCAGCTACTACTTGGGAGGCTGAGGCAGGAGAATGGCATGAACCCGGGAGGTGGAGCTTACAGGGAGCAGAGATTGCACCACTGCACTCCAGCCTGGGTCACACAGCCAGACTCCGTCTCAAAAAAAAAAAAAAAAAAAAAAAAAGTGAATTGAATCAAAACCTCACGTAGATTTTATAAAATCACAGCTTTGTGATGTTTGCTTTTCTGCTTCTGAAATAAAAACGTTATCATATTTAAATAACTCATAGTGTGACAAAGGATAAAATTGTCTGTATAGACTGACCTAGAAAGACAGCATTTATGTCTTCAACAGCACAAACCTTAGACATCTTGGCACAAAGTGAATTCTCACTAAATATATGAAGCATAAATGTAAAAAATTCTTATTGCTCAGAACTCATTCCTGTATCTCTTAAAATCATTCCAAATGTGTTAATGAAGGTTCATGAACAAACAGTATGCACAAACATTTCCTAAACTTCCTTAAAATTCCTAAAAAGCTGAAAGAAATGTACATTTGAATTTCATTTCATTGATTTGCTCAGATGAGCTGCATTAAGGAAGAACTTAACATCTCTGGCCCTCAAGTATTTCATCTGTAAAATGGGAATAATTATAGTACCTATATCATATGAAGTATTTAGCAAAGCACTGGGCAGTATGTCACTCCTGGCAAGTACTTATGTGTGCCTATGCTGGCAGAATGTCACTTCTTAGATTCTACAAAAAGAGTGTTTGGAACCTGTTTCATCAAAATGCAGGTTCAATTCCGTGATATAAAACAGCACATCACAAAGCATTTTCACAGATAGCTTGTTTCTAGTTTTTAGGCCTGGATATTCATATTTCCTTATAAGTCCTCAATAGGTTCGGAAACTTTGACGGTGCCAAGCTATCTGTGAAACAAGCTATCTGTGAAAACACTTTGTGATGTGCTGTGTTATCTCACAGAATCGAGCTCAGGCTGTGCCTGAGTTCAACAGGGTGTGAATATAGAATTACCCTTCCACAAGGAGGCTTCAAACAACAAATATTTGTAAAACACTGATGATAACACAATCCACGAGGCCCTTGCACCTGGTGTGCACTTTTCGATCTGGCAGATGCTTTTCTCCTATTCATTCTTACAGTCAGAAAACGTCAGAAGTTTACTTTCATCTGACAGGAGCAGAAGTATTCCTTACTTTCTTGTTTCATGGATAAATTGTCTCTAGAGATCTATGCTAAAATATATTCATTGTATCACATGACATCACACTTTTACATTAAATGGGCAAAATCATGCTGATAATTTGTAGGAAACTAGAAATAGCAGGAACATTAGGAACATTAGGCACCCTGCTGAGACACTTGTTTTCCATTGGAAGCAAGATAGAAAAAAAGTGAATACACTAAAATCTACCACCTCTGTGAAATGTCTGAGAATCCTGAGAATTGCAGCATATTGGAATAATTTTCCCTATTCAAGTGAAGAACCAGTAGGCTCGCTTTGCATTCCCTACCTTAAGAGGACAGAAGACACATCTCTCAGTTGCTGTCTTTGGATTTTGTTGGCAGTTTTGGAGAGTTTGACTGCAGCTAAATTAATTTGCCAAGTGGCTTGAAAACCTGCAAGTTTGAGATGGAACCTAAGACAGACATATCTCTCTACCTGTACAAATGATTACATACATTGGCCCTTTGGGCTCAGTAAAAACAATGATAACTAGAATTTCAGTGGTGGTTCAGAGTGCTTTATGGAATCTATAGTAAGCTCGGTTAGACGAATCACAAAAGAAACATCTAGAATTTGGAAGCAAAGCCCTATTATCATTGGTTAAGTAACTATTCTGTGTACAGTGCCTCCTGTTTTACTTCTGGGCTCTGTTAGATTCTAAATTCTTGGGCGTAATCCAAACTGTTCCTGATGAATGTGACATTATCTGATCCAACCATTTGGAAAGTGTCCTTGAAACTACTAAGGACAGTGATAAAGTTATTGAAACCTCTATTCTATGTTGGGAGAATCACCAAGAACTAAGCTCGGTTATTAATAATTATGGTTTGTATTGGTCTACTTGACAAAGCACTCTGACCAATTGAGTGCTGGCTGAATACCAGGAGAATATAGGATGAGTAATAGGCAGGACCAATTGTAGAAATAAGTAATGTAGTCTATGCAAATTTTATTTTTTGATTTTTTTAATGTTGTGACAAATATTTTATCTTCTCTTTCCATTATGTTTCTACTTATATTGGTAGTATTTATGGTGGTTAAAGTTAACGTTATTTCAAAGTTTCACAATATTTGGGATGGAAAATCAAGAGAGCAAAAGAAAGAGGGAATATCAATCTAGACTGTTCAGACTTTCTGCCAGTTTAAAAAATTTGAGATATCAGATTGTCTCTAGTTATAAGTAGAATCTGTTTTCAAGTGTAATCTCTATAGTGAAAAAATGGAAAGGATGCATGAGTATACTTGATCAAGTTTTATAAATTGAACAAAGTGTATAACCAGCATCCAAATCAAGAAATACATTGTTGCTAGCAACAGTGAAAGGAAGGAGGAGGAAAGGAATGAAGGGAGGTAGTTTAGATGCTCAATAATAAAGGAATGGTTAAAAAGCACACCGATGTATTATTGGGTGACAGAATACTATGCTAATCTTATTGTTGAAGAATAATAATGTGTACCATTTAAAGTTTTTGCTGCAAGCAAAAGAAACCAATTCTGACTCTGATAATAAACAGAATGGAGTTGACTGGAAGGATGTTGGCAATTCAAAAATTATGGAGAAACCAAGATGGAATGGTAAGCCTTTTTTGTGTGTAGAAACTACAGAGGTGGGTGGGTACATAGCTGAAATAGTCTAGTTATGGTGCTGCTAGTGGAATTGAATGAACCGCAACCATTTTCATCGTCGTTCAGTTCCAGAAATACAACTAGCATAATTTAACTAATCTTTTATAACCATAAATAAACTTGACCCTTTTAGAAGTCAGTAGGGGCTGCTAGGTTGCTTCCTTCCTTCCTTCCTTCCTTCTTTCCTTCCTTCCTTCCTCTCTTCCTTCCTCTCTTCCTTCCTTCCTATGCAATCCTGTTGAGAATTTTGTAATGCATATATCATTTTGCATATTTATAATAGTTTTTTCAAGAGGATTTTTTAGAATCAGAAGTGCTGAGTAATTGTGTGTATATATTTTTAAAGTTTTTAATGAATGTTCTCAGATTTTCTTTGAGGAAGAATTACCAATTTATGCTTCATCACCAGTCTATGACTCTTCAGTTTTCTTCATTTTTGCCCAGACTGGTGGAAACATGTTAGCAATTTTTTGTACATCATTGTATCAACCTCTCTTTTTATTTGGGGCAGGCTTTCCCAATAATAAAAATTTATAGTTTGATCAAGAGTGAGCACTACTGTTGGATAAATCTATATTTTATACTATAAAGACAGTATAATTGACACTTAGTAATAAGTTGTGTGTCATCCATTCAAGATTACCTTTAATGAATTATCTCCTAAATTTGCATGCTAAGTCACTTCATCCTATCTTCTTTCAATAATGTTTGATTTTTATCAGTTGATATTATTAGCTGCTAATTAGTAACGGTGTTTTCAAGGCAATGATAAAGCTTTCAAAGAAAATAATTTTTCTTTTCTCATACGAGAGGGGATAAAACATTGTGTTTTACAAAGCTGGCTCCACTGACCACATTTTACAATGTTTTGCTCTTCAGATGTTACTTTAAACATGATAGAAAGAGCTCTTAAGTGACCTTCAATTTATCCAACCTCCAGACTGACACTCTGTTCCTTCACAGATACCCATAGAACACTAAATGCTTAAGTTCTAGTAGGCTACACACTTCTTTTCAATCCAAAAGATAGCTTTTGTTTTTTACTTCCAAGGTTGTTTGTTTCAGGTATGTTTGTTATTTTAATTGCATAATTTAAATAAGAATTATTCAAAGCAATATGAATGTGGAAAGAAATTCATTTTCAAAAGACCAAGTTCGATGGCATTGAACAATGACGTAAATAACTTGATCAAGATAATTCATTTAAAAATGTTAGCAAATAAGAATGATTGAAGAAAAAAATTACACATCTAGAACAATTTTGCATTCAGATAGCTTTGCATCTGTCTTTAATTTCCAGACATCCTTTAAAGAAACCAAAACTGGAGTTCTTATATAATGAAACATGGGTATAACATACAAAATTGATGACGCAGATATTCACTTAGCTGGCTCTATCTATACTAAACACACACATACACAGATCAGCTCTAGCCCTACATCAAATGGTTTCCAAATGAGCTTACATTAATAGATATTAACTTACAATGTATTCTCTGAGACATGCACAAACCATTTTTAATAATTTGTTACGTTGATTCAGTTTTAAAATTAGCCAAACAAAACTAGGTGCTATATTTTGGATATAATTTGTCTAGCCACACCAGGTCTCATGTTGAAATTGATCCCCAGTGTCGGAGGTGAGGCCTAGTGGGAGGTGTTTGGGTCATAGGGGCAGATTCCTCAGGGCTTGGTGCCATTCTCCTATTCTAGCAGGAGCGAGTGAGTTCTCAGTCTCAGTTCCTGTGAGAACTGCTTGTTGAAAAGAGGTGGACACCTCCTCCTTTCTCACTTCCTTCCTCTCTTTCCACATGACACCTGTCCCCCTTTGCTTTCCACCATGAGTGAAAGCTTCCAGAGCCCCTCAACAAAAGCAGGTACTGGTGCCATTTCTCTTGTGTAGCCTGCAGAGCCAGGAACCAAATAAACCTCTTTTCTTTATAAATTACCCAGCATCAGGTATTCCCTTATAGCAACACAAATGGACCAAGACACCAGATATTGTCCCATTTTGCTTATGTCTCAGGTTTTTCTACAGAATGGAAGATAGGAAGAACACTTCAGTAATAGCACATTATATCTCAGATGTGTCACAACTAATGTCACAAATAATGCCACAGAAAACTATATGCCAATTTTTAATTATCTTTTTTCCTAACACAAGTACAAGGTAACTCAAAATAACATGTGGATTTTGTTTTCACTTTATAAAAATCCATATATTTCTTCCTTCTAAATATTTGCCACAGTCTTTGTCCTTCACTCTCTTCGTTCCTTTCGGTTGTTTTTTACACAGATGAAAAACACTCACCGAAGTCAACGTACACTTGTATCTGCATGATGATTAACAACAGATGAGAACTGATGTGGCTGAAGGGTGATAAAGTCCATTCAAAAATTAAACCATGAGAGACAAATGCATAGGTATAGCAAAGGTCATCTGTCTGAGGTGGATATGCATTTCCACTAAGAATATCTGGTTGCTTCGAAGCTGTTTTCCTTTTGGCACACTCTCAAGTGACACTGTCTCAACACTTTTTCAAGTGTTTGTATAGATTTAACATGATGCTTAACGTCTCCGCATTTCTCATGTTGCCCACTGGAAACGTATGTGATAAAAATACGTATTATATATGTTCCAAAGGAATGACCACAGATAAGATGATCAAGAATGTTTTGTGATTGCTTTATTGAAACATAGTCTCTCAGAACTCCCTTGATTCTTCTTTACCTTATGTCAATATTACTTTCACTTTTTGATTGATAATATTCATTATTAAAAATTCAGCTTTTGACTCCTGAGTCCTAAACATAACTTCATTCATAACCTCAGGAGAATTTAATATATAGACCAAAAGATTATTTGTCCCATGTGATGGCTCATATTTTTTACAGTTAATCTAGGATTTGTTGATTAATTTTAAATTTACTTTAAAATTCACAATAGATATTTAATCCCTTCATAATCTGAAGACTCTTTACTCAATAGTTTAGTAATATCTCTAGTTCACTAAGGCCTTGGGTGCTCATGCTAGTATTTTACCAGCTCCCTCCTCACCAGACCATGTGAGATTGGGATTGCTTTACTTTTATGAGTATGCTGGTGTGAGGGATTATTAACAAAAGAAGTCTTTTTAAACACAGGAACACTGTATCTCTCAGTACAGATGGCTCCCAGATTGTCACAGCATCAGAGTGCTGCTTAAAGCGCATCTTTTCATGACATTTATTATTTGTTCACTTCTAGGTTCCATATATGACCTGCAGAATGCACCCAAAAAGGGAGTTCAAGGGCCAATCTTTCATGGGCAATTACATGTAGATTTCTAATTGCTGATCCTAATGATCAGTGGTTTCTCCTTTGCGTCAGATGTATTATTGCTGTAGAACTAGAATGCTGTCACTCAAAGTGATCCTTAGTCATTAACTCATTGGTCAGGCCAAGCGTATAATAACACTGCATTTTCAGAAGCTAGAAAGCAAGTTTGGACAAGCAAGGATGGTCAACTCACCTAAAACTACGTGGTAGCAGCAGCAGCACATGAAAGATAAGGTGTTCACATCTCCACAGACTAGAGAGTATTTAGGGAAACAAAACACCTCTGATTTTTATATTTTGGCTGCGACATTTTCACAGTACTTTTTTGGACTGAGAACAAATGGTATTTCCACAATGACAAAGACATTGGAAACATCTAGAATAGAACATACCAACCTCTTCTGTGTGAAAGCATGTGCACTTAAAACAAATGGTCTCTTACCAGTAATTGGCACATAGCAGGTGTTCAGAAGCTTTGTGCATCGGATTAAATGAGAGAACTGGAGGCACAGCAGGTTCAAGCATTTTCTGAAATACTTGAACATTGGAAGGGTAGAATTCATGAACACAAAACCATTTTATAGTTTTGTTGAAAGGTTTCATTACATTTAGAAAGTAAAGAAATTTGAAAAGAAATCAAGTCTCCTTAAAATAAGAAAGACCTTTTCAAATGGGCTATATATGGTTCTATGTATTTTAAAAAACACATGGTGGAATGTGGACTAGAAGAAGTGATGTTGGTAGCACACCAACAGTTGACATTCTTCTTCCTGTAAGGACACAAGAAAAAGAATTTGATATGATATCAGAAATGAGGCCATTTTTATGTCAACTATCAGCAAAGAGATAAAAACATTTTAAGATCAGAAATAGAAAAGTTCACAATAAGCCAGTGAGCATGGGGTTTTTATATTAAGTTTTCCTAAAGAACTGAAGTTCTAGAGTTCAAGACTTGTCTCTATGAGGAGAGATTTGAGACTACAAACCAATTGATTAAAGTTATTCTGAAGCTAGAGACATATTAAAATTTATGAATGAAATTTGGATTAAGTTACACAGTGATTTTGAAGATATATAAGTGATGTATTTTCTGTCAGAATATCTATCTTTATGTTTTGATGTAAGTGGCTAAAATAATTACTAATACAATTTATTACATGCTTATTTTACTTTATACCATGTCATATTTTTTAAGCAATATAAAATTAGTAGGAAAGCAGGTTGAAATTTTGGTACAATTAGGAACAATGGTCTTAATTCTCTTTTTCACTTTGATTAATGAGGAGGCAAAGCTCTGGTTTGACACTTAATAATGTTTAAACTCTTAAATCAAATTCGTGTAAGGTTAAAAATGTTTACATGGATTTAGGGAGGTTTTTTGGGTTGTTTTTTATGCCATTTTATAATTACACGACTACAGTACAAAAACACCAAAAATTGTTCATGGAATATAGCCACCCTAAATCCACAGAACATATTTAAATGACATATTTAAATGTAGCCATCATACTATTCTGAAGTTTTTGTTTGTTTGTTTTTTGTTGCTTTTTTTTTCTAGGCAGGGTTTTGCTCTTGTTACCCAGGCTGGAGTGTAATTGCGCAATCTTGGCTCACTGCAACTTGCCTCCTGGATTCAAGCAATTCTCCTACCTCAGCCTCCCAAGTAGCTGGGATGACAGGAATGTACTATCACACCCAGTTAATTTTTTCTATTTAGTAGAGACAGGGTTTCACCATGTTGGTCAGGCTGGTCTTGAACTCCTGACCTCAGGTGATCCACCAACTTCAACCTCCCAAAGCACTGGGATCACAGGCATGAGCCACTGCGCCTGGCCCGAAGTTTTTTTTAACTTAAGCAATTTTATTTTGGTAACTATTATGTGTCTGGAACTATATTAGTTCTCATTGGGTGATATCGTGTATGACAATTCCTGTTCTTGCAGGACATTACACTTTATTGAGGTTAAAGAATACAAAATATTATATGATTTGTTAGCACTTCAAGGGTTGAGGTAGACTGAAAGGTTTAGAGAAATCGTCATAGAACAAGGCTAATTGAATGTGGCCTTGTGGAATATGTAAGAGAATTAGGACAGCTTGGGAAGCAGGGAGAGGAAGAAGAGAAAGGACACTGTTGAAGAGGATATAGCAGAATATTTGGAGATTAGTTTAAGTCTCTGAAATGCAGATGAGAAAGGCTTTTGAAGGATAGAAGTTAGTGTGACCTTGAGATCCCCAGGAAGGATTATGAAAGGTTTGCAAATGAGTTTGTTTTTTGAAGCAGCATCTTCTCTGATGGCTCCATAACAGCAGGGGCAGTGCTGGAAGTGGTGGAACTGGTAGCTGCCCTTCCCAGGGGTGAATGCTTCCTTTCATGGTGATAGAACTTTCTTCTCTCTGGGCAGAATTCATTGTCAAATAGGGTCCTGAGACTTGTCTAAATACCACCTGCTACACAGAAGTCCTGTCATGACTACTGGGAACTAGTAAATTAACATTTGGCATTAGAAAAATGAGTAAGGTGTATTTAGAAAATGAAAATAAACAATCAGAAGTATTTTTCTTTATATTTGAGGATTCTTTGGAAGTTGCAGTAGTTATGTTGTAAAGCGCGCCTCAGTGACTTTTCAACATTTTATATTTGTTTATTCTTTTTTCCTTTTAAAGCAGTAAGACAAAGAAGGAAAAGAATTGGGTTTGGAATAAAATTTACATAAACTTGAATTCTGTCTCTGCTACTAACTAGCCAAGTAGATCTGGTCAATCATGTCACTTAACCTCTTTACAGAGGTTGATAACAAATCCATAAGTAGCTCTGAATCATAAGTTATTCATATTCATAATAAAACTGGCTCACACTTATTGCATATTTAATATATACCAAATTCCAGTCCATATACTTCCCATGTATTATCACTTTCTTTGAGAATTAAATGAAATAATATTAATAAAATAATTAGCATGAGGTCATAGATAACATTTTTAATAAATTACTTTTCAGACCTTAAATAAACTATCCAAGTTGGGATAGAAATTGTGGTTTATAATATCTTCTATGCACTTAATATAAAGCTTTGCAGTTCATTCTTTTGCAGAAGACCACTAACTTCTTGGATTTGCAATTCAATTCCAATTAGCATGATTTTATTTTATTTTTTAATTTTTAATTTTAGAGACAGGGTATCACTTGGTCACACAGGCTGGAGTGAATGGCACAATTGTAGTTCAGTGTAACCTCGAACTCCTGGTCTCAAGTGATCCTCCTATCTCAGCCTCCCAAGTAGCTGGGACTACAGGCATGCACCACAACTCCTGGCTAATTTTTAAATATTTTTGTAGAGACTGGGTTTTGCTGTGTTGACCACGCTGGTCTTGAACTCCTGACCTCAAGCAATCCTTCTGTCTCAGACTCCCAAAGTCCTGGGATTACATGCATAAACCATCACACTCAGCTGGTTATTTTCAACTTAGCATTAGATTTTATTTTATTTAAAAATCTTGACATATCAAATACAGAGACTTGATATTCTTTGGTGTCTTATGGGGATAAAGGGAAAGTAAACTAAATTTAAAAATCTACATTTTCATAGATTTCTTCCAAGGCCTGCTGCTAATCTAGAATAAGACTAATTTTTATACATTATATCTAAGAAAGAGCTAAATATTTGTTATTGTTGTTCCATAACATATATCTCTCTGATGACATTATTGAAAACAAATGATATGAAAGAACTCTAAATTGTAAACCAAAAATAAAATTCTAAGGCCCCCCAACCATCTAAACGGACTTTCTCCTCAGCCAGGGCTCTTAAAATTTAACCTGAAAGACTGATTCAGGCCAAGAAGGGAAGTCGGGGTGGGAACATGCCTCATTATACCATCTCAGGCACTAACATCAACACAGACTTTTCAGTCTGATAAGAAACGTTTCTCTCTGCTCTCTCTGAAGCCTGCTAGCTAAAAGCCTCATCTGCATGATAAAACTTTGGTCTCCATAGCCTCTTATCTCAACCCAAGCATTCCTTTCTATTGATCCCAGGTCTTTAGACATACTCAACCAATCGTCAACCAGAAGATGTTTAAATTTACCTGTCGCCTGGAACCCCCACCTCCACTTTGAGTTGTCCCACCTTTCTGGATCAAACCAATGTATTTCTTAAATGTACTTGATTGATGTCTCATGTCTCCCTAAAATGCTGCACCCCAACTGCCTTGGGCACGTGTCATCAGGACTTTCTGAGGCTGTGCCACGGGGCGTCCTCAACCTTGGTAAAATACACTTTCTAAATTAACTGAGACCTGTCTCAGATTTTGTGGTTTCATAAAATCTACCAGGAAAAAAAGTTAAAGTTTTGAATTGGCACGAGAAAAGAATAAACAAAATAAAAATGGAAAATATAGAGTTAGAAAAATATATACTAAAGAAATACAAGTAAAGAAAGCAAGAATAATAATAGTAATATTAGAAGAATATTAGATGCAGGAGAATTACCAAGGGCCAAAACAGTAAATATGAAAATGGGAGATACTTTGTGAAAGAAAATGTCCCATGCAAATAAAACATTATGTGCTAACCATAAGGAAAAAGCTCCTAAAAGGGTAAATAAATATTTAAAATATGAATTAAATGGAAAGCTTACCGTTTCTGTAGGTCAGCAATATATAGTCTTTGACTAATATAACTTTTTACCCATACACACAAAAATATATATTTCCAGAAACATTTACAAAAATCATTCATGGAAGTATCCACAAAGAAAACTTTAATAAACATGTAAAAGTCAAGACTGACAAGGCCACACTTTTTCTTTAATACATTAAAACTAAAATAAACATAAAGTAACTGTCAGGCCTCTGAGCCCAAGCCAAGTCTTCGCATCCCCTGTGACTTGCATGTATACGCCCAAATGGCCTGAAGTTAACTGAAGAATCACAAAAGAAGTGAAAATGCCCTGCCCCGCCTTAACTGATGACATTCCACCACAAAGGAAGTGAAAATGGCCGGTCCTTGCCTTAAGCGATGACATTATCTTGTGCCTGGCTCATCCTGGCTCAAAAAGCTGACCCACTGAGCACCTTGTGACTCCCACTGCTGCCCGCCAGAGAACAACCCCCCTGTGACTGGAATTTTCCTTTACCTATCCAAATCCTATAAAACGGCCCCACACTTATCTCCCTTAGCTGACTCTCTTTTCGGACTCAGCCCGCCTACATCCAGGTAGATTAAAAAGCTTTATTGCTCACACAAAGCCTGTTTGATGGTCTCTTCACACGGACGCACATGTCAGAAACCAAGAGAGTATACACATGGAAAATGTGAAACACTTTCTCAAATCAAGCTTTGGTTCAATAATGAATTTTTTAATTTAAATAATTAAAAGTAACAAGTAGAAGAGCACTCTATGCTAGAATATTTGGAACACAGCTAAATTGTATTCAGAAACTATGTATAGTCTTAACAATTTTTATTAAAAAATGACTGAAGGCTTCCGAAAATCTTTAAAAACCCCTTTCTCTCTAAAAGCAATAAGAATACTGTTTAAAACTGTCAAAATCAACTTTTTCAGAGCTCTGGAAGTTAATTAAAGGCTTGCAACAATCTGAAAAAATTTATTTAAGAGTAATGGCTAAATATTAGTGGAACAATAAATTATATGGCATTACAGTTTGACTTAATCTCATCTCTCCTCCCAAGATCCATGGTACATTTGAAAAACAGTAACCTAGCAGCCACTGGAAAGGGCTGAATAGACTTGGAGCTACCCAAATACACCATTCCGTTTATTGTCACTATTTGACCTGTCTGGCAGTATTTTGAAAAGCATCATTCTTGGGGCTTGTCTTTAACTGACCTGACTCAGCTACTCTGTGTGAAAGACCTTATTTGCAGTTCATTGGTTGAAAACAACCAGTGGCAATTGTTTACCTTTGCAGCTGCCTGAGGCAGAATTTTAGCTGGAGCTAACAAAAGGCTAATCAAAAACTTAAAAGGAAATACGAGGGAATTATAGGGGACTTTGAAAGCTTTGGCATACTCCTGGATATTTAGAAGGTTGCTATATTAGTCAGGGGTCTCTAGAGAAACAGGAGAGATGAAAGATAGATAGATAGATAGATAGATAGATAGATAGATAGATAGATAGATAGATAGATAGATAAGGTATTGGCTCATGTGATAATGGAATCTGGGAAGTCCCATGATCTGCCATATGTAAGCTGATGATCCAAGGAAGCTAGTGGTGTAGTTTGAAGGCATGAGAGCTGGAGAGCTAACAGTGTAGATCCTAGCCCAAGTCTCAAATCCTGAGAATCAGAGGTGCCAAGTACAAGAGATCAATGTCTCAACACAGGCAATCAAGTTGAATAAAAATTTAAACTTCTTCTGTCTTTTTGTTCTATTCAGTCTTTTGATGGATGAAATGATGGCCACTCACGCTGGGGACGGCCAGCTGCTTTACTCAGCTCACAGATTCAAATGGTAATCTCTTCTGAAAACATGCTCACAGACATGCCCAGAAGTAATGTCTAACCAGGTATCTAAGTACACTGTGGCCCATTCAAGTTGACACATAGAATTAACCATCATATTCATGTGCTTGCACATGCCCAGAGCTGTATGCATCCCCATAAAGACCTGAGAGCACCCTAATCCCTTATTTCTCTCTGCCTTTAAGACTCTGTGAAAGCCGAAAGTGACGGCTAGGGCAGAGTTGGGAACTGTCTGCTTGAGTGTTGTAGGCATTCCCTATACCTACACATAGAGCCACTTAGCAAAGATTCGGAGAATTATTAATACAAGTAATGTAAGGAAATGTTCATCAATCCATTAGCTGATCACTAAGCTAACTAAGTAGGTATTTCACAGGCTGCACAACACCAAAACAATACAAATTTTACAAAATTAATATGAGAAAGTCACTAAACAATTCTAACAAACAGCAACAAGTAAAAAACACTGTAAAAGTAGGGGAGCGTAACCTGAACTCAAGAGTTGCTGTATCATATTATTCCAAATCTTTAGTTTTTAACAACAACAAAGAATTAATGAGACATACAAAGATAAAAGTGTCTGGCACACAAAGAGAAAAAAGTACTCAAGAGAAATAGTACTTCAAGAAGCACAGATGTTATACTGAATAAATAGTTTAAAATTGAAAAGTACAAGGAATTAAAGAAAAACATGTCTAAAAACTTTAAGTAAACTATGAGTATGATGTCTTTCCAAAGAGAGATTATCAGTAGAGAAGGGAGCCTAAAAAAGAGCCAAATAGAAACTCTTGAGTTGGAAAGTATAAGAACTAAAATGAAGAATTTACTAGAAGGAATCAACAACATATTGAGCTGGCAGAAGAAACTTGAACAAATGTCACTTGAGGTTATGCATTCTGAGGAATAAAAAGGATAAAGAATAAAGAGAAATGAATAGAGAAATTGGTATACTTTAAGCATACCAACATATCTATGAGAGAATTTCCATAAGAAGAGGAAAAAAAGGGGAGAGAAGAATATATGAAGAAATGATGGCCAAGAATTTACCAATCAATTCAAATCTAATAAACTCAAAGAGATTTATTCTAAATATGCCATTGTTAAATGGTCTTTTAACAAAGTCAAACAGAGAATCTTCAAAGCAATAAGAGAAAAGTGGCCTATCATATACAAGGGATCCTCACTAAGATTAATAACTGATTTACCAACAGAAATCATGGAGCAAAGAAGACAGTGGCATGTCATATTTAAAGTACTGAAAAGAAAAGACTTTTAACCAGGAATTCAATATCCAGCAAAACTGTTGTTCAAAAGCAAAGAAGAAATTAAGACATTCTCAGATAAACAAAATGAGTAAACTTGTTACTAGCAGACCTGCCAAAAAAAAAAAAAAAAAAAAAAAAAAAAGCTAAAATAAGTCTTACGAGATGAAGAGGCATTAATTTGAATACATAAACAAATAAGGAAAACCAAAAAAGATAAATACATAGGTAAACTTTTAAAACAGTATAAATATATGTTTGTTTGAAACTTTTATTGTCTGACTTAAAGAAAACTACATAAAGCAGTAACTGTAAAGCTGAGTTGATGAGCTTATAATGAATCAGGATGTTACTTGTGTGATAATAATAATACAAATGGGAGGGGGAGTGAAGTTATACAGAAATGAGTTTTTACATACTATTGAAATTAACTTGGTATTAATCTTACCTAGATTGTTTTAAGATGTTAATTGTAACTCCCAGAGCATCCACTAAGAGAATTACTAAAAGTATGTAGCTTAGAAAAAAAGGAAATTAAAGTGGTATACTAAAAATATCTATACAGTATAAAGAAGACAGTATGGAGAATTAAAGGGAAAAAAAGTAAGATCTTCAGAAATCAAAGAACAAAATGGAAGACATAAATATTATTTTATCAACAATATATATGTAATTATATACATAATCTTATAAATTACACATATTCACATATATGTGTATATATTCATATGCATACATATATGTGTATGTGTGTATATAAATATGTACTATGCTTAACAACAAAGTCCCAAAATACATGAAGCAAAAATTGATAGAATTGAAGAGAGAAATAGACAAGTCCAAAACAATTGGAGACTTCAGTATGGGTTTTCAATACTAGGAAAAACAATGAGACAGAATATCAACAAAGAAATAGAAGACTTAAATAAGACTATAGAGCAATTAGACCCAACAGAATTTTAGAGAAGTCTTCACCTAAAAATGGTAGAGTAAACATTCTTTTTTATTTTTGAGACAAAGTCTTGCTCTGTTGCCCAGGCTGGAGTGCGGTGGTGCGATCTCGGCTCACCACAACCTCCGCCAACCGGCTTCAAGCAATTCTTCCGCCTCAGCCTCCGGAGTAGCTGGGACTACAGGCATGCACCACCTTGCCCAGCTAATTTTTGTATTTTTAGTAGAGACAGGCTTTCACTGTGTTGGCCAGGCTGATCTCTATCTCCTGAACTCGGGATCCGCCTGCCTCAGCCTTCCAAAGTGCTGGGATTACCCGCATGAGCTACCGTGGCAGGCTTAGAATAAACATTCTTAAATGTACATGGAACATTCTCTAGAATGGACAATCGGCAATATTTTTTAAAAAACTTAATAAATTTTAAAGAATTGAAATAACTAAATGTATGTTCTCTGACACAAATAAAATAAAACTAGAAAGCAGCAACAGAAGGAAATTTACAAATATGTGATAATTTTAAAAAAATCATACTCTTAAATAATCAATGGGTCACAGAAAAAAAAAACACATGTAAAATTAGAAAATACTTTGAAAATCAACATTTGAAATGAACAAAATTCAAAAACATAGCATACCACAACTCATTGGGTACAGCTAAAGTAGTACTAAAGGGAGACTTATAACTATGAAGAACTATTTTTTAAGAAAATCTCAAATTGATCATGTAATTTCCTACCCTAAGCAACTAGTTTAAAAGATTAAACTTCTATTTACAAAGCAAATAGAGGAAAGAAAACAATAGACTAGAATAAAATTAATGAACTAATAATGAAATAATGAAACAAAAAAGTAAATCTACAAAATCAAAAGTTGGTTATTTTAAGGATAAACATTAAAATATATATCTCAAAATCAGTAGAATATAGGTGAGCACGTCAAATTAATCTTTCTTCTCCTCTCAGGAAGGCTGTTGCTGGTGAAAAACAACTCCCAAACATGTTATGCTTCTATTTTTTTATACTGTTTTCAAAATCTTACAAATTAATAATGTTTTGGTTATTATGTGGAAACTAAACCCTTGGAAACTAAACCCTTGGAGAGGGTTTAGTTAGCTCAGGGGCAAAAGGAAAAGATCAAAGAAGGTGATTAATTTTGTATTCACATCTTTGAATTGTCTCACTTATTATAATGAATATGTATTACTTTTATAATTTCAAATAAATTCTAGTATAAAAAACTTAAAAAGAAAATAAAGATAAATATGATATGACATATATTAAAACATGGGAATTTTAAGGTTAAAAAAGCATATCTAAATTTATAAACATACGTATTACAACTGTCTTGAATGGAGTATAACAAAATGTTAATAATTGTCATCTCCCAGTGGTGCCATTATTTTATTGCTTTTAGAGTTTTATATAATTTGGACTTTTCATGATGAGTTTTATTGTTTTATAATTATTAAAAAAATCAATGAAGTTATTTTAGGTTTGGAAATAAAAATGTTTTATTGAGGAGAGAGAAGAATGAGGCAGAAGGTTCAGGAAGTGTGGCTGAATGTTAAGGCAATTGAAGGAGTTGAAATGAAACCCAGTCCTCAGACACTCAAGGGAAGGTCAATTCAGGGCAGGAGAATGACCATAGCAGTCCTTACCATTTATCTCCTACTCATTTTGCTGTGTTTCGTCTTCGAAACTTTCCAGATTGAACTGTCATTTTAACTTCTAATTCATTATATTTATTTAACATCTTTACAAATAACTGTGACTTGATACCAAAGTTACCAGGATTACATTTTCATTGTTGTTGTTTTAAAATGTGAACACTAATGTTATGCTGGTTGTTATGTAGAAGAAATTTTTTCAGTGAAATTCAACAAGATGCTATTCTTGCAAGACACCTTCAGTGTAGGTCACAGACTATACTCTGCAGTGAATTTTGAGCTTCAAGAAGGCTTGTTAAGGGCACATGATTTTGGAAAGTGTAGACTCTATTCAAAGTCATGCTTAGTAGGTGGAAAAGAATGAGTGAGGTTGTCATGAATTGGAAAAGAAGGAGCTGTTGAATGTCGTGAGAGGGAGAGAGGTTTAACAAGACTTTTTGCTGTGTGTTGTGTAATGTAATTGTGTGTCTCTGCTTATTTATGAGACCTATATTGTATTATCAAAAATAATTTTTAAATTGATTTTATGTCTTGCAAATGCAACAAAAGACATAAAATGCTGGCCATGCATTAAGGCAGGGCTAATGAGGTAATGTTTTAGAGCCTTCCATAAGGGATTGGGGACCTAGTGTACAGCCTCCAGCATCTCTTCTAGAAGGAAACAGAGAGTGCACCTTCACCTTGACAGCCAGGCTGCTGGAAGCATGAACCAATAAAAAATGCGTCCTCTGGTCTTCATGGTTTCAACTCAAGGTGAGAGGGAAATGGTGCCAGCTACTGATAAATTAAATTTACAGTTTTAGGGACAAGGGATCTTAGGGGCTGGATATTTCAGTTGGAGCTATGAGCTAAAGGTTTTGTAAATATATATAATTTGTAAACAGAATAAATGATTTTGTTCTTCAAGGGAAGAAAGTTTTTGTTTTTTGACAAATGTGTCTCTTCTTGAAAAAAAGAGTGATGGAGGATTTACACTCCAGGGGGAGACATGCTTCAAATTAAGAGCACAGTCATTTAAAATGATATTGGTGAAGAAAGGGATGCTGACAAGAGGTAGATGTAAATAAGACACCTGTGTGACCTTGGGGATCCCATGCAACCAGAAGGGAAGAAAGACCAAAGCCACTAATAGGTGGCATGAGGCTGTGGGAGGGAGAGAGTTCTAAAGAAGGTGTTTAAGAAGTGTTGCTGGGCCTGGCATGCTGGCTCACGCCTGTAATTCCAGCACTTTGGGAAGCCGAGGCAGGTGGATCATTTGAGGTCAGGAGTTCAAGACCAGCCTGGCCAAAATGGTGAAAACCTGTCTCTACTAAAAATACAAAAATTAGCCAGGTGGTAGTGGTGTGCACCTGTAATCCCAGATACTCATGAGGCTGAGGCAGGAGAATCGCTTGAGCCTGGGAGGCAGAGGTTGCGGTGAGCCGAGATTGTGCCACTACACTCCAGCGTGGATGACAGAGTAAGACCCTGTCTCAAAAAAAAAAAAAAAAAGAAGAAGTATTGCTGTGTCTTGGGTATAATAAAGTCTCGTTCGTTGCTCCTTTAAGAGTCCAGGAGCAAACACAGTTGTTAGTGTTTCCTAAAGAATGCTGAACACCAAAACCTTTTTTAAAAATTGGGTTTCTGATGATCGAGACTTAAAATGTATGAAGTTTCTAATTGGGATTTATCAAAACAGAGAACAAGTTGATGAGAGAATTCTAGAGATAGAAGACTGCGGTCCAGCTTTTTCTTTTTTCTTTTTTGATAAAAAAACAGCTTTATTAAGGTATAATGAACATACAAAGATCTGCACATATTTAATGTGTACAATTTGATGAGTTTGGATTAAACTCCCATTGGATACTATCACTGCATTCAGGGTAATGGCACATCCAACATGTCCCAAAGTTTTCTTATGTTGCTTGGTTTATTATTTTGTTTTGTTTTGTGTGTGTATGCGGTAAGATCTAGCCTCTCAACAAATTTTGAAGTGCACAATACCATGTTGTCAACTATAGGCACTGTGTTGTACAGCATATCTCTAAAACTTACTCATCTGACATAATTGAGACCTTATATTCATTCAACAACAACTCCCCGTTTCCTTTCTTCTTCTAGCCTGGGGAACCATTTTATTCTCTGATTCTCTGAGTTTCACTTTTATCAATACCTCATATAAATGGAATCATACAATATTTGTCTTTCTGTTACTGGCTTATTTCACTTAGCACAATAACCTCAAGGTTCTTCCCTGTCATCACAAATGGCAGAATTTTCTTCTCTTTACGGTTGAATAACATTTTATTATATATATTTACCACATTTTCTCTATCCATTCATCTGTCAATGGGCATTTGGGTTGTTTCTGTATCTTGGTTATTGTGAGTAATGCTTCGTTGAACATGGGATTGCAAATAACTCTTTCAGATCTTGATTTCTCTTCTTTTGGACATATACCCAGAACTTGGATTGCTAGATTCCATGGTAGCTCTATTTTCAACTTTTTGAATAACTTTCCTACTGTTTTCCATCATGACTGCACGATTTTACGTTTCCACCAACAGTTTACAAGGGTTCCAGTTTCTTCACATCTGACCTACTCATTTTATTTCTTGTTTCGTTTTGTTATAATGGTCATCCTAACAGGTGTGAGGTGATATTTCACTGTAGACCAGCTTCTTACTGCAGTAAGACAATCTGACATTCAAGTTCATTATAATGTGGTTACCACCTATTTTCTGGTCATTTATGCCTCACCGTCCCTGCATGCACAGCCTTCCCGCCTGCCATGTTCGACGGCTTGTTCTTCCCGGGCTTTGCTTCCATGGATTCGATCTTGCTTTCCCTGCTGTGGAACACTTACTTATATTTATGTTCATGCCCCTCTTCAGAACTGTGGCATGCTGCAGAATGCTTTTTTCCAGATAGCCATGTGCTTCACTTCCTCACTTCTCCCATGTCTCTGTTTCAATGCCATTCACCTGTGGGGTCTTCCTTCCCCAAGCACCCACGGAGAAGAGCACCAGAACCTCCCTACCTCCTGCCCCGCTGTTTCCACAACACTGGCATCACAAAATATTTTTGTTTGCTTAGTTTTTGT
Organism: Rhinopithecus bieti; assembly: GCF_001698545.2. Lineage (NCBI taxonomy): Eukaryota > Metazoa > Chordata > Mammalia > Primates > Cercopithecidae > Rhinopithecus > Rhinopithecus bieti. The sequence continues at coordinate 1,030,567 of NW_016806217.1, read as the reverse complement.
CTTCTCTCCACCCAGTGAGAATATAAACTCCATGAAACAAGTTCTTCTACCATTTTGCTTTTATACCTCTAGCTTCTGGAACAATGGATACATTTGGTGTTCAGCAAAAGCAAATGGTGCTTTAATAAATTAATGAGTGAATCAGTTGTGTCCCCTTTAACTTTGTATTTTCTCAATAACTAGCACAGGGTCAGGACTAGTGTATGATCCCAGAGATTATTTGTTAAACAAATAGCTCCCTGGAGTGGGAGTATTATGGTAGGAGAAAAGTTATCTGATGATAAAATGTACCTATTTTTTTAAGGAAGAATTGGTTATATGGAGATAAGAGGTATATGCAGTGAGTGTGAGTTCTTTATCTGATCACTTGGATAAGTTCTGGCTTCCCCTCTTTTCATCTGTGTGACATTCAGCCAGTCAGTTCACCTCTCTGAGTTTCTGTTCCCTCAGATATAAATTAAGCTTTGCTGTGACTATTAAATTAGCGCATATATATAAAGCACTTAGAACACTATGTGACAATACATTGTGAGCACTTAGTAAGCATGAGATATTATTTTCATATGAGAAAACAATTTGAGAGAAAATGAAAGAAATCAGAAGTGTAAAAAGTTGATAAAAACTTTAATAACCTCATATAAAGTGGAAAATTGGTACAAAAATACATGAGGCCACTTACATAATACATATACATATATACAGACTAGGAAACAAGAGTATAAATGTTCTCATATGGATTCAAGGGCATAATTTTTTATAGTAGTTATCTTTGGGTGGTAAGACTTTGGGTGGCTTTTTCCATGAATGCTTTAGTGAATTGTCCACATTCTATTTTAATCAAGCAGCGCCTCTATAGTCAGCACAAATAATAAATACTGTAGAAACTGGTTCTTCACTACTTTAGAAAATATGAAAGAAAGTGAGATGCATTTTAGATTTCACTCTCCCCCAACCTGGCTGCTCGGTTGTTGTCATCCAGGTGAACCCCTAGCAGAATCTGTGGAGTCCGGATGTGACTAACACCTAGCGCATTCCTCAGACCCACCCAGCCAGAGCTGGTGGATTTAGCCACGAGGGACTTTGGCACTGAGCTCAGACTTTCTGGTGGCATTGGGCAGTCACAACCTGAATCTTTGTCCGGATTCAAGTACTTGATTAACTTCCATTTAAATAGAAGCTTACTTTTGAAAAGTTAGGTTTTCTTCCATTTTTTTTTTTTTTTTTTTTTTTTTTCTCGCACAGCTGTCTTGGCAACATCTGATTCCAGCCAGGGCAGGAAGTATCTGAGTCAGAGATGGGGTGAAACAGTTTTTCTGGTGCTGTTCCCAGCCCTCTGACAAGGACCGTCTCTCCTGGAGCTTTCTGTCTGCTTCTACAAATAGCTTGCAGAGAGCCAGAGGATGTGTGTAACGGGACTCAACCAAAGCAGTCCTCCGGCCCACCCTTGACTGTATTTGAAAGAATGTGAGTCATCAGCCTGGGCCCTGTCCTCTTCAGCATCCTCGATGAATTAGCAGTTCCCAGAAAGCTACTCCTGAGGGAATGGGAAGAAAAAGAGACCAGAAGCAAGGAGACTGAATTTGCGCCTACACCAGATGATTTTATAAGCTGTGTTTAGGTAAATATGGCACATTTCCACCCACCCACCATTTAAAAAAAAAAAAAGGGAGCAAAACTTTAGTGCTAGATTCTGAAGGCACATTTTGTTTCCCTAATCTAAATAAGTACCTTAAATGCGAATTGTTCTCTTTTCTTCTCATTCTTTTTTCTTTTCCCTTTATTGTTGGGGTGGTAGAAGTTGGAAGTGTTTGAGATGGTCACACAAATACTTATAATCTCTCTTCTTTATTAAAAACATAGGCAATTCCCTATTTCTAAATGAAGAGGAGCTAAATGTGTATTTGACTTGAAGAGGACTCACCATAAGATGAACCCAATATTTTACCCCTGGCTGTATTTTAAGGACTTAGACTTACCTGTGAGAGGTCATGAAGCAACTCAACATATTTGAAGATTGTGACTGGGAAACACTGTGTCTTGGTGAAAACAATATTGGCTACTCAATTTGCTGAACCAGTATCTAAATCTCAACTTTGGCATTTATGAACTGTGTGATGTAGAGATATTTCTTAACTTCTCGGAACCTCAATTTTCTAATTTATAGGAATCATTGTGCTGACGTAAGGGTCAGTTATAATGGACTGAAGTGCCTTTCGCGTAATAGATACTATACTATTTGCCTCTATTGAACATACATAATCCTCTCGTATAGACATTAAAATTGCTGTAAATAAAAACAGTGGAAGTAAAATCTACAATGTGGTAGAGATAAGTTAATAATAGTCATAGTTAAGTGTCTAGTGCTCAATTTTGTTTTTAGTAGAATGATATCTAGCGTATATTTAAGTGACGATGTACCTAATGGTTTTAAATGCTATACCTAACAGTTAGATTAACATCTCTCAAAGTGTGGATTGCGACCCATCTCAATAAGGATCACTGAAGATTCTTTCTAAAAGGCAGATTTCTAGGCCTATCTAAAACCCTCTTGGGTGTGGAGCCCTAAAATTTGCATTTTCCTGTGATTTCTATATACATTATAGTTTAAAAACCACAAGTTTGAGGATGAAGATTTTTAAAAGACATTTTAAGCCAATTATTTAGTATAGCATTATCTGAAAGATAATCTAGTTTTATCTGACAGAGTATCATAATGTACTCTACTGATATTAATCACATTGTATCATTGTAACTGTAATTTATTTTTGATGAAACTCATTGGAAGTCATGGATCAGAGCAGTCAAAACCCTAGTTTCTGGCCTGGTGCCAATGCCAGCTGGCCTGCCTACCAGCTATAAGACTTTGAGAGAATGTTAACCTTTCATTAAGTTCTAGTTTCTCATCTAATTTCCCATCTAGTCTCCATAATAGTTTCTACCCTATAGGATTGGGATTGTATGAGATAATATACCTATAAGTTTTAGACTGTAGATATTAGAGGTTATCATTGAAAGACTTCATGATGATTGTGTAGTTCAGAAAGACTCTGGTGGAGATTTAATAAGCATCTTTGATAATGTTTTTTGACTTGAGGCAAAGAGAGGCAAATCTGGATGGTCCTTATTTTCTCCCCCTTTTAGTATTTTAGCAGAAGCTGGCTCAGCAGGCACAAAATAGCTCAAGGAAAGAAAGCTGATTCTAGCTACTGGGTCTCACGTAGTCCCTCCTTCTAGCAAGGTAATTTTTCCATAGTTATATAGTCACATAGATATTCTCTGCACACTCCCCCTACAAATATATAGAAAACTTTAGTTGTGGGAGGGAGTATAAACGTAACCATTCTACTGGATCATTTGCTATGATGGATCTATTTTAGCTTTATGTAACCTAAGCATACCCTTCTATGGGGTGGGAGAACTTGGATTACATGTCCTTTATTGTTTCTCTGTCTTTACAGTTTTCCATATAAAACCATATTTTTACAATATCTGTACTAAGTAACACTAAAATATGTGCCCATGACCCCTTTTTGAGATAACTTTTTTTTGATAAAAGGAATTTTGGAGATTAATAAATTAGCATGCAGGAGGTACAATTGAGAGAGTCCCTGGAGGCAGCATCTGTAGTATGGACGGAAGCATAGCAGGATGGGAACAGGGAGATGTGGAGCTGTGTGATGTGTCAGAAGAGACCTCAAGCCCCGTAGGAAGCTCTGAAGATGGGATTGCTCATCAGAGTTGTGCTAAGTCTGGTCAAGGGGCCAGACCTTTGTACACTTACCCGTACCAAGTCACTAAATAAAAGCCTTGCTAGGAAAAGGAATTAATCCCAAGCAAGGCACTCCCCATAGGGGTGACAACTAACAACCTGTTGCTGTTATCTGGCCCATCACCTGGTGAAATTAACAGGTCCTTCACTCCAAAAGGGAGACTTGGCTGGGGTATGACCAGATCCATCCTGCAGTCACATCTAGTCATGATATACTCTCTGAGATAGCTAGAATGGATGTATTCTTCCATTTTACTGATAAAGAGATTTCAAAAGTTCATTGACTTGCCCAAGTGCTCACAGTTTGTAAGTAGCAGAGCTGAAACTGAAACTTATCTCTTCTGATTTTCAGTTTCTATTTATACATTATCATTTTAAAATTGCAGAGATGGATGGAGACTATACATGTTTATAAGTCTGAATGTATTTTACGTCAATAAGTAGGATGCATTCATTTAATAAACATTTCCAAATTGCCTTCTATATACAAAGTCCTAGAAGGAATGCTGGTAATATAGAGAAAGAAAGACATAGTTCCTGTTGTTTAAGAACTCATAAACTAGTGAAAGAAAGAGATAAGTAAGCAACAATTATCACCTTGCCAGGTAAGAGCTGTGATAGACATAGATAGATGTGATAGAGTATGCAAAAACGCACAAAATAGCCACTGCCTTTCAGTCCAGGTTCTCCAGACACTGGTGATACTCAATCTGGGTTCGAAGAATTATGACAGAAAGGCAGAAATAATCTGAGTAAAGTCTTGAATCTGCAAAACTACAAAAATCCAGTGTAACTACAGTATCAGATGGTATTAAACGGGTGAGAGATAAGGCTGAAGAATTGATCAGGTACTGGAGCTTGAAGGACAATGGAAGGTTTTCAATGCAGTTTGGAATTTCCCTTGAAGACATGAAGAGTCAATGAAGAAATGTTTGCTGTAGAGGGGCAAGATGATATCTGAGTTTTAGGAAGATCACCATGTGGAATGAACCAGAATTGGGGTGAGGCTGGAAGTCAATAAACCAAGTATAAAAAAGGAAGCAATAATCTACATGAGACTTAGCAGTGGCCTGAATTTCAGCCTGCTACTCACATTCACACTGGTTTCTCATTTTTATTAGGATGCATTAACTAAATTCCCTAGCAATAAAGCAAAGAATCAAGAATGTTCTGGAGGAAATAAAGTAGAGGAAAATTCCTTTTGGAAAGAAGAAAGGATGGTGAAAGTGAAAGATGTTTAGTTTTAACCTTTAAAACTCATAGCCACGGAGGGCTGTGTGGGTCCTCAGATCACTGAGAGGCCTAGGGTGGAGAAATGAGAATAAATGCATAGGATTACCTCTGAGTGATCACACATACACCCCATACAGTGCCATTTCCATGCTTGTGAGGTGTGGGATATGGAAAGCAATAGACATCTGCCCTATCCTGTTTTGTGTAGTTCTCCCAGGCAGGTGTATCCTGCTTGGGGTCCAGCTCACACCTGGGGAACTTTATTTGAATCTGCCTGGAGGGGCATTCCTATGATGCAAACCCAAAATGTGCAAGGATGCAGTAGCATTTACTGAGTACCTCAGACATTCCAGAACAAGGCAATTTAATACATTTTATCCCAGTGCGCCCTTGCAAAAGTTCACCTAGCCTTATCATAAGTAGCTGGTTCAGAGATGATACCATGTGCCCAAAGAAACACAGCCAGTCCATGCCAAGCTGGGGTTGCTCTGTTAGTCCGCACTGACCCCAATGGACAGGTTCTGCACTGATGTCCAGGGCTGGAGTCTAACCTTACGTTGCTCCTGGGGTTACCCAATTCTGTATCAAGTAAACATAGGCTTTTCAAGCAGAAGCAGTAGCTATAAAATGCCTCAAGATGGATGGCAACAGGCAATCCACTTTAGATTGCATAGAGTTAAGAGTACAGGTTCTGGAGTTTGACAAACCTGGTTCAAATAAAAGTTTCTGGACTTTTTACCTGAGAAAATGTATTTAACTCTAAGGCTCAGTTTTCTCACCTATAGACTAGAATGACTAGAATGTTGCCTCACAGGATTATTTTGAGAAGTTAATGAGTAATTGACTTTAAATACTTGGTGAAATATCTGGCACATGGTAACTGCTCGTGGAGGTGAGCTAATACTAATACATATTTACCTTTTCAATGACTTTTCTTTTTTCTTATTCTACAATGAAAGAATCTGCTCATTGGTGCTGTGAATTTACATCAAGAACTGATGTGATTTTTCAGTTAGATGAAATCATTATTTCTCTGAGAAAAATCACTTGCAAAAAACTAACTTTTGTCTCCAGTGCCTTTTCTCTCCTTTCCTTGCTCTTCTGTTTCTGTAATGAGGAACTGATGGGCATTTTGCTGCTCAATTTATTTGGACTCTGTAATTTTCTTTATTGCCTTGCTTTGCCCAATAAACCTTATGAAGTTTTTTCTTTTACATTTCCACTTCAGGGTGTTTGGTGCTGCGATGATGAAAAATAAAGCCTGAGTTACAATATGATAGGGCAATAAACATAGAGACTTGCTTTAATCTTGCTGAGCCTCAATTTCCTCTTAGGTTAAATGAGATCTATCCTACATATCTCACCACTGTAATGAGGATCAAAAGATACAGTGGTGGTAAAATACATTGTAAAGCTTAAAGTTCTGTAAAAAATGTAAGATCTTTATTTTCTTGCTGTTACACAGCAAGAAAAAACTGCAGATAAAAGTGGTCATGCGCCTATTCTAAGTGCTAGCTCCTACAATAGGGAACTACTGAAGACCATGTTTTGTCTGAAAGTGACATTCCTTTAAAAGGGGCAAGAGAACGACTTCCTTAAAATTTGTGCTTATGTTTTACAGGAACGGGAGGCAGAGGGCTGACAATGGTGAGGCTTGGAAACGTAATTGATGAAAGACCCACATACACGTGGTTTGGTTAGGCTTGTGTATGTTTAATTATATAATCAAAAGAAGGAGGAGGCTGGGTGCGGTGGCTCATGCCTGTAATCCCAGCACTTTGGGAGGCCGAGGCAGGCAGATCATCTGAGGCTGGGAGTTCGAGACCAGCCTGACCAACATGGAGAAACCCCTTCTCTATTAAAAATACAAAATTAGCCGGGTGTGGTGGCACATGCCTGTAATCCCAGCTACTCGGGAGGCTGAGGCAGAGGAATCACTTGAACATGGGAGGCAGAGGTTGTGGTGAGCCGAGATGGCGCCATTGCACTCCAGCCTGGGCAACAAGAGCAAAAATTCCGTCTCAAAAAAAAAAAAAAAAAAGAAGAAGGAGGGACAGTATTGAGATTGGCATGGGTTTTATCAGACCAACCCTTCTTAGCAACTGTCAGAAAAAAACAGGAGATTGCATAGAAAGCAGAGGTGACTTCTGTAAAGAAAGGGTTGCAGAAACTCCTGGGGCATTGATATTTTTCACCTCCTCTGATAGTTGTTACTCACTATCACCAGCTTCAGTTTCTTAATACTCACCATGTGACCTCGGGGAAGACAGTCTCTGAGTCTTACTCAGTTGTGTGCTGGTAAATGTTTTGAAAATATATGCACATATATACACACATGAGTTTATCATAGATTTTACTGATATAGAAGATGGGTAGCATACATTTTATAAATACAATATACAATACTCTGTAATATAAATTTCCTATAGCCGATTGTTAATTGCAGAATTGTTTCATTGATTTTTGCCTACTCTTACACCCACAGCTAAACTGTGGTTGGGATTGACCGAGTGATTGTAGTTCTGAAATGAATGTTTGTTGCTGTTTAATTTACATTTACAATAAGATAGCGGTGAAACAACAAAGGCACATGTGAGAATTTCACTTATTTATTAGTGAAATTATATCACTAATCACGTAGTGACCTAAGTGATGTTTTTGCCAAATCAAATAATAATTTTTGAGTATTGAAAGAATAGTTTCTGAAAAAAAATTTTGTGCTATTCACAATCTAATAGCTGTGAACACATTCCTTTTTTATTGAGGCAAAGATGGGTCTTACTCTGTTGTCTAAGCTGGAGTGTAGTGTTATGATCACAGTTCACTGCAGCCTCGAATTCCTGGGCTCAAACCAGCCTCCCGACTCAGTCTCCCAAGTAGTTGGGACTGTAGGTGTGTGCCATCATGCCAAGCTAATTTAAATTTCTTTTTTTTTTTTCTACAGAGACACAGTCTCTCTATGTTCTTCGGGCTGGTCTCGAACTCTTGATTGCTTCAAGCAATCCTCCCGCCTTGGCCTTCCAAAGTGTTGGGATTACAAGTATGAGCCACTGTACCTGGGCTCCTTCTCTTAAATGTAATCTGCCTCATAAGCATGTTCTCCATAATTATCTTAGGTCTAGACAAACAACAAAGCAATGAATTAAGCTGTAGTTTACATCATTTCTGATTTGGGTGGTGTAAAAATTCCCTCTGTGGTCTATTTCAAGTGACAGTTTGTCCCCCTGAATGTGAGAGTAAGGAGAGATGTACAGTATTACATCCATCTATAATCTTAACACCATACAGTAATAATAACTGTAAGTAAACTGAAGGACAAAAATATTTGAAAAATGGAAATTGTTAAATGTTGAATATTGCCTTTGTTTTATTATAAGCTGTTTAATAGTGAGTTTATATTCTATGTTTTTAAAGTAATTGTTAAGTTCAGCAAGTACTTCACAAGATTTCTAGAAATTAAAGATCAGCCATCATGATTTAGTGAAAGTTGACTTGATTTAGTGAAAGTTGACTCCAACACACTACTGGCCTTTAGTGTTCCTTGTTTTGTAAAGAGGATGCCCAGATTTTGAAAATGTATGCAAAATGCTTGGTTTACTCTCTTCAATTTTTAAATGGCCTTTTTTCATTAATTCAGTGTACCTTTTTTGTATCTTGATTTTTTAGCATTAGCAAACCTCTTGTGAATTTCTCTGCCATGTAATACCTTGTTGGATTAAAAAGTGGCATACTGAAGTCTTTCCAAATATGAACGCTCAGACTTCACCTAAGAGATTTATAGTTACAGAAAATGTAGATTATTACACAATAAGTAAATCCACTTTTCTGGTCTCTGCAATACACATTTCTGCAGGCATTAGAAGGCTCTGTCTTTAAAGAACAATCTCAAGAGCATGCTTTTTATCCCCACTTGCCTCATTTCATTTTTCCCATTAGCAGCAATTTAAAATTCTTCCAGACTGCAGCTCTCATTGTGCCTTTTTGCTTTGCTGCAGAGTAGGTCTTTATTCTCTTTACTCTGAAGCTTTAATATTTGAAATTGGTCTCATAAATTAAAAAAGAACACCCATATGGAAGATTATTTTAAAACTCAATCAAAAAGATTTTTTTTCTTATTCTTTTTTGAGGGCAGTGGAAGACTAATGGATAAATGTATAATCAACTCACATAAAATTCGACAAGCGGATATTTTATGATATTGCCTTCTGGGAATCCAAATAGCACACACTTTTTATCATAACAATCCAGTCCAATTCCGTGACCAAGGGAGAAGAGCACAGCACATTTGAGAACAGTTGTAGGGACCTGACTGCGTCTTGCTGCCAGCATCAAAGCTGAAATGCAGAATCCTGGTCTGAAACAGGGACATGGGGCTTTATGAGTTCATACACATGGGGATTTTAATGGGAGCAGCTATTTGGACATCCTCTTTCTCTCTCCCATATGCTCAGTTGAAGAACTGGAGAATGAAGTCGTATAAATTTAGAACGTACCAAGTAGCTAAAATCGCTGAGTCACCTGTACACTTTGGCCATCACTTATCTAAGGTAGTTTCTGGCTAAAAAGCCCTTGGAACATCCACTTTGGAGATTTTCAGCAGTCAGAACTGTTTGCAGCTTGTCCAATGAAATATTTGCCAATGGAGATCCAAAGGCTATGTTGGGAGAAGTGTAGTTAGATTTAGTACCTTTCCAAATTGGAACACAACAGGTTTATCACAGCTAAACTCAGCCTCAGAAATGAGGAATGAATTTGCTCCTTTACTTACCAGATTCTGTCTGATGTTGGCATTAAATAAGTAGAGGTAAGAATTGGCAGACCTGTGCAGCAAAAGACATGGCTCAGGAAGCAACAAATTGAAGGGACACGTAAGAAAAATTGTGATAGGAATGCCAACTGTAACATGGGATAACTTTAAAAGGCAATGGAGGCCAGGCATGCTGGCTCACACCTGTAATCCCAGCTTTGGGAGGCCAAGGTAGGCAGATCACCTGAGGTCACGAGTTCAAGACCAGCCTGGCCAGTGTGGTGAAACCCTGCCTTTACTAAAAATGCAAAAATTAGCCAGGCATGGTGGTGCCCGCCTGTAGTCCCAGCTACTTGGGAGGCTGAGGATGGAGAATCGCTTGAACCCGGGAGGTGGAGGTTTCAGTGAGTCAGGATCCCACCACTGCACTCCAGCCTGGGTGACAGAGTGAAACTCTGTCTCAACACACACACACACACACACACACACACAGCAATGGAGTGAAGAGGCAGATAAGAATGCAGGCCTCTTAATTCCAGTAGAAGTTATCCCACTTTAAAATGACAGTAATTATTGAATTTGAACATCGACCCCTAGAGCCACAATGAAGACAGGAATCAAATATCAAGTTTTTTCTAGTCCTGTGAAAAATGATGTTGGTAATTTAAGAGGAATCATGTTGAAACACTAGATTGCTTTGGGCAGTATGGCCATTTTAATGTTACTGATTCTTCTAATCCATGAGTGCGGAATGTTTTACCATTTTGTTTGTGTCATCTACTGTATCTTTTAGCAGTGCTCTTCTTGTAGAGACCTTTTACCTTGGTTAAATGCATTCCTAGGTATTTTATTCTGTTTGTGGCTATTTTAAATGGGATTGCATTTTTTTTTCTTTGGCTCTCAGATTGAATGTAATTGGTGTATAGACATGCTACTGATTTTTTTTACATTGATTTTGTGTCCTGAAATTTTACCAAAGTTGTTGAACAGTTTCTGGAGCCTGGAACTCATGGCTGATGGCTGATTGGTGAAGTCTTTAGGGTTTTCTGGGTATAGATTTATATCATCTGCAAATTAACCAAAATAGCATGGTAATGGTACAAAAACAGACACACAGACCATTGAAGGAGAATAGAAAACCCAGAAATGAAGCCACATACCTACAGCCATCTGATGTTCAAAAAAGTCAACAAGCTCTCTATTCAATTAATAGTGCTGGGATAGCTGGTCAGCCATATGCAGAAGAGTAAAACTGGACCCCTACCTTTCAACACATGCAAAATTAACTCTAGATTAATTAAAAATTTAAGCTATAAGAATCCCAGAAGAAAACTTAGGAAACACAGTCCTGGACATCAGCCTTGGGAAATAATTTATGACTAAGTCCTCAAAAGCAATTACAGCAAAAACAAAAATTGACAAGTGGGACTCAATTAAAGTAAACAGCTTTTGCACACAAAAGAAAATATTAACAGAGGAAACAAAACCTACAGAAGAGGAGAAAATTTTTGCAAATTTTGCATCTGACAAAGATCTAATATCTAGAATCAATAAAGAACTTAAACAACGAACAAAAAATAAATAACCCCATCAAAAAATGGGCAAAAGACATGAACAGACACTTCTCAAAAGAAGTCAAAAGAAGGCTGGGCGCAGTGGCTGACACCTGTAATCTCAGCACTTTGGGAGGCTGAGGCGGGAAGATCACGAGGTCAGGAGATCGAGACCATCCTGGCTAACACGGTGAAACCACGCCTCTACTAAAAATACAAAAAAAAAAAAAAAAAAAA
>NW_016806217.1:966903-1018759 GCF_001698545.2 Rhinopithecus bieti | reverse complement strand
CCTGTAATCCCAGCACTTTGGGAGGCCGAGACGGGCAGATCACGAGGTCAGGAGATCGAGACCATCCTGGCTAACACGGTGAAACCACGCCTCTACTAAAATACAAAAATTAGCTGGGTGGTGGCGGGTGCCTTTAGTCCCAGCTACTCGGGAGGCTGAGACAGGAGAATGGTGTGAACCTGGGAGGGAGAGCTTGCAGTGAGCTGAGATTGCGCCACTGCACTCCAGTCTGGGTGACAAAGCGAGACTCTGTCTCAAAAAAAAAAAAAAAGAAAAAAGTCATACAAGTGGCCAACAAACATAAAAAAAGTTTCATATCACTAATTATCAGAGAAACACAAATCATAACCACCATGAAATATCACCTCATACCGGTCAGAATGGTTACTATTAAAAAGTCAACCAACAACAGGCTTGTGAGGCTGCAGAGAAAAGATAACACATACACTGCTGGTGGGAATGTAAATTAGTTCAGCTTCTGTGGAAAGCAGTTTGGAGATTTCTCAAGGAACTTAAAACAGAACTACCATTGAAGCCAGCAATCCCATTACTGGGTATATATTCAGAAGAAAACAAATTATTTTACCAAAAAGACATATGCACTTGTATGTTCATTGCAACACCATTCACAATAGCGAAGTCATGAAATCAACCTAGGTGATTGGAAAAAGCACATGTAGCACATATACACCGTGAAACACTACACAGCCATAAAACCATGTCCCTTGCAGCAACATGGATGCATCAGGAGGCCATTATCCTAAGAGAATTAGTGGAGAAAGAGAAAACCAAGTACTGCATGTTCTCACTTGTAATTGACAACTAAATATTGGGTACTCATGGACATAAGGATGGAAACAATAGAAACTGGGAACCACTGGAGGTGAGAGGGAGAGAAGGAAAGGGTTTTAAAACTGTTAGGTACTCTGCTAAGTAACCGGCAGACAGGAGCATTCAGACCGCTAAACCTCAGCATCACACAATATATTCAGACAACAAACCTGCACATGTACCCCCATATCGAAAATAAAAGTTGAAAGAAATAATTCAGTTAGTCCTGAAATAAAAAATTGAAATGTTCTGAATTATAGCAGGACATTTCAGTTTCCATGTCCCACTTACATTTTCTCGTTCAGTGTCTGTGGAGTTGCTTGATTTACCCATCTGATGTCCTTGAATGGGACCACAGACCTGTGCAGAAGAAGTGGGGGTGAACTGATATCTATTTCAGAGGACAGGCTCATGATGCACAATGTAAGGCCAGTCAGCAGAAGCCTCAGGTTTTCCCAGGAGGCACCACGGCAGCCAAAGACCATCTGAGAAAGTCTCCCAGGAGGAGATTTTTCTCCTGGATATCCAGAACCTTGCATACCTGATGTAAATGACAAGTTGATGGGTGCTGACGAGTTGATGAGTGCAGCACACCAACATGGCACAAGTATACATATGTAACAAACCTGCACGTTATGCACATGTACCCTAGAACTGAAAGTATAATTAAAAAAAAAAAAAAAAAAGAAAACGTGGCACATACACACCATGGAATACTATGCAAAAAATAAATAAATAAAAATAAAAATAAAATAAACAGCATCATCTTCAAAAAAAAAAGAAAAAAAGAAATCAGACGGGAGGTGTAGTTCAAGCTGAGCGGCAGCAAACACAATGGAAAGTGAGGGGAGGTGATTTGTTTTTATGGGAGGTATGTAATATATACTACAATGTAATATAAGTTGTCTATTGGGTAACAGATTTCAAACTTTTTTCTCCTCCCCTCTGCCACTTTTATGAATGTGGAATCTTATTCAGGATTCAATTATCTTTTCATAGATCATAATAGAGCAGAATGATTTGAAACCCTGGTTACCCACTGTCTTCCCCACCTACCCAGGCCTTCCAGAGTATTCTTGTAGAAATCTGGGGATCCTGGAAATACAAGGTGAAAACTGCAGAGCTGGATGGTCCCTAATTTTTGTTACATCATGAGTATTCATGATTTCATGAAGATCACATAGGGAAGCCAAGACTCCAGTTGAGTCTTCCGATTGCCCTCAAATTGGCTCCTTTATTCCTCACTGCCTCCAGCCACGTGTCCACCCACAGCAGTGAAGTCACTTAAGGCCAAGTTTCCACTCTCAGGAGACACATGACTGAACCTCACAGCCTTGCTTTGGTTTGGAGGAAATGATCTTAGCTTTGGGCTCCCGGTCCAGATTTATAAATGGAAGCTGGGAGTTGGCCCTTTGGGGAGACCTAACAAAACAGTCTTCACTTAAGCATTGTTCAGTATCTAATCATCTGAAAAGCTCTGTCCACGTCTCCACTGTCCACGTCTCCATTTTTTATGGCACTCCCTCTTATTTACTTTGTTTCAGTCACTATGGTCTTCCTTACTTTGTTTCAATCACTATGGTCTTCCTTTACTTCCTAAAACTAGAATACCTTTGCATCACAAGGCCTTTGCATATGTTGTTCCAGGTGCATGCAACACTCTTTCCTTCACTCTTGACCAAGTTAACATCTTCTTCTTAGTTCAAACTTCAGTTCAATTGTTCCTCTCCCAGGAGATACTTCTCTGACCTTTTTGTCCACATGGAACCAGTCTATTGCTCATGCTTACAGTGAAAGGCAGCTCTCATTCATGGCCCTTAAGTCAATTGTGAATTACAACTAGCAAACTTACCATGGCAAATAATCTGTCTGATTATTTGATAAATATTTACTTTCCTTTCTAGACCAGGGATTGGAAAACTACAGCCCTCGGGTCAAATCCAGCTCACCATCTGTTTTTGCAAAATTAAGTGTTACTGGAACATAGCCACGTTAACTCATTTGCATATTGTTCATAGCTGCTTTCACACTGTAACAGCAGTGTTCAGTAGCTGCAACAGAGACAGTATGACCCACAAAACTAAAATACCTGGCTCTTTAGAGAAAAGCTTTGCCAACACTTGCTCAAGACCATAAGCTTCTTAAAAACAGGAAATATGACCATTTTGCTCATCACTTTGTCCCCTTGCAGCTAATCCAGTTCCTGACATATGTTCCTGGCTCAATAGCTATATTTTTAGTGAATGAATCAATGAATGATTCACAAACATCATTAGTTATATATGTGGAATATAGTCAAAATTACACAGTAGAAAATTGCATCAACAATATAGGAAAGAAAGCCCTGTTTTGAATCTCATTTTATTTTTTAAATATTCATCATTATCAAAATAAAAAATGAGAAATAGAAAATGTATTGGTGAATGATTTAATATTCAATGATTTTAGAGTTGGACAAATCAAAATAACAACTAATCTTGTGTAGAATTAAAACATAAAGTCATGATCAACCATCCAAAGCAAGTGTTTCCGTGCAACTAATATCCTCAAATTGCCCGCCAACAATTCAGCCTTTTTAAATGAGGCATGTAACTAATAGATTCTATTTTTTAATACTGTTACAAAATATGACTTGTTTCTGGTTGATTTAAAAATATTTTATTTGTTGAACAAATGGCCTAAAATATACATATAAATCAATCATATTGCAAATTTTGCTATTCTGTGAGAAGGGATGCATTTTTTCCTCTAGGGACAAAAAATACTGTATAAATTGCCTCCTTGGTAGATAATTTCCAGCTTTTGACTACAAATTGATACAAAATCAATTTTGTATACATTTTAGAGGGTATTATTTTGCTTCATTTTAAAACTTAGTTTAAACATTTATTTTTTGTCGGTTTTATAGAACAGTAATCAATGCACAGATTGGGGGCTGGGATGGGGTGGGGAGTCTTTGATGGTGTATTGACAGTTTCCTGCTTGGCAACATCCTCAGCCTTTCACAAGGCCACAAGTAATTTACGATGGCAATAAAGACCTGAATATTTTTCTGTATTCAAGGTAGTTGCTTGCTTCCAGAAGAAGCATAGCCCTGCTTTTGAATGTGATCCACGTAGCAGATGTGGAAGACAGCCCTTAGAAAGAGAGGCCATTAGATCAGGAAGCAGCTGTCTGGCAGTCCCTGTTCATATTCAGCAGCCATTCCTGAGACGTGACTGTCACTGCTAAGCAATTTCCCAGGGCCTTGTTCATTTGGCACACTAGACAAAGCCAGTCTTGGCTCGATATGTCTCAAAAGACAGGTCTGTACCATAGCAGATTAGTGCACAGGCTTATATCAATTCAAAAACTGCTTCTACCACTGAGTAACTACTTGGGGCAACTGCCTGGACCTGGCTGTGCCACAGTTTCTTCATCTGTGCAGGTGGAGGAAATAAGGCCACCTGTAAAGAAAATGGTTGGAACCATCTCAGGCACACAGTAAGCACTCAATAAAGGAACTATCATTATTAGCTTTTTTTAAGATCAGACATAAATTTTACTTATTTTTTAAAAAATTTTTGGGGTACATAGTAGGTGTATATATTTATGTGGTATATGAGATGTTTTGATACAGGCATGCAATGTGAAGGAAGCACATCATGGAGAATGGGGTATCCAACCCCTCAAGCATTTATCCTTTGTGTTACAAACAATCCTATTATGCTGTTTGTTATTTTAAAATGTACAATGAAGTTATTATTGACTTTAGTCACATTATTCTGCTATCAGATAGTAGTTCTTATTCATTATTCCCATTTTTTTTTGTATCCATTAACCATCCTGACCTTCCCCCATCCCCCCACTATCCTTCTCAAGCTCTGGTAACCATCCTTCTACTCTCTAGGTCCATGAGTTCAATTGATTTGATTTTTAGGTACCTCAAATAAGTGAGAACATGTGATGTTTGTCTTTCCCTGCCTGGCTTATTTCACTTAACATCATGACCTCCAGTTCCACCCATGCTGTTGCGAATCACTGAATCTCATTCATTGTTTGTGGCTGAATGATACTCCATTGTGTATATGTGCCACATTTTCTCTATCCATTCTTCTGTTGATGGACTCTTAGGTTGCTTCCAAATCTTAGCTATTGTAAACAGTGCCACCACAAACATAGGAGTGCAGATATCTCTTCAATATACTGATTTCCTTTCTTTGGGATATATACCCAGCAGTGAGATTGCTGAATAATATGGTATCTCAATTTTTAGTTTTTTGAAGAACCTCCAAACTCTTCTCCATAGTGATTGTACTAATTTACATTCCTGCCAACAGTGTATGAGGGTTCCCTTTTCTCTACACCCTTGTCAGCATTTGTTATTGCCTACCTTTTGGATATAAACCATTTTGTTTTTGAGATGGAGTCTCATTCTGCCACCCACGCTGGAGTGCAGTGTCACGATCTCAGCTCACTGCAACCTCCGCCTCCCGGGTTCAAAGCAATTCTACTGCCTCAGCCTCCCCAGTAGCTGAGACTACAGGAATGTGCCACCACGTCCGGCTAATTTTTTGTATTTTTAGTAGAGATGGGGTTTCACTATGTTAGCCAGGATGGTCTCGATCTCCTGACCTCATGATCCTCCCACCTCAGCCTCCCAAAGTTTACAGGCATTGAGCCTGTAAACATTGGGATTACAGGCATGAGCCACCGCGCCCAGCCGGATATAAACCATTTTAACAGGGTGAGATGTTATCTCATTGTAGTTTTCATTTGCAGTTCCCTGATGATCAATGATAGTGAGCACATTTTCAAATGTCTGCCATTTGTATGTCTTCTTTTGAGAAATGTCTATTCAAATATTTTGTCCATATTTTGATCAGGTTATTAGATCTTTTTTCTGTAAAGTTGTTTGAGCTTCTTATATATTCCAGTTAGCTTTTAAAACAGAATTAAATAGGTCGGATGCGGTGGCTCACACCTGTAATCCCAGCACTTTGGGAGGCCAAGGTGGGCAGATCACGAGGTCAGGAGATCGAGACCATCCTGGCTAACATGGTGAAATCCCATCTCTACTAAAAATACAAAAAATTAGCCGGGCGTGGTGGCAGGATTCTATAGTCCCAGCTACTCGGGAGGCTGAGGCAGGAGAATAGTGTGAACCTGGGAGGCGGAGCTTACAGTGAGCCGAGATCGGGCCACTGCACTCCAGCCTGGGTGACAGAGCGAGACTCCAGCTCGAAAAAAAAAAAAAGACCAAAACAGAATTAAACAGTTTGAGCGCCTTATATATTCATTGTTAGTTTTTAAACAGAATTTCTGAGACAGCCTTCTTTCCTAACTGAGAAAGCTTATGAGGACAGATGTCATCTCCCACAAGGTTGGGCTTTCCATTCATATTTGTGCTTATTCATGTTCTAATTCATAGGTTTCATCTAATTATTCAACATGATTAAATAATTATTCAGCCTTAGGTTATTCTAAGAACTCAATGATGCTCATCTACTCTCCAGCAAGATCTTTGTTACAAAAAGGTTTCCATGGTTCAGCTTTTAGGCTGAACCATAGCAAGAATGTACTACTTCCCTTTACTATAGAAAGGGAAAGAGACATAGCATTTCTTTGACCACCTAGCTATATGCCAGATGTTGGGTTAACTGATTGCACTTTGCTAATATGATTCATGAAGTCCTCATGATAACCAAACAAAGCAAGGGTTGAAATCTCTCTTTGACATATGGATGAACTGAGGTTTGGGAAGATAAGATATTTTTCTAAGTACTACAACAGGGGCAGAACTAAAACCCTGGTCTATCCTCCCTCAGCTTGTTATCCATGTATATGAGAAGCTAATGATTTATCATGAATTTTCCCTGTTTCATAACATAAGGTTCTTGCAAGCAGGGACAGGACACGTTTAGTTTGTCTAGAAAGTTAACTTGATTGCTGTCTCCAGTTGCCTTATCGGGTATCCCAGAATATTCAGTTCATTCTTAGGCCAGAGACAGACCTGCAAGTGACTTTAAATAGCAAACATGGTTTCTGTTCAGAAATTGGATTGCCAAAACTTGTTTTAATGTGAAATCCTTTCTCCTCCTACAAGTCCTTCTTTCTTCTACTCTTTCTCTTTCTCCTTCACTGCCTCCTCTGCTTACAGCCAGAATTGATATCCTGTTCCTAGGTGCCTGTTTCAAACTCCCATCACTAAAATTTAGGTAAGAAGGCCTTCCTCCCCAACATATTGGCTCTGGGATGGGGTGTGGGGAGAGGCACTGACAGATTCCACAGCCTTCTCTAAAAATCCTCTTTCAAAATTCTCTGTCTTTAACTTCTTCAATGGTTATATAGCCTCAAACGGGACCAGGGGACTCTGTTTGGGGAGTCCAAGAGTTGTGAAACTAGTTCTAGTTCATTTGTTTTAGAAATCTGCAACCTCCAGTGAGTGTGCAATGTCTACTGTACCTTGATAGCCAGTGAAGAAATCAATTTTAACATCGTGTCAACACATACAACCCACTTGCAGTTTTGTCATTTGTTTTGACCCTTGTATTTGGAGACCCAGAATCTTCCCTAAGTCCTGTTCTCATTGGAACTTTAGGTTTTCTTCATCATGGGTGAGGGAGTCACAGGGAAGCCTAGCAGGGGCCTCCATGCCTGAGTTCATGAATAGAGCTTGTTCCAAAGACCAAGTGTTTGCCTACAAAGGTAGAGATGCTTTAGGCTTAAAGGAAAATGTGTGTCTTAGATTGATTTCCAGACTAGGCCCCCAAGTTTAAGTAGATGACCAGATGGATAGGAAGGCTTGTAATAAAAGATTATGACAACTACACAAAAGAGGAATGGCATTACTCTGCACATAAAGAACTAAGTATGCACACCCCGTGTCTCTATGCATCTGTTTGTTGCGCTACAACAAACGATCAGAGGATATTGAGGTGGACGACCATGAAGGGTCAAAACTCCTCAAATACCTGAAGAGTGGAGGAGCAGCTGGAACCCGTTAATTCCTGAGCAGAGAAACTGGCGTTTGAACTATATCCTGGGGCCCCCCAAGAGGCTGGTGATAAAATCAGAAGAAGGGAAATTGATTACAAGAAACGTTAGCATCCATGGAACTTGGGAGAAACCTATTGGAACTCCCTGAACAATCTGGGAGGAATTCAAGGGCATCCAGGGTTCACTCTGTTCTACAAGTAGGGGCTGTTCTAGGATAGTAATTGGGACACCACTATGCTAGGTCTGGCAGGACCAGGATGCCTGGATAAATAAGAGGTAGACCCATATGCCATTCCCCACCTTCCTCTAAACCTTCTCAAGTCCAATTCACTCCTTCTTCTAGGACCCTCTTTGTGGCAGAGAGAACAGGGAACAACAGCCCACCATGAAGGCCCAGAGCCCCCATTCTTTCAGCCTTTGCACCCCAAGGAACCTGGAGGACACACCCCTTCTACCATGCCTGGTTGCTTGCATAAGAGTCTGACCTCGGCTAATGATGGTTCTTCTAATCCATAAGGACCTGAGGGAGGACCTCCAGTGGACGAGGGCCACTCTTTGAGACAATGGTCAAAGGAAAAATAATAAATAATTGCATTTTCTTAGGTGGGTTTGTCCTGGTGGGTTTAAGCCTACAAGAACCCCCAAATTGAGACTGATTCATCTGGTTATAAAATTATGACAATTACTACTTCAACATGGCCATGAGCCACATTCCACTTTATTCTGCAGGTTTGATGTGTTCTGATTTGCCCCAAACCTGCAGGTTAAGTGAATGTTGTTGTTAGGAGTTAAACAGAGTCAGAGATTGGAATCCCAAGGCTGACAGAGGCTGAAGCTACCATCAGTCCCTCCCAATAAGGCCACCTTTTCTGATAGCTTAGAATTCAAATCATGGAGGCTTCTAACAAGAGGATCTATTTTTTGTCCAAGGTTGCTTAGAGCTTTTCTTATTCATACCTTCATCTAACATATGAGGATACAATTTAGAGGGATAAATTGGCTCATCCACTCTAACAGAGAAGGTTAGGGACAAAGCCACAAGTCCAACACTCTTGGAAACACTGAGCCCACCTTACCACCCTCCAGGAATAGTACCTGGTACAAAAAGCAAAGGCCTCAGCTACTGTTCCTAAACGGGCCTCTTCAAGAACCGTGGGTTTCCCAGTGGAGTTTCCCACAGTTCATTTAAAACAAGGAAGAAAAACTCAGCAGAAACAACTTAAAAACAAAGAATGCCCACTCCAAAGCCTCCGAGCCCCAATGCTGAGGCGTGCTTACAGCTTTTAAGGCATCAAAGCAAAACAAAAATATTCCACAACCTCCACGTTTGAGAGCTACTTGTTCAGCAGGTCCTGCTCCTTCTCATCTCCAATATCTAAATCTGTGGGATTTGCACTGATTAAACGTGGGCGGCTCAGAGTTCTGCTCCGTGGCAGGCTGTTGCACTTCATACAGCTCAGCGCAAAGAGACACTTCCACGTTTAGCTTACATTTTCCCTTCCCTAATTTGTTTTATTACTCCCAGACTCATTTCTTGATACCTGATACTCTGTCCACTTATGTGTTTCCTGTCATTAGCCAGAGCCTCGGGAACTTTCATCACTTTCTCCAGAGCAACGGGGAGTTCGTGTCTCTCCTTCCAATTATTGCTGCGAGTTTGAGGATGTCATCTTTTGCCCTTTTCAGAAGCAGAACTTTCTGCAAAGGACAAGACATTTGTAACAGGATGTCTGGTGCAGAAAAAAACTCATGGGGGACCAGAGTAAAGTGACTTGTGGATGGGGGTGAACATCACCAGGATAGCAGTGCTTTCCTTCTGTACTCCATTCTGTGATTAATGGATATACTGTGTGGACCGATGAGGTGGATTCCAAAGGTCAGCCTAAAGTGACTTTTTTTTTGGTCACAGCTTGAAAGCAAGTTTTATTTAACAAATAATACAAAAATATGCTTTAGTTAAAGCCCTTTCTTTTCCGCCCGATTAAGACAGAAAACATCACGTTTCTCATCACCTTATTTTCTTAGGTACTTAAATTGTTTTCTTTTTTCTTCCTAACAATAGACATGGCTCAGCCTGTTCCTGTCCCTGAGGGACTCTTAAAGCAACTAGGAAATTATAATTTAAGAATAATCTAATTCAAACTGCAGTCATTACACTCGGCTTAAATAAGGATCTTGCCATCATTACATGTTATAATTATGTCACCACATGCTATATACTTCCAATTAGATGATGATTACATGCCATATATTAACATTAATTGTGTAACTAGACATAACCATATGTTTATACATGGATTTAATTACCTTCTTTAAAAATCCTATTGAAGAAGATGTATATGACACATTTTAAAAGAGGAAAAGTAGCAAGGAAAACCTGTTCAAGTAAATATATAAAATCAATCATATGGAGGAAATGTAAATAATTGAAATAGCTTTTAAAATTCTCATTTGTGTGATTACCCTGGCGTCATGCTTTTGTTTGTAAAAATCATATTATAATATTATGAAAGTTCAAAAGATTCAGGTAGATCGGCCATGAGCTCATCACCAGAACACAATTCCTTTCCAGATCCAGCTCATATCCACATATACGTATGAGTGCCTGCGGTTATAACAATTCACAAAATGTTAGTTCTGCATTTTCACATAACTTTTCATGAATGATTATTTTCTTATGTGTTGCCTCATGTCCATCATGCATGCTATTTATAGCAGTATGGTGTATTGATTGAGAAAGCACTGATACCAAAGTAAGACACCCTGATGTGCTGGGCACTGTGGCTCATGCCTGTAATCCCAGCACTTTGGGAGGCCGAGGTGGGCAGATCACCTGAGGTCAGGAGTTTGAGACCAACCTGGCTAACATGGCAAAACCCCGTCTCTACTAAAAATACAAAAATTAGCTGGGCGTGGTCGTGGGTACCTGTAATCCCAGTTACTTGGGAGGCCGAGGCAGGAGAATTGCTTGAACCTGGGAGGTGGAGGTTGCAATGAGCCGAGATTGCGCCATTGCACTTCAGCCTGGGCGACAAGGGCAGAACTCTGTCTCAAAGGGGGAAAAAAAAAAAGACTCCCTGGCTTGGTGACCTTGATTAATGTCCTTAACTTGTTTGTACCTCAATAGTCCCATCTGTAAAATGGCAATAATGAACATCTACCTCATGAGGTTACTGTGAAAATGAAATATGTTATTATATGCAAAATGCTTAGAAAAATGATGTGAAGGAGAAATTCAGTAAAGGTTAAGTAGGGTTGCGGTGGTGGATGTGTCTAGCCAGTTGAGAACCACAGTTTACTTGATTCATTTCCTATTTGATGGCAACATTAATATCTCCAAATTCTGATATTGTCAGTAAGGCTTGGGTACATATTTTTGTGCACATAATTTTCTCTTTCTTTGAACTTCTCCGGGCAAATTATCTGTTGAACATCAGAAATACATCCATGTAAATCTCTTTTAATGTCCCCATCCCAGGACAGTGCCCAGTTTTTAAAAACTATCAGCTCAGCATAGAAAAACAATGGAAATAAAGTTAAATGTTTACTGCTTTATTTTTTAAAATATTTCTGATAAGCAGCAAAAACATAACATCTTCTTCGTGAAAACTTCTGTTTCTCCTTCCTCATGCACAGCCCCACCCCCACCGTAACCTCAAAGTCTCCTTCCCCACTAAAGCCCTTCTTCTCATTGTCCAGACAAGTCAGTCCACTGAAGCTTGCGTTATCACCTCCTTCCTTCTTACCAATAACTTTCTGGTCTTTCTAAGTTTAGCAATTACCTTGTTTGCATCTAATATGAGCGCAGGAGATTGTCTACCAAAGGCTCACTGGAGGGGGTCACAGGAGGGGAGGCCTGAAAAGACTGAGAAGCAAAGGGGTATTCTTCTTAATGCAGGGTAAAAGAGAACAAGAGCATTAATAAATCTGTCATCTATCTATCGATCGATCTATCTATCTATCTATCTATCTATCTATCTATCTATCTATCTATCAATCATCTATCCCTACCTATATACATGTATATCCATATATCTATACGTATATCTATATCTATCTATCCATCCACCCTTACCTACATATATCTATATCCATATATCTATGCCTATACCTCTATCTATCTTCTATCTATCTCTACCTATATATATCTATATCCATATATCTATACCTATACTTATATCTGTCTATCTATATCTATTAATCCATCCCTACCTACATATGTCTATATCCATGTATGTATACCTATACCTATATCTATCTTTATCTATCCATCCCTACCTATATGTATCTATATCTGTATATCTATGCCTATACCTTTATCTATCTTCTTCTATCTGTCTCTACCTATATGTATCTATATCCATATATCTATACCAATATCAATCAGTCTATCTATCTATTCATCCTATTTATCCATCCCTACCTATATGTATCTATATTCATATATCTATACCTATACCTTTATCTGTCATCTATCTATTCATCCATCCCTATCTACATATATCTATATCCATATATCTATACCTCTATCTATCTAATCTATCTCTGTCAGATTGCTATGACAGCTTTATTGCTGTTTTTATATATTCTAAATTGTTTTCCTAAAGTCTTATACCAAGTGTCCAAATTACTAAAAACACTGAGCAAGTCAGTACAGCACAATCCATGCTAGCTACAAAGGACATTATTTAGTGGTCATCAGGCATAGGGTGCAAGTTCTTAGAGAATCTCTCTAAGCCTCATACTGATTTCTATTCTCTGATCTCTTCTTTGGGCTTCTCAGAGCGGAATCATCTCACTTGTCCTTGAAGGGATGAAGAGAGTTTAAGATGGAAAGTTCAGCTCATGTGCTTTTATAATAAGATGTATGTGAGGTTCACTCATGCAACCCACTGTGCCATTGGGAAGTGCAGGAACGGGCATGCAGGACTTTCATAGCTCAGATATGCTCAGGAGCAAGTCATGCAGCATGATTGACTAGTAGGAAACAAAAGGAAGAGGGGATGGTATCAGTAGAATGAGAGATGGGGAAAATACCAACTCCAAGGGGTGACTCTTCTAGGGAGCTAAGCCATTCAATAAAGCATGCTTTGAGCCCAGACACAGTTTGGGACATGGTTGGTGAAGACCTTGGCCAATGGGTAGCATTACTCTGTCAAACCACATGCAAGGCCTGTGTGTAAAGGGAGAATCTAGCAAGGGATAGATGGATGTTGAGCTCTAGACAAACCAGGCACAGTTTAGAGTAAACCTCTAGTAATAAGAAGAAATTAAAATTTCTGGCATGGAAAAGTTTACATTCTAGTGAAATAGATAGACATGAAGCAAACATAAATAAATATAAGTAAACTAAAGAGTAGTTCTAAATGTTATGAAGAAAAGACAAGGATAAGAGTAGTTCCATAGAATTTTCTGCAATAATGGAAATGTTCTGCATCTGTGCTTTCCAATCTAGTAGCTAATATCTGCAGGAGGCTGTTGAGCACTTAAAATGTTACTTAGTGTGACAGAATAATTTCTTATGATATTTAATTTTGGTAAATTTAAATTCAATAGCCACAGTTGGCTAGTGGTTACTGTATTGAACAGTGTAGCTCTATAGCATCATAAATTTCTCTATGTAGGATTTAATACACATTTATAGTTCTGCATTTATCTCTGTAATTCTTTGTTTAAGGCAAGCATCATTTACATTTTGCCTGTTGTTGATTATCTAATGCATAGTACAGCACCTTGCACATAATAATTGTTCTACTGGCGGATCACCTGAGGTCAACATGGTGAAATCACGTCTCTACCAAAAGACAACCAACATGGTGAAACCCCATCTCTACTGAAAATACAAAAATTAGCTGGGCGTCGTGGCAGGCACCTGTAATCCCAGCTACTTGGGGGGTCGAGGCAGGAGAATGCCTTAAACCCGGGAGGCAGAAGTTGCAGTGAGCCAAGATGGCGCCATCGGACTCCGGCCTGGGGGACAAGAGTTCATCTCAAAAAAAGAAAGTTAAGTGAATGATTAAAAGTGGAAAACTAGAAGACAAAGTAATATGCCAGTTCCTCAATATATAGAAACAAGGATAGTTCTACATCTCTCAAGACGGAATAAGTTTGTTACTGATTTTCCTACTCTTTTAAACAGTCACTCAAAACCAAAACAGGGCTGGATGGTTTTGATGACTTGGAGGAGAGGCATGGAAAAATGAGAGCCTGGTAATGATCAAGATATTTGGAGCTACACCTGGTGTGGTGGTTTGGAGTGGGGCCAAAGAGCCGGGTTTCCTACATGTATCCTAGGAAGGCAAGAGCTTTGGAGGCAAAGTGGTACCTGGCTCGGAACGTCTAGAAATTCCTTATTCTCTGAGCCTCTTTCCCCCCCACCCCAAAAAGGTAAAATATACCTACCTCATTAGGTTGCTCTGTGAGCTGTAAGATATTCATATTGCTTACCACATATTAATAAGCACTGAATAGCTCTGCATGCTTAATAGCTCCTGGCTGCTATTACTTTTATTCACATCTCACAGTGCTCACCCTGACATCTATATTTTCAAAAATTCTTATGGAATATGGGATTCTAAAGGAGTATGTGTCACTGACACATAGAATCCTTGCTGAGCCAGATGTATCTCTTCACACCATCATATTCACATAGAGAATCTAGAAAGTTGCTTTGTTATTACTGAACAGAATCACAATGTATGTAGCAGGCTGGAAATACCATTGCTGATGCATCTATTTTTTTCCTCATATCTTCAATTTCTATCTGAGGAAGTGTTTTCAGTCTTTAATCCTCAACAGTAAGAGGTTTAAAAACACAACCAGGGCAATTCCTTAAGAAGTTTAGATAGTCTTCAATGAATATTCCAATATTTTAAAATAGGATATATTGCAGAAGACACAAAAATACTTCATGATAATTTTCTTTGACTAGCAAAGAGTGGAACCTTATCCAAATAAGCCAGTCTTTAGTTGTAGATTCTTCACATTTCCAGTCCGGGTCAGTTCTGTAATTATATTTTTCATAGTGTATAAGATGATGTTCATGGATATTTCAATGAAGAGTGAGATATTCCTCATTACAATTATTCCCATGCGATGTTTATTTCATTCTTTTTCAGGAGCTGTTTTGTCATCATCTTAAGCAAGAAAGTCGTTGTTCAGATTTGACACATTAGTGCTACGTTTCTTTTTAGCATTTCTCCTTCTTGAATGCCTGGACCTGTTTCTGAAGGCAAAGGCGGATGATTGTTTATCTGCCTGTGTATAAAAGGCAATTGCTTTTGGCACTTCATTTGTACTATTGTCAGATATGATCATGTTACAGCCTTGACTCCCATGTTGGTCTGTATATTGGTAAACTGTGTGGCTGTTCCCTGCCTAACCAGCCTGCTGCTTTAAGGTGACCTGTCCTGAAATCCCAGACAAACACATTCGGTGATACAAGTTCTGCCCTCATTTCTATCCCGGAGCTATGTGTCTGGACCCTATAACTCTGTACCCTCTCATAGCTGAAGAGTATTATCAAGACTAAACACTCAGGATTGATAATGGTCTTTCAAAGGTCTAAAAACATACCCACAGTCCAGTGACCTATTGAAAGGAGGATGAGTGGTTTCTTTTAACACAATGACCTATTGAAAGGAGGATTTAACATTGGGCTGCTGGACAGACTTTAGTGAGTGAAAGATTATGCTGCTTATTTACCTGGTGGATTCTCCGCTGGTCTTCTTAGAGCTCATTCATCCTATGATGGGCTCAGCTCTGTAGGATGAAGGGACAGGTTGCCATGGTTGGGTCTCTCTCCCCGTGTGCTCTTTTCTTCTAGATTTCTTTGACATGTTGTCTCAGTGTCCAAAAGGTTAGAACAAAAGCTGCATACCTCTTAAATTCAAGGTTTGGAAGTAACACAATATTCATTAGTTTTCATTTTCTGGATTAAAGTAAATTCCAAAGTCAGTTCAGATTCCTGGGAGGGGAAAACATTCCTTCCCATTTTTTTATGGGAGAAGTGGCAAGATCACATTGCAAAAGAGGTGTGCATACATGGGAGGGTATAATTATCACAAGCACCTTTACAGATAAACTACTAAAACATCTGATAGCCTCAAGTCACAATTATCTATCTATGCCCATGACTCTGTAGGCAGTGAACAACTAAAGACCAACCAATAGAGGCTGCAGTATCACCCTGTATAGTTCACACAGTCCAGCCTGCCTTTCTTTCGTTTGTTCATTATATCTTGGCCCTTGCTGTGGGTCTCTGCAGTTCTTCATGCAAAGTCAATAGCCTCAACAGCCAGAACCACAGCATCACGGCTTCATGGCACCAGGGTCACAGAGAAATGACTTGCCTCACCTAGTGTCAGATCTTATTATTAGCAGAGGTTAAGACCAGGTCTCCTCATTGCTCATGACAGCTTCTCTTCAATGTAACATAATTATCTGTTTTGCACACTTTTATCTGGCCTCTTCAGGAGATTTTTGGAAGTTCAGAAGTAATAAGTTCAGAGAGGAATGAAGATAAATAAAATGAGAAAGTGGGACTGTCCTAGTAGTTTACACTTAGTAGATAGGTATAGTGGAGAGGTAATGAATATTGGTTCAACTAAATGCACACCCAGATATTGAGATTCAAGAATCACTCCTACTGTTCTGCATTTTGCTTGTTGCTGCTGCAATGCCACCATTCAGATTTGCACTGCTTGGGCATTAAAGTGATAGGGAATTGTACGTGGTTTTACAATGACACTGTGATTTAGCCATCTCAGTTTCAGTCAGGAGCAAGAGACCCATTTAAGATAATAATATTAGCATATACATAGAACTTTTGATCTTCAAACCTCTTTAAAGGCATTAGCAAATTAATTTTCCCAGAACTCTTAAGAAGCAGGTAATTATTTTTACAGTTGGAGAGAATAAATCTGACTGTGTATTGACCTGCAGAGGCTACCCGATGAAGCAATGCCAGCTAGAGCTCGAGTCCACCCCCTTGTCTCCTCTTGCTCACCAACACACCCATCACAGGACTCTCAAGCGTTCTCAGATCATTATGATGAGATTAAATCTCACCAGCTTTTATTGGAAATATTTACTATGGACTCAGCAACTCTTTAGAGTTCCAGCTGGGCAGAGAGGTGGGAGAATAAAGAAGATATCATTTCTGATTTTAAACACCATTAACCACCCAAAACTACCAGGAATACATGGAGAAATGGCTGGGTCAGGACAAGGACTGAATGAAAGTGGAACATTTTGCTGTGCTGGAAAGCAATGAAGTGCTCAGAGACTAATGCAGACATGTCAAAAGGAAAAGGAACTAACTTGAAGGGACTCCAGCTGGTCAATGTTAGGGCAATATGTCTATAAAATAGAATAGAGATAGGTCGATTATAACATATTAAATGAAAAAGAATATAGGTGTCCATAGTGATACGCAAAGAAAATGGAGCGGAGAGTGAGCTCATTTTCATGAAGGATGATAGCTAATGAAGCTGAAGAAGAAATGATAAAACAAGATAGCAAGCATTTGTTAGAAATGGAGCATTCATATAGTATCAAAATATTGCCCCTTAGATTACTTATTAATTATCCACGGAAAAGATATTATCTTAGTTTATTTGAACTGCTATAATAAAATACTGTAGATTGCATAGCTTATAAATAATAGCCACTTATTTCTCACAGTTCTAGAAGTGGGGGAAGTTCAAGATCAAGGCGCCAGCAGATTTAGTGTCTGGTAAGGGCTGCTTTCTGGTTTATGCACATGTTCCCACTGTGTTTTCACATGGTGGAAGGTGCAAACAAGCTCCTTCAGGCTTCTTTTATAAGGGTACTCATGGCATTCATGAGGGCTCTGTCTTCATGATCTAATTACCCCTCAAGGTCCCACATTCCAGTTTAGAATTTCAACAGATTAATGTGGGGGGAGTCAGAAACATTCAGACCATAGAAGGTGTGTTTACCATGGCGATATCTAGCAGACACCACCTGAACCAAGTGACCAACCAAAATAATGAAACAAGCTGACATCATAAGCTCCTGACTAGTTGCAATGGGAAAGAATGCAACATCATCTGTGCTACTTATTTTTACTGCTTCATGAAAATATAACTTCTGTACCATAAAATCTACTCAATGTAAGTGTATAATTCCATGAGTTTTAGTAAATTTATATGGAGTTAAACAATCATCATCACAATCCAGTTTTTTAGAACCTTCCTTTATTCCCCAAATATTCTCTACAGCCTGTTTATGGTCAATCCCTGCTCCTATAAGCAGCCACAGGCTGCTTTGTATCTCCATAAATTTGCATTTTCTGAATATTTCATACAAATAGAACATACAAGATATGTTTTTAAGCCTAAACTTCGATAGGTATAATAATTGAGGTTTGTACATATTGTAGTATGCATTAATATATTATTCTATTTTATTGAAGAATAGTATTCATTGGATGTATACATCTTATGTTTATCCATTCACCAGTTGATGGATATTTGGATGGTTTCTAGTCTTTGAGTGCTGGAACTCATGTTGCTGTAAACATTTGTGTATAAACTTTTGTATAAGCTATTCAAAGTTTAAAAATTTGTGTTTGCATCAGTTTTGGTAATTTGTATCTTTGTAGGAACTTGTTTATTTCATCTGAGTTATCTAATTTGATGTCATAGAGTTGTTCATAAAATTCTCCTATAAGAATTTTAATTACTGTAAAGTTGATGGTGATGTCTTCTTCATTTCTGATTTTGGTTAATTTGTGTTTCTTGTTTTTTTCTTTCTTCATTGGTCTAGCTAAGTCTTGTGAATTTTGTTGATCTTTTCAAATAACTTTTTATTTTGTTGATTTTCTCTATTATTTTTGTTTTCTGTTTCAGTGATTTCTAATATAATATTTATTAGTTCTTTTATTTGTTTTTAAGTTAGTTTGCTGTTTTCTAGTTTCTTAAGGTGGAAGTTTACTTTATTGATTTGAAAACTTTCTTTTTTTTTCAGCTATAGGTGCTTAAGGTGAACATTTCCCTTCAAGCACTGCTTACCTGAATTCCATAAATTTTAATATACTGAACTTTTACTTTGTGCCATTTCATATATCTTTATATTTCTTTTGTGATTTCTCCTTTAACCTATGGGCTATTTAGAAGTTTGCTTGCTTTCCAAATATTTGGCATTTTCCTTTGTTGTTATTCTGGTTCTAAAATAGATATTTAATTGTGATAAGATAAGACACTTCATGTGATAACAGTGTTTTTAAATTTATTGAGACATCTTCTGACTTTTTTTTCTATCCTGAAGAATATTTCATGTGCACTTTAATAAGTGTTCTATAGTCATTTGGTAGAATATTTTGTATATGTTGGTTAGATAAAATTGATTGCTAGAATTGAGTTTTCTGTACACTTGCTGATTTTCTATCTAGTTCTTCTATTAATCTCTGAGATTAGCTTGTTTAAATATTTAACTGTTATTGCTAAGTTGTCTAATTCTAATTCTTTTCTCAAGTCTGTAATTTTTTTCTTTATGTATTTTGGGGCTCTGAGGTAGGTATGCATATATTTGCAATTTTTAAATCATTTCAATATAATGAGTTTTTTATCATTATAAAATAACCCTCTTTGTCTATAGTAATATTTCCTGTTTTTTTTTTTTTTTTTTAATTTGATAATAGTGTAACCACTCAAGCACTTCTGTGGTCACTGTTTACATGATACATATTTTTTCATTATTTTCCTTCCAACCTATATTTTAAAATCAAGCATATTACTTTTTTAGACAGTACATTGTTGAATTTTTAAAACTTTATTCTGACATTCTATGCTATTTCAGTGCAAAGTCTGGTACTTTCACATTTAGTGTAATTATTGACATGGTTGGATTTATATCAGCTATTTTGCTACTTGTTTTCTATTTATCCCATGTCTTTCTTGTTCCTCTGTTTCTGATTTACTGCCATCCTGTGTGTTAAATAAATATAATCAGTGTGCCATTTTCATACTTGTCTTGATTTTCTTAGTAGATACTATAAAGACTGCAGTGTGCATCTGACCTTATCACAGTATCTTTCAAAATAATACTAACACATTTCTGATCAACTATTAAAACTCTGCTCTACTATATCTACTTTTTCCTGTACTTGCTCTTGTGTAATCATCATCACATGTATGTAGACAGACAGATATAGATATATTACATATTTAACAAGACAGTATTATAAACATACTTTATACAACCTTATGTCTTTTAAAGAAGTTAAGAAAAAAGAGAAAATACGTTGCATTAAGTCTTATATATTTACCTACATATTACAAAATTCCTTTAGTAATTAAAAAAAATTTGGTAAGGTACGTGTCCAAATGATGAATTATCTTAGTTTTGTCTGGAGAGGTTTTATGGTTTTATTTCACCTTCATTAAGACAAAAAAATAAAACAAAAAACTTTTTGTTTGTCTGTTTGTTTAGAATCCCTGATTGACAAAGTTAGCTATTATATCTGTTCTTATTCCCCTGTGTTTTCTCTCACTGCTTTTAAGATTTTCTCTGTCTTTGGCTTTTAACAATTTAACTGTGTTGTATCTAGGTGTGAATCTTTTTGCGTTAATTTTTTGGGGGATTATTGGTGTTTCTTGTAGATTAATGATTTTTGTCAAATTTGGACAGTTTTCAGCCATCACTTCTTGAAACATTTTTCTTCTCCTTTTTTTCTCCTTTGCTGTTAGAAATAACATTACACCTACATTGTTATGCTCAAAGCTGTTCCACAGGTATTTAGGACTCCCTTTATTTTTCTTTATTTGCTTTTCTCTGTGTTCTTTAGATTTGGAATTTTCTATTGATCTTTTTTCTAGTGTGGTGATTCTTCTGTCGTATCAAATTTCTTATAGAGCCTCTCTACTTAGCTTTTTAAAATACAGTTACAATTTTTATCTAAAGTCTGGTAAAATATGGAAACTCGTATCCACTTCATCTTTTTCCTTCACTCTTCTTTGTGCTATTGATTTCACATGCAGTATTACACGTACATATTCATGTTATAAACCCAACAATGCAGTGCCACAATTACTGCTTTAGATAACCTTACATTGTATCCTTCTGTTGCTCTATACAACCTGTATTTCCAAATGGTTCATTTTTATAACTTCTGTTTCTTTATTGAGACAGCCGAGCCATTAAATAATTATTAACCTACTTTCCTTTAAGTGTATTTTCCTTTAATTCGTTGAACACATTGAACCTATCTGTTTTAAAGTCACTGCCTGACAAATCTAATACCGATGACACTGAGAGACAACCTTTAGTGACAGGTTTTGTCCCTCTAAATATGATCACACTGTTTTGTCTTTTTGCACACCTTATAATTTTTGTTTGAATTCGAGACATTCTAGATAATATGTTGTGTCAGTTCTGGATTTTGACTCCTTTTCTCTCTGAGGATTGTTTTCTTTTGTAACATGCATGAATTAAATCTGTGAATTCTGTCTCCCCTACCTGGTGTGACCACGAATGTCCCCGCTCTGCTTATTTTTAGTAATTATTCACTTATTTGTTCCTTTATTTATTATTTTCCAGCCTGAATCTTAGTGCTCTGGCATTGTTCAGTCAACAATTGGTCAGAGATTATGCTCAAACACTTCCAGTTAAGACGATTAACTCTCTGTTGATGATATCTGTATAAAAGTGCAGCAATTCAGAGAAGGAGGAAATTGTGGTTTATTCTAGTAGAGAGGAAAGATATTATGGAAGGAGGAAGGCTTGATATTTGTCTCAAATTATTATAGAATTTATATACATAGAATGGGTGCAGTGGCTCACGCCTGTAATCCCAGCACTTTGGGAAACCAAGACAGGTGGATTGCCTGAGGTCAGGTCAGGAG
The DNA here is from genome assembly GCF_001698545.2 of Rhinopithecus bieti. NCBI lineage: Eukaryota > Metazoa > Chordata > Mammalia > Primates > Cercopithecidae > Rhinopithecus > Rhinopithecus bieti. Next base: position 997,082 of record NW_016806217.1, on the reverse strand, counting down.
TTTGAGACCAGCCTGGCCAACATGGTGAAACCCCGCCTCTAGTAAAAAACAAACAAACAAACAAAGAAAAAAACGCTGGGCATGGTGGCAGGCTCCTGTAATCCCAGCTACTTGGGAGGCTGAGACAGGAGAATCGCTTGAACTTGGGAGGCAGAGGTTGCAGTGAGCTGATATTGCGCCGTTGCACTCCAGCCTGGGCAAGTGTGAAACTTTGTCTCAAAAAAAAAAAAAAAGAAAAAAAATATATATATATGTAATATATATGCCGAAAAGAGAAGAGCAAAGTGGATTAATGCTGAAAACATGTGTCAAATCAGAAGTAAGCTTGTATGTTTTCAGGGTGAAGAGGAGACTACATGTCCAGAGTATAAGGTAAATGTTGAAAATGTGGAAAATCAAATCTGCGGGGCAGAATAAAGAAAGAACTAAGTTAAAGCATTTCAGATGTTTTCAAATGTGATTATTGAATCCAGAGCCTGATGAGAGAATGGAGAGAAGCAGGAAAAGCACTAACTTTAACGTATTTGATGGAAAGAGTTCTGGATCGAAAATGAGATCAGTAATCATTTAGAGATGGTGGTACTGATAAGATTTAATAGTGACAAGGGAAACGCTCATTAGTTCAAATGTTCATTAGCATAAAGTTCATTCGTCTGCAAACGGGACTTTTCCTTTCCTGCATTTTACCAGAAGAGTAGTGATCTCATGGGCCTATGAAGAATCCAGTGTTCTATTCAGAAATGGAGAAAAAAATAGCTTTAGGCTAAAAAGATATTTGTACATAACAAAGAGAAATTTTAAAACTCACAACAGAAAGTTGATACCTGAACATTCAGTATCTTGACTATCATTAAAATTCAAAATTTTCAAAACAAATTTAGTTCTTGCCGTGTTCTGTATGAATGTAATCAATTAACTCAGCTTCCTGTGTGACTTGTCGCTTCCTCATTATCTCTTGTTCTTACAGATGGGAATCTCACTCAGTAATGGACTCATATTTCTGTTGTCATGTTCATGAAAACTTTCCCATGTCAAGTTAGAAAACCCTTCTCCAGGCCAAGCCAACAAAGACCACAAAAATCTTTCTTCTGCCAGGAGTTACTTTTTCAGTCTCCCACACAGAGGTTTATGGATTGACTATAATGGGAAGGAAAAATAGTCTTATATTAGGTAACCATAACAATATATCCAAGATAGTTCTTAAAAGTATTTTACTTGTATATATTTTATATATATTACATTTTGCATATGCTGTGTGTTTTATGCAAATATTCTAGTATATGCTTTCTACTCACAAAAAATAATTTGCACAATAAAAATAATGACTCATTCATTGACATTAATAACTCACACCTACCACATATAACTTTTCTTTATCTATTTAATAAATACAGTTGCACCAGTCCACAGCTCCTGAGATGATGCTCCTTTAAAATAATTTACATTCTAAATTCCTTTTCATCCATAGCTGATGAAAATAGCATTTATTATTCAAATTATTGAGATTTTCCCTTGGAACTATCCAGTTTCACTTAGTCTTGTAAGTTTAATAGAATTCATATGTCACATCTAGTCAATCCTGCATATTTGCCTTCCAGTAGAAACAATAACCAATTTGCCTGTTTTAGTTTTGCAAATCTAAAACCAACTGGTCACAGAATTTAAGACTTAGTAAGGCAAACCCAGTTAAGTTGCAAAGATTTTTGAAAAGTCAATTGTAGTTCTTGAGGCACTATAAAATTCTTTTTATGTTCTTAATTTCTAAATTCATCTTTCTAATTGTATTTGCTGAATTTTGTCTTTAAGCCAGTAAAAGTCACTTTAATTCTAATATAACCTACTTTTCTGAAGTGAGCGGTGCCCCATGTAAGCATTTGAGAATAGAAGTGAGACCTAGGTGTGAGGAATGTTCTCTCAACTATGTCCAGAGCAAGAGCTGTTAATTCGTGTCATTAGCTGCTAGCTTTTAGGTTTGATATTCACTGCCTTGGAGATATCTGGGAAAAGAAACCTGAGCAGCCCTTTCACTATGATAAATATTTTCCTTTTTAAATTATTTGAGAGAAACAGGGTGTGTTAAAAACTAATAAATTGCTTGGCCAAGAACAAGGTGAAATGGGAGAAGAACAATAGTGAATTCCTATGGAATGTACATTCTGAGTCCAAAAATGTTTTAGATACCTATACATGTATTGACTCATGTAATCATACAGAACCCTGTGATATAAGTATGAATATTATCCCTGTTTTTACAGCTTGGGAACGGATTCATGGGGAGGTAAAAATAATAACAACATTTCTTGAGCATTTACTGCACAGCAGGTACCCTGATAATTATAGAATAGGGATTATCTGTAGGCCTCAGAGGAAACATAGTAGTATTACTTTAATGTTTATTTTATAGACCAGAAAACCTAGATGTAGTAAGGCTAACTGTCCAAAGATCAGCCAGCAGTAGAGGCTGAAGCCTCTTGTGAACTAGGAGGTCACAGGGCAAATGTCATGCACGTAACCATTATGCTGTACCCCTGGAAGACAGAGAATAGAATAGAATATTAATGAGAGACTAAAGACAGGTCAAATTAAAGTGAAAAAAAAGAATCTGTATCTAGTATATCATTTATGGGACACACAGAAAAGTAGTTTCTGGTTAAAAAATACATGTTCATATATATAATTATGTATGCATATATTTTTCCTTATCAGCTTATTATTAGAAGTTTATTTCAACAGTTTTTTGCTCTCTATTTATGGAGGTCACATTTATATTAAATCTCAAGTAGTAAACACTTGGAATGTGATATTTGCCAACTGAGAATGAAGCTGGCAAAACCTGGGAAAGGGAAGAATGGACATGTCTAGGTCTTCTGTATCCCCACTGAACAAAAGCGTTTCTAGTCTGAAATACAAGCCTGCTGTCCTGTCTTTAGCCTGCTTGCTAGATGATCAAATCCCAACTAATTATTTAGCCTATCTTTTTCTCACCAAACCATGTGGATTCAATTTTTCTTATATGGGTTTTCTAAAAGCAAAAGCAGAAATCCCAAAGGACTATTCCTGAAACAAAAGGAGATTTATTACTTTTCACTGAAAGGGGATTTGTTATAGTAGGAATTGTATGCGTGTCAGCTGAAAAGACCACAGTTTCATCTGTGGCCTGAAGATTATGTGGCCTCTACAAGCAACTCTCTCTCCTCTCATGGTTCTTCAGTTGTCATAGATCTGGCATCTGACCTCCAGGCTCCCTGCAGGAAGGGACACCCAGAAGAGACCAGAGTTCTGATGGTGAGGTGACAGATACAACTATAGGCCCCGACCCTGGCAACCCCGGCCCGTTCTTTCATAGTCCTACAGCTCTGCAACAGTCTTAGCCTTGTTGCCATTGCTATGTCCCAGCATGAGGCAGTTTGCTCCTAGTCCTGTCACAATCACCTTTTGAAATAACAGAAAGAAAATTCACACGTTTCTCAAGCATGATACTTCAAAAATCTATTTTTTATTTTGATAGTTTGGAAAATCTTAGCTTTATGTTTTTTTTTTTTTAATTTCACTTTTAAAAAGGCAACTTTTTTTGGATCAGTTTTAAGGTCCCAGTAAAATTGAGAGGAAAGTACAGAGATATCCCATATAGTCCCTACCTCCACACACACAGAGCCTCCCCAATGATCAACAATCTCCACTAAAGTGGTAGATTTGTTATAACTGCTGAACCTACATTAATACATATTATCACCTAAAGTCTGTGGTTTTTAATTAAGGTTCACTTTTGGTATTGTGCATTTTATGGCTTTGGACAAATGTATAATAATATACATTAACCATTATAGTATCATAAAGAATAATTTCACTGCCCTTAAAAATCCTTTGTGCCTCCCCATTCATCTCTAACTTCCCCCTGACCTCTGGCAGCCACTGATCTTTTTACTGTCGCCACAGATTTTCCTTTATTAGAAGATCATGTAGTTGGAATCATACAGTATCTAGCCTTTTCAGATGGGCTTCTTTTGCTTTTAATATGGATTTCAGTGTCTTCCATGCCTTCTTATGGCTCAACAGCTTATTTCTTTTTTAGTACTGAATAATATTCCACTGCCTGGGTGTATCATAGTTCATCTATCCATTCACCTATTGAAGAATATATTGGTTGCTTCCAAGTTATGGCGATTATGAGTCAAGCTACTGTAAACATGCAGATTTTGGTAGAGACATAAGTTTTCCACTCCTTTGGGTAAAAACCAAAGCACTATTATTGGATTTTCAAGTAAGATTTTAGTATTATTGTCAAATTTTAGAAAAGCTATATGGGACCTTTGCACATATACAATTATTTCACTTAAAACAGTAAGTGCAGCTGCATGTGGAAAATAGTGGGAATGCTTTTCTGTGAAAACATCGAACATTCTCATCCTGATGAAATCTATAGCCCAGGCTTCAGAAGTTTCCTGGTCCAAGGTGATGATCTTGTGTGCATTGTTTTAGCTTTTCCCTATTTCAATTTTTATTTCCTTGCAATGATCATAGCAATCCCCATCCTTTCTTTCAACCTAGGACTATTGTTGGAAAAACACATGAGACTATGTATGTGTGCACATGCATGTTTTGTGTGTGTGTGTGTGTCCTCCTCATTCCACTTTTCCATTTCCTCCTCTTCTTCTTTCTCTTTCATCTCCTGTTAATCGTCACCTGGGGTCAGCTAGAATACCAAGAGCATTGTATATTACGTGGCAGCCACAAGAAAATGGCATGAGTGTATGAGTGTGTGTGTGTGTGTGTGTGTGTGTTTGAGAGAGAAAGAGAAAGAGACACACACATAAAGAGAGAGGGACAGGGGCTGAAATATTCCTGTGTGTCACATATTTTTTGTTGGTTTTGGGGTCTCGCTCTGTTGACTGGGCTGAAGTGTAGTGGCATGATCACAGCTCACTGCAGCCTTGACCTCACAGGCTCAAGTGACCCTCCCACCTCAGCCTCTGGAGTAGTGGGGACTATAGGCATGTGCCACCATGCCTGGCTAATTTTTGTATTTTTTGTAGAGATTTGATTTTGCCATGATGCCCAGGCTGGTCTTGAACTCCCGGCTTCAAACCATCCACCCACTCCAGCCTCCCAAAGTGCTGGGATTACAGGCATGAGCCACTGAGCCTGGCCTTTTTGTTGTTTTTTGAATACACTCTCATTTTGATGAGGTTCCTTCTGATGTTTTTGAATTCCTCTGCTCCATCTCATTGAGAGATCCTACTTGTCAGACACATTTTACGCTTTTCCATGAGATAATGGCCATAACTTAATTCCATTGCTGGGTACTGGTCGGAGAGACACTTTTATTCTCCATAGGATGTTGTAAACTAAACTCTACTACATTTTCATAAGCAATTTTATCTTGACATTTACATTTTGGCTTATCTCCTCTCCTCTCTCAGATATGAAAGGTATTTTAATCATGAAACTGAAAACTTAGTTAAGAAAATGTTTTATTTTACACTGAGATTCTTTATCTTTAAGCACCATGTTCTGCTATGAACTCATTTTGACATCCATGCCAGGCACCTTGCAGATAGGGAAATGTTTTTTATTCACTTTAGCATTTGTTTTAGTATTTCTTTAGTATTTGTTTCAATTTCTAAAGAAATACGATGTTTTGCAAGGCAAAATTACCCACTGCAAGGCAGTTCTGGGTAATTCTGTCTTTTACTGAAGAATCAGAAGATGGAAAATAGTAAATAATTTATCAATTAATTTACTTATTAATTCAAAAAGGTTTCACGGACCATCTGTTATGGGCCGGTCACCATGACAGACACTGGAGAGAAAGCATGAAGTAACACAAGGGGATCCTTACCTCCAAGACACACAGAGTGAAAAAATGCAACAGAAAAATCACATGAAGAATGCAATTAATAATTAAATACAGGTTGCTCTCATAGAAAGAAAAACTAAATCGAATGGAGGCATCAGGGAAGACCTCTCAAAGGAGGTGGCAGTGAAACTAAGTTCTGAAGAACCTGTAGGAATTGTTTAGATAGGGTCATTCCTGGGGCTAAAAGCAATGACATCTTGGTGATATGAAGTGACTCATAGAAAAGTTCCTGGGTCATCTCCAGGTACATAGTAAGGACCGAATAAATGTTGGTTTCCTTTTTGCCTGTTAGGCATCCAAATAGGATCTTTGCTGAATTATTTGAATTTTCTAAACCATCTGGTGTTTTGGGGAAATAAACGTCCCAGCTAAATCCACTGGAATGGTTTTGATGGGCTTTTGGTTCAGCTGCAGTAGCAATCTTCATAAGTGGAAATAGAAAAGTAATCTCAACTGTCTGTTAACCGACAAAGGCCCTAATGATGTCCTTGCAGAAGTAATTTGTGATTTGGGTACTGAGAGTGTGCAATCAGAGTAGCAGAGAAAATGCAACAAGGAGTGGCTAAAGGTTTCAGAAAAAATATGATGAAGGTGAAGTAGAAAACAATAAGGATTTGGATAAAGAAATGTAAACATGGTGAGGCATGTATCCAATCTAGCAAAACTCTGGCAATCTTGCTGCATCAGAAGACTGACAAGTAGACCTTTTTTCTTACTTTGATAGCTTTTTAAAATTGGTAATATATTTACACGACTCAAGCACCAAACAGTAAAAAATATGCAATTAGTGGCACATGGTGGTGCATGCCCATAGTCCCAGCTACCTGGGAGGCTGAGGCAGGAGAACCTCTTGCTCCCAGGAGTTCCAGGTTTCATTGGGCTGTGATGTGGGCTGCACGTCCACTGCACTCCAGCCTGGGTGACAAAGCAAGACCCTGCCTCTTAAAAAATATATATGCATATGTAGTAATAAATCTTGTTTATACACCTTTCACTGTAATCCTAGGGTCCTATTCTAATCTCTGTTGCCTTTTAGAGTATCTTTATACAATTTTAATCAATTGCATGTATAGATGCACACATTTTTATTTTCCATGTACCTGTTTATTCATTTAACAAATATTTATTGAGTGTATACTTTGCCAGGTAATGTTCAATCCAGCTAAGGGAGCTAAGGTAATGAACAAAACAGAGAAGTTCCTACTCTCCTTGACATTCATTCTAGCAAATGGAGACAGATGATAAAAAGTAAGTAAACTATAGGGTGTTAGATTGTACAACTACTAAAGAAAAAAATGAAGCATAATAATGAGGAAAGAGCATGCCGGAATGGGAAAGCATTTCACTTTAAAATAAGGGAGTGGTACTTGAGCAAAGACCTGGTGGAGGTGAGGGAGCAAGCCCCATAGAATATGGGAGGAGATATTCCAGAAATAGAGTATTCCTGATCCCAAAGGCAAGCCCCAGAGATCAGTGTAAGCCTGACACCTTCTAGGAATAGGAAGAAAGCCTGGGTGGCCAGGGTGGAGTGAGCTAGGGACAGAGATGAAATTAGGTACATAGGGAGAGGATAACATTGGGAAGTAATAGAAAGAATTTTGAGCAGAAGTATTTTATCAGTTACTCTTGAATTTAAGATGAAGATGAACTGTAGAAAGGGCAGAATCCATAAGACCTATTACAGATTAGTGAAATGATTCCAGTTAAGTGATGCTGATGACCTGAATCAGGGTGGTTGCTATGGATGGGACGGGATGTGATGTGGCTGATTTGTGGAGAAATGTTTTGTAGGTTGAGCAAACAGTATTTGTATGAGAGAAGTGCAAGAAGGAGGGAAGGAGGGGTGTCCCAGCTAGAAGACTGGAGCTGGCATTCATGACCTAGGAAAGATTTCGGGAAGAGCAGGATGGGGGATCAAGTGATAGAGTTCCATCCCTGGACATGCTAAACTTTGAGTGCCTGTTAGACAACTTAGTAAATATGTACAGTAGAGAGTTCAAATTAGGGAGAGGACCTCTTTAAGGATTATAAACTTGGAGGTAATAAGAATATAGACAAAATTTGAAGCCGTGACGTGGATGAGCTCACCCAGGGAATTACTGTAGGTAGAAGAAAATGAGGCCAAAAATATCATCTCAGGATATTCTACAGATTAAAGGTTAGCAAGACAAATAGAGAAAGAGAAGGTGACTGACAGGAAGCCAGTGTGAGACAGAAGAAAATCCAGGAGAGAGTGGTGGGTGGAAGAAAGACCTTCGAGGTGTGGAGAATGGTGGGCTGATTGCTAGGTAAGATGAGGACTAGGATTGAACCAGCCCATATAGCTGTGACCTTGACAAGAGCATCTTCAGTAGAGTATTGAGGGAAAGTGCTGATTGGAATGAGTTCTAGAGAAAATGAGCTGAGGAAATTAGAAACAGCAAGTAGAGACAAATTTTTAAGTTTTGTTGTAGAGGGGGAGCAGGAGAACGGCACAGTTGTTGAAGGGAGAAGTGGGGAAGGGAGAAGTGGGGCCGGGTGTTTTTTATTCTGATTTTTTTTAATAGAGGAAATAAGTGTAAGGGTCTTAGCTAATAGTAGAGAAGAGAAATGTAAAAGAAGTATCCTTATTTCTGTGATAATTCGGCTTTAGTTAGGAGCATCAAAATTTCCATCCACGGTAACAGGAGGAAAAGCTGAGTCAGTGCTGAGAGCACAAGTGGGCAAGTGTGGTAGAGAGAGAAGTAGAGAAGTTTTCCTCATGGTTTTCTCCACCCTCAGGGAAATAGGAAGCAGAGTCATTAGTTAAGAGTGAAAAGCAGGGAGAGGTGTTGGGGTTTGAGAAAAGGGAAGAAGGTCTAGTATATTTAAATAGAGCTAGTGGGAGAGAAATTGATAGGGGAATGAGTGAGCCTCAGGCATCACTACTGGTCCGCTCAAGAATGATAATCAAGGATTGGAAATGTCACCAGTAAAGCACTTTTCATTTGCGTTTTTCTTTAGCCAGTGTCAACTGCGGAGTGCAGTAAGTATTAAAGGACCAATAGTTAAAGCAATTTTTACAAATGGTAGCACACTGCAGACATTAATATAAAGGCATTCTTGATAAGAAAGGTATAATGCTCACGCCTGCAATCCCAGCACCTTGGGAGGCCAAGGCGGGCGGATCACGAGATCAGGAGATTGAGAACGTCCTGGCTTTCACGGTGAAACCCCGTCTCTACTAAAATAATACAAAAAATTAGCTGGGTGTGGTGGCGGGTGCCTGTAGTCCCAGCTACTCGGGAGGCTGAGGCAGGAGAATGGTGTGAACCTGGAAGGAGGAGCTTGCAGTGAGCTGAGATCCGGCCACTGCACTCCAGCCTGGGCGACAGAGGGAGACACCGTCTCAAAAAAAAAAAGAATGATATAATGCAGTTGTCGTCACTTGGTGGGTGTATACGCCAGGAATGTACAGGGGTTTCGTAGGGGTTCAGGGTAAGGTATTGAGTTTCTAAATATTTTCATTTTCCTTGATCCTTTAAACATGTTTATTAGGTATATTTTAAGATCCATACCATACTTTAATCACACCTAATTTTTAAATCAATATATTTACAGATTTGGGTTTGCTTGCTTATAATTTCGCTGTTAGTTTGATTGATCCAAGACATTTAAAGGATTAAGGTTTAAACAGAGAGTAAAGGCTTTTGCAGACAGACCAGGGATCAAATGTCAGCTCTAACACTTACTTGTAGTGGCCTTAAGCAAGCCGTTGAGTGCCTCTTAGTCACCATTAGACCATATATTAAAATAAGAACACTTTATTTATATGCTTTGGATAAAGTTTAAATTCAGTTATGAATACAAATACTTGGCACAGTTATAGGTATTTATAAAGATTCCTTCCAGTCCCTCTACCTTAAAAATAAATTATAATATGGAAATAAGCTATTTTTTATTGCTACAATTAATATTTATTTTACAAATTTTTCAAAATGAAATAATCAAAATAAAACAATTTGAAAAATCTGCATTTATGTCTCCCAGAATTCAATATAGTAAATATTTTGGTATGTTTATACAAGTATTATTTATATAGAAGTAAATGTAAATAAATAAACATAAATGTGTGTGTGTCCACATACATTGTGCATGCACACACACACACAGTCACACTACATCTGCTTTATTCCATTTGAAATACATCGTGAACCTGTGACTTTTTCTTTTGCTTTTCATATCATTAAAATTTTTCCACAACATTACTTCTGATGGATGTTTCAAGTTCATCAGACAGATGTATGATAATGTGCACACTAATCCTGTAGGGCTGTTCTTCTTTATTAGTTTCAATTTTAATCTAAACTGTGTTAAACGATCCCACTGCTAAATCCTTAGGCTCATCTATGCTTTTTCTCCCTGGGATAAATTTCATTAAGTGAAAACTGCCAAGTAAAAAACTATGTAAATCTTTAAGGGTTGTTGTAAGTATTGTTAATTTGCCCTCCAGAAACGTATCTAGACTCCCAGGTCACTCTCCTACATTGAATAGCAATGTCATCCATATCAACTGGGTACTCCTTTCAGTGCTTGTGTGCCCTGCATATTTTAAAGCCTCAACAACAAATTAATCTTTATTATTGAATAAGTAGAAAATCTCATGGTTTTTCTTCAAATATGGGAGTTTTATTTTAGTTTTGTATTTTTACCTTAACCAATGGTTATGAAAGATTCTTTCTATGTAAGAAATTTCAGCCTTCTGGAAAGAATGTCCCCAGGAATACTACATATGTTTTCATAGGCTGTTAGTGACCTAATTGTTTTAGAGATAGTTTAAGATCCTAGACTTAACAGGAGAAACACAAAACTAAAAGAAATAATGATATAGAACTCCTGTTACTAATACCACTACTTAGAATACAACTGTCATTTCTCTGGTCTAACAGTGAAAAAAATTTTTAAGTAAAAAGTTTGGGGTTTTTTTGCTTACAATTTACTTCTCTAAAAAATATTTTACCCCACTTATTTGCTCCTTATTCCATATGCAGTTTTCATTTTCCATTTATAGGTATGTGATGGTTTTTAAATTTCTTTCTCCTATGAGACTTAAGAAACGAATTTAATTCTACGAAATTCTATTTTAATGTGTCAGTTACTATACTGGGGAATGATTAAATCTTCATCTATCAATCTTTTGGAAGAAAACTAGATTTCTGGGCATATACTGGATTTTCCAGACAGATTTTTTGTGTTCTCATTGTAACCCTGTTTATTTTCCTCTGGTTGGAAAGGCCATGAAATTTACAATGTTGAGTTTCCTTTGCTCTCCCCTGGGTCTCATTTCTCCCAAACAATTCCTTCAGCTGCACATCACTGAGCAAGAGGGACACCATGGATAATGGAAAGATCTACGGCAAGGCTGGCTGTCTGCCCTGTTTAAGGAGGCCGTACTGGACCATCCTGCTCTGCACATCCAGATGTGTCCACGAATACATCCATAAAATGATGGCCTGTGGAATCCTATAGGAAAATGATCCAGAGTCTGGGTGGTCAGAAGGAACAAACACTTGATTTACAAAATAAATCTTCTACATTTATGTTTTAAAAACACACAGAGAAAAAACATTTTTAAATTCATGATTTTCTCCCCAGATTTTGACTATTGTAATCTCTTTCTTTCTTGAGACTTAGGCATCTTCATTATAAACCAGAAGATATAACTTGAGATTTTCCCAAGGTTTATATGCTCCATTCTCGTTAGAGTCGGAGACATGAAAATGGCAATTTGGGATGTCTCTTTAGAGTCAAAACCTTATAAAATATAATGTACTTTCTCTCTTCATTTCCTCATTTTTCTGGTCATAGCTAGAAGAGTAAGATGTCTTTGAAACTATCAAGATAATTTTTAAGACATGGTATAACTGTGAATTTTATATAGATATAAAATGAACAGGTATCAAAGCCTTTATTAGCTTATTAATTAATAAGGGAATGGGTAAATATTATAATTGGTATAAAAAGCAGAGGCATATGTAGGAAATTAGGAATCTGAAATGAATTTATAAATTGATGATCTATCCACGAGGCAATAATTGGTTGCATTCCACCAGTCGCAATTGATTTGCATTTCTATGAACAAGAGATGGATGAGCTAGACAGGATAGTCACTCACTTTTTGTTCTGAGCCCATTTGAAAGTCTCAGTTGTTTTCCTTACTTAAACATCTATCTCTAATATCTCATTATATATATTATTATCCCATTATATATTATATTTTATAATATATAATGTATCCCATTATAATATATATTATATCCCATTATCCCATATATATTCCTATATATTATACATCATAAAATATATTATATACCATTATGTATTATATGTTTGTATATAAGAGATTTCCAAAAGAGTTCTGTATATATTATAAATTAATATCCCATTTTATATACGTTTACATAAATATATGTAATGGGATATTAATTTTTAACATATATAGAACCCCTTTGGAAATCCCTTTCCACAATTACAAGCAATAGATATTTTGGCAGAGTTTTAGTTATGGGGTGATTAGATTTTCTAGCATGTTGAGATTTGGTGGGTCTTAACCAAAGTCATTTAACCAAAGTAAAATTGAGATTCAAACCCAGATAGGTTCTGATTTAAAAAAGCCATGTTTCTGTCTCCTCCCCAAAAAAAATGGGTGAAAAAATGGTGGCTCAGGGTCAGATACAAGCTTTTCACAGGTAAGGGTAAAAGAATTGAGTCATAAATGATTAGAGCTAAATAAACCTCTCTTAACCAATATCTTCCTGAGAAACACAATAGATGACAATAAAGCCGAGAAGCACTGGGAAGCTGAGATGCAGACCCGCACTCTCTCTGTTTGGGCTTCCCCTTGCCTTCTCAGTTATTTCTTTGGCGCCTCTAAGGATCCCCAGCAAACTGTTTCAAATCCCTGAACCCATCCAGTCTTACCAAAGACTCATCTCTGCATTAGAACTGTTATTTGCTTATTCCAAACCCAGTGCTCATCTATGTTGTCTTTACTGCAAATAAGGGTTGACCTTGAACTAGTATTTAAATTTCAAGTCCAATGCCTGAACCAGGCAGCCATCAGATCTGATTTAGGGAACACCTGCCCTCTTGTGGTTCTCTGAGCTCATCTATCTGGAGTTAAGGAAACCTTTTCCAGCTTTCATTGTGGAGACTCTTCCCAGAGGAGACCATCTTGAAAGAGCTTTATGGAAGAAAGCCAGCCTAAAGTCCCAGTCCAATTTGTCTAGAGATAAAGGCAAGAGGTGGTAAATAGGGTGAGTAAGAGGGTCTTTCATCCGGGAATAAAGATGTAATTGTCAAGATAGAACATCTCTTTGCCTCCTTTATCAATCTGCTGCTGAATCCTTGGAGTTTGCCACTAATCAGGTATTGCTTTGAAAATGTGAGTTTTTTAGATACCCCAAACACATTAGCAGTTGCAAGAGCATCAGTTGGAATGGACGAAGTTATGCTGAAAAAGCATACCACCCCCAAATCTCAGTGAATTATACAACAAAATTTAATTCTAAATTATTCTAGGTATTTATTTTAGTCAGGGTTCTCCAGAGAAACAGAAAAAAATAGGATAGATAGATGATCGATTAGATAAATACATGCATACATACATAGATACATAGATTCATAGATGCATACATACATAGATAGATATAAAAGATTTATTATGAGAATAGGCTCATGTGGTTATGGAGGCTGAGAAGTCTTAAAATATGCCATCTGCAAGCTAGAGAGTCAGTGAAATAGTTTGGCTACCTGTCCCCACTCAAATCTCATGTTGAATTGTAATCCCCAATGTTGGCGGTGGGGCTTAGTGGGAGGTGTTTGGGTCGTGGGGGTAGATTTCTCGTGAATGATTTAGCACCATCCTCTTGGTGCTATCTTCACGACAGTGAGTGAATTCTAATGAGATCTGATTATTTAAGAGTATGTGGCACCTTCCTCTCTCTCTTGCTAGCTCCTGCTTCACCTTGTGAAATGCTTGCACCCACTTCACCTTCTACCATGATTTTAAGCTTCCTGAGGCCTCCCCAGAAGCTGATGCCGAAGCTATGCTTCCTGTGCAGCCTATAGAACTACAAGCCAATTAAACATCTTTTCTTTATAAACTACTGAGCCTCAGGTATTTCTTTATAGCAATGCAAGAGTGGCCTAATACAGCCAGAAAAGTTAGTAGTATAAATAAGTCCTATTCCAGGGGTCCAAGAACTAGGGAAATCAATGGTATAATTCTCATTCTGTGGCCAAAGATCTGAGAACAGGGACAGTAGGGAGAATGGTTTAAGTCCTGATGTCCAAAGAAGCTCTGATGTCCAAGGGCAGGAGAAGATAGATGCCCCAAGGGGAGAGTGCAAATTCACCCTTTCTTTACCTTTTTGTTCTACTCTGGCCATGAATGGATTGGATGGTGCTCACACTGGGGAAGGCAATCTTCTTTACTCATCCTATTGATTCAAATTCCAGTCTCTCCTGGAAACACACTCACAGAGGCACCCAGTAATAATGTTTTACCAGCTATATGGGCATGCCTTAGCCCAGTCAAGCTGACACGTGAAATTAACTATCATGACATCTGATGAAGATTGTCAGAGGAGTTTGGCTCACTCGCCATGGTCCCTCCACCATGTGCACTTCATTATAACATGCACTTCCACTATTTCCACAGCAGTAGGAAGAAAATGTGGGTCTTAAAAGTTTAGTTCATGCGTGATGCACATCACTTTAGTCATTTTATTAGCCAAGTCAAATCACATGGCTGTACCTAGCTTCAAAGAAGCAAACAAGCTTTATCCCACGTGTTCCCAGGAGAACGAGAACATCTGCCAACAGCTTCAAGATCACTGTACCAGGATAAGACTCAGTACAGTAGAACACTGACTTTTCGGGGTATAAAAGTATATACTTTTCTAAGTGTATTAAGCCTTGTGGTTTAACATTCTTCTTTATGCATGCATTACTCTTTGTTCCTAATGTTCTTCCCTCTCTCAATATCTCTCATTATTCTATAGACTCCCTCCCTTATGGCTCCAGTACCATCAAATCCCCTTAGTTAGTCCTGGCCACCTCTTATTGGAATTACTTTACAAGACACTTTGTAGTGTCTTTATCTATTGGCACTGCCTGACTAGGAGATCATTGCCCAGGGGCTGCCTGCTGCTCTCTCCCACCCACAAACTGGGACCTATTGGCACTAAATGCATTGAGCCTGGCTTTGCACGACCCTTGGAACATTCACATTTGAATTATTTTGTCACTCCAGACCCTCAAATACCCCAGCTTCTTTTATTTTACCACTATCTAGTGTTTAGAACTCTGCATGCTTAATAGCCACATATTTAGCTATGATACCATAGAGCTTTATCCTTCTAACTTCCAGGGCTGGTAAACTATATAGCCTTTTACATAAAAAGAAAATACAGTTTGCTAACCTGTTGGATTGGTGATAAACTCTGGAGGGTGGGGAGAAAAGAGTATCTACTTGACTGATAACCTCAACACATTTTCCTGTTTTCCTTCCACCTACCACTTCCCGTTGCCCTCCTTCACAGTATGTGGGTCACACACAAAAAAGTTATTGAACGAATGGGAGAGTCATGGAGAGGAGACAGGATGACTCCCCCACCAAAGGAATACTTCATTTGGAATTATTGTTTTCATTAAATTTTCAAAAATCCCTTGGAAGAATGTTTGAATATTTAAAAATCATGATTCCCTAATTTTCTTATGTTTAGTCAATTCTATTGAGCCACTTCAGAAGACCTTTATTTGAAAAAGATGAAGCACAAAAATTGATTGACTTGCTTGTGGAAAATATACTCTTTCAGATTTGTCACATGCAGCCTGTGGCCTAGGGCCTATAGTAACATCCAAAGTGGGAGGATGGCAGAAGAGAAGGTATGTAGAAGTCTTCTCCTTGGGAAGAATCTTGGAATGGTCAGAGTCAGGGGCAGTTCACTGGAGACTCATCCTACCCTACTCCCATCCCCAGTCACTATTTGCCGTTGTCTCTATAGAGGCCATTTTTCTCAGCTGCAGTTTCTTGCATGAAAAGACACAGTATATGGGAAGTCCTCTGGGGTCTAATTGTAGTTCACTTACAAATTATGCAAAAAATAGGCAATCACTGAAACTCCCTGAACCTCAGTGTCTTTATCTATTAAAAAGAGATAATGTCTCCTGCCTTATTCACCTTCACAGTAGTTTACTCTGCTAACATTTAAGATAATAATTGCCAGCACTTGGTGAACACTGTGTTAAGACTGAATTTTTCTTTTCTTTTCTTTTCTTTTCTTTCTTTTCTTTCCTTCTTTTCCCCCTCCCTCCATCTCCCTTCCTTCCTTCCTTCCTTCCTTCCTTCCTTCCTTCCTTCCTTCCTTCCTTCCTTCCTTCCTCCCTTCCTCCCTCCCTCCTTCCCTCCCTTCCTTCCTTCTTTCCCTGCTTCCTCTTTTCTTGTTTTTCTTTTCTTTCATCTTTCTTGAGATACAGTCTCCCAATGTTACCCAGGATGCTGGCCTCAAGTGATCTTCCCTCCCTCAGCCACCCAAGGAGTTGGCATGACAGGCATGAGCCACCACACCTGAAAGGTTTCGCTGAGCCTTCTCAACAATACTATAAGGTCATTATGATGATTGGATCCTTTTTAGAGAAGCAAGCTGTGACTCAGTGTAGATAAGTGATCTGTACGGTTAGAGTTGGTAAATGGTTGAGCTGGTAAAAGCTGTAAATTATATTCAGTCTGCCTCTGAATCTAAACCCCTCAACCACTACGAATGTCAGCTCAAATAAGCCAATAAACTAGCTTGAAATCATAGGAAAGTCTCCATACAGGCAAACAAATGGCTGTTCTCTAGTGCATTCCATCTCAGAAGGCAGGACCTTGGCCACCAGATTGGTAAGCACAGGTGCCAGATGGAGCTGGGGAGGAGCAGCAGGATTTAATAGGCTTCTAACTCAAAGGGAGCCAATAAAAGTTCCTTTTGGAAGATTCTAATCGTGAAGCTGTCATTTTCATTAGTCTGGACTGGTTGTTTGAACTGAGAACTAGAGCACTGTGGAGAGGTTGGTCAGTCAGGAGGAAAAAGTGGTCTGGAAAGGGAGTAAAGATGGGGCAAGCATGGATGAAACCAGGTAAAAAGCGAAGAAGGATGAAGAAAGCTGCTGCTGGCTTCTACATATAAGTGCAGCCCCTTTTGTAAAACAGAGTTGCTTCCCGTCCCTCAGCACTATAAACCAGCACCAATTTCTCCCTGTTATTTATGTGAGCTACTTTGAGTGCTTTTGTGTGACTTCATCACAAACTTAACAACATCTTCTCAAAACCTCTCTTCTCTTCATCCCAATACTAATTTACTTAGCCTCCTCTCCTTAGGAAGTTACTGGTCATTTTGGTTAATTATGGAAAAACATAAAGGGTCTTAACTTTGTTTAAAGTGGTCACAAGGCCAGATGTGGTGGCTTATGCCTGTAGTCCCAGCACTTTGGGAGGCTGAGGTGGGAGGATTGCTTGAGCCCAATAGTTCAAGATCAGCCTGGGCGACATGGGGAGACTCTTTCTCAAAAAAAAAAAAAAATTATAAAATTAAAAATAAAAAAAGTGGTTGCTAGTCCCAGCTTTTGCTTCAGGGAGACTCACTGTGACTCCAACTCCATTTCTGGCCAGCTGTGTAATCTTGAACAAATTGTCTGTTCTGAGCCTCAATTTCCTAACATGTTCAAAAGAAAACCAATAGTCACTACTTGGTAGGACTGTTAGAAAGAATGAAAGGGAAAACGCACAGCGTGGATGGCACAGCATTTTATCCATTGAAGGTCTTCAATAGCTAGTAGCCATCAGTGTTGCAATCCATTCTTCCAATTTTAAATGCTCTCTCTGGGTTTTGGTTCTACAAAAGTCACTCCATGTGCCCATTCATTAGCCCTGGGTACGTGGAGACCAATGACATTCTATTTTTTGGCCAATTTCTTCTATTCAAACACTCTGATCAGAATTCAGTCATACTAGGGTTAAAGAATAAAAAAAAAAAAAAACCTTGATTATCCTCTGTTCTTGAAAGCACTATCACCCTTGTTGGCTTAAGGCCAACCTGATTTCTGTTCTGAAAGAGCTGCTTTTTGCTTGGAAAAGGCAATGGCTGCCAGCTGCTTCCTCAGATGCTGTCTTCACTGAAGATAGCAATAAACAGCTGCAAGGAATGTGTTAATTGGTCTTGATCAAGATGTCATCTTCTGCATTATTATTGAGTCAATGCCAAGTAGACTATGCCAGCAAACAGACAACAGTGAAAGTTGTCCTGATGCAGGAAAGTTGTCCTGATTGCAGTGAAAGTTGTCTTGATGTAAGCCTTAGCTTAGCATTCCCACTCAGTCTCATTGACAGATTAAAGATCTCCACACATGTTTCAACTGCTAGGTTAATACATGTATGGACATTACTCAACTGACTTTGTTTATCATCCATCTGCTTAAGAGATGGAAGATAATTTACTGCTTTGAAGAGGTTTATTTAAAAACCACTTCCCAGAGGTGGACAGAGCTGTTCTATGGTGCAATACCTTGGCCAGATCTCTAAACACTGGTGTGTATGACCACCCCTCCTAGTTCACAGATCTCTCCCTTGCTAAGCCCAAATGCTACAAGCATGGTCCAGGAATCGATGCATGAGCACATTATCAAGTACTGAGGACCAGGAGCGTTGGTGATGGTGCCATGGGCACCCTCTCTACCACTAACTGGCTATGTGACCTGGAACAATTTACTTAACCTTTCTGGGCTTCAGTGTCTCATCCCTAAAATGTGGAGATGGACATTAGTATTTGTTTTGCAGATTTGTGAGGATGAGGGTTATGCAAAGCTATTGATAATGACTGATGCATGGTCAGTGCTGATAAGAACATATTTATTGTGATGCTGATGACACTGATGGTGATGCGGGTGATGTCAAGGAGCTTGGAGTCCTGTACTTGGTGAGACATTTAAAGAACATCTGGCCCTTTTAGCTCAAGGATAGACGTGACTATCTTTTGGCTCCTTCTGCCTTCTCTCCCATGGCTGCACCAGTCTGTGCACCTGTGTCTTTATTTATTCTCCTAACACGAGCCCTCCCGACTGAAGTTGCACTCATGAATTGAGTCCTATGCACAGATCTTGACACTTGAATCAGAGACTTCTTTTGTCCTGAATTTTCTTTTTTCTTTTCCTTTTCTTCCTCTTCCTCTTCTTTTCTTCTTTTAGAGACCAAATTTCACTCTTTTTGCCCAGGCTGGAGTGCAATGGCGTGATCTCAGCTCACTGCAACCTTCACCTCCTGCATTCAAGTGATTTTCCTGCCTTAGCTTCCTGAGTAGCTGGGATTACAGGCAAGCACCACCACGCCCAGCTAATTTTGTATTTTTAGTAGAGATAGGGTTTCTCCATGTTGGTCAGGCTGGTCTCAAACTCCCGACCTCAGGTGATCTGCCCACCTTGGCCTCCCAAAGTGCTGGGATTACAGGCATGAGCCACCGTGCCCAGCCTTTTCCTGAATTTTCAAACATACTTGATTCTTAGATCCTGACCTAAAACACCCTGCGTGACACCATAATCCTCCAAAACCAGTCATACAGGCCCCTGTCAGAGCTGCAGAGAAAGAAGCTGGCTGAACAAAGGCCATATAGAGATCCTGGTGGCTCCCCCAGGGAGCATAATAGCCCCTGCAGTCAGCCCAGAGGGGGACCCTGATTAGACTTTCCTATTAAAGTTGCCTCGGGACACTCTGGCTCACCTTGTGTGTTAGCTGGGGCAGAACTCAGGACCCTCAAAGGAGAATTCAAGCCAAAAGAGTGGCGTTGCCCTTTCTCTGGAAGCATTTGAATTACTACTATAAGGTAATAATCTTTGTGTTTTGGATTTTCAAATCTCAAACTATAAATACATTACTTTTAATTATTTTTGGAATACAGCCAAAACAATATTTACCAAATCACTTTCAGAAGGCCAGCGAGGAAGCCCAAAACACAGCAGCTATACCCACTGATTTCTGTTTTTCTAAGTTGAAAACTGATCCCTCTCTTCGATTGCAGATGATTATGAATAGTTTTGTATGTCCAGCAACATATTGCTAACCTCAGCCTTTCTTTCTTAAGCTCATTATTTGCTAATGATTTTCTTGGCCACAAAGCTCATAAAATTCCCTTGAGTTGCTTTAAAAAAATAAAAACCTCTTAGGACATTTGTTCCATTTGTTCAGCATCTGCGCCGGACAACATCTGGAGCCTGAGGAAATTCCACCGCTCAGGGTATGACGCGTAAATGAAATTACTTTTTCATGCACTTCAGAAGAGATTCAAGAACATCTTTCTGACCAAACAAGCCCTTTTGTTCTACTCCAGCAAGTGTTTCTCATTAAAAATGTCATCTCCCTAATAAATTGCCTTATTGCCCTTGCAGCTGGGCCTATTGTTTTCATGGTTTTGTGCTCACTCTGATTCTCACAGGGAACAGAAAGCCAGAGAAAATGGGACTTTTCCCCATTCTGTCTCCATGAAATGCCTTTATTTCACCCTTTGTGTTTGAGTGAGAACTTGTCTTTCATCGGAGCCCTCTATTCTCCCAATAATCACTGCTTTTGGCCCAATATTCACTGCTTTTGGCAAAATATCCTCAGACACATCCTGTCAGATATACTTTTCCTACCTAGATACTGGATGGTGGCAGCTTGCACCATCCAGGGATCTCAGTTCAGGCTGAAAAGTGGCATTTTGGGGATTATGTCCTAGTGGTTTATTCTTTGTAAGAAAATATCCAATGTGACCACATCTTTAGTCTCTGCCATAAGAACATATACAACAATTTTAGGGATGGCAAGGATAAAGAGATTAACTTGGGACAAGAATGGGGGATAGGTGTGTGTGTGTGTGTGTGTGAGACAGAGAGAGAGAGAGAGAGAGAGAGGGAGAGAGAGAGAGAGAAAGGGGGGAAGAGAGAGAGAGAGAGACATGGGATTATGGGTTCCTATGGAAGCCACAGAAAAGATTTAAAACAATCTTGGAAACATTTGATGCAAGCTATGTCCCTAGAGTTGTGGTGGGGGGCGGTGGTGAAAAAATCTCTCTCTCTCTTTTTTTTTGGTATCTCTGGTCAGAATTAACCTCGAATGTGAAAAGTTCGTCTTCTATCAGTTTCTTTTCCCCATATCCCTTCTGCCTCTCCTTTTCGCTGACCTCTATTGATAACATTTATTCATTAGGTCAGCAGGAATTTGTACACCCAAACTCATCTTCCCCAGTTATTTAGTCCACTTTCTATCTATGCACAGTGTAAAAAAAAATAATAAGGAGAAGAAGGGCCTAACTGGAAGAGATAAAAGACATTTCTGGCATGCAAATTGCTTTGCACTGAAAATTATTTTGGAATCTCCAGGATTCCTTTGACTTTTTCAAAACCTTGAAAGGAAGGGTACAGGAGGCTAGTAGACAGAGTTGGCTGGCTGCCATGAGCTGGGTGCTTGGGCTGATTTTGCATACAAGGTCCCTGAATTTTCTTCACTAAATGCAAACATAGGCCACCATTAACATCTGCCCTCTGTGATTCTTTTGCATCAAAGCAGCAGATCCCCCAGGTCAAGGCTGATGAAAGATTTGGGCAGCCGATTCTGTCCTGAGACCTGGAGGCTTTGAATTTGTGATTGAAGAGATCCTGCACAGGCCTCTCCCTCTGTCGTATCAGGCATCTGCAAGGCATTCTAAGGACCTCTAGGAGCACAGAGTTCAATCCAGCAACCTCTACTAAGGGTCACAAATGCCTATGTCCAAGTCTATGCTGGCCCGGTCAAAGTCCCATCTCTGCTCTGCCCCCAGGGTCTTACGGGCTACATATGGAACAACTTTTTAAATACTCACACACGTTGTGATCATTTAAGTCCAAGTCACAAAAACAGCAGAAGTAGAAAGTTTTACCTTAGAGTGAAAATCAAGGGTGGTGTTGCTACCAGATGGTGCCACTCAGTTCCAGGTTCTTGGTGTCCCGAACAAAGAATTGGACGAGACACATACATTGCAAAGCAAAGCAACGAAAGTGTATGAAGCGCAGTATTACATCTCGGAGCAGGAGAGCGAATTGACCTCTGTGAGATGAGATCAGCATCAGTTTGGTGTAGTTTGGGTCTTTTTGTGTGTTTTTTTCTTCTCTTCCCAAGGCTGCCTAATATCTAGCCAGTGTCTGCCCTTTAGACTGTTAGGTGTGTTGCTTAGTTACTTTGGCCCCTGTGCTGCTTGTGCATCACCTCTGTCCCATAATTTTAAGTACATGCGTGATATGCAGCCCATAGGCATGAACCTTCAGTGGCTGATTATCATACAAGGTTATGTTAAGGACACTTTTTCTCTCTAATGTGCACGCCCATCTCTGAAGCGCTGCCTCTTACTGGTTTGGTCCCAATCTTGCTGGTCATGGGATCCTTGCTCACCTTTTTATCTCACTTTTTTTTTGGCTGCTGAACCTCTGCTTTTTATCTCGCTTCCCGTTCACCCATCCCTTCACCTTGCTTCTGTTCTCTGCTTTTACTTATTCTGCTCTTTATCCAACTTTTAATTCCCTTTGCTCTTCTCCAGCCTCATTTTCCCTATTTTTCTCCTGCCTCGGTGTTACAGTGGAATTGGTCATTGAGATAGATGTTGATGCATGAATCAGAGTTCTCAGGGAAAGCAAGGTGCGAAAGACTTTTGTTTCGGAGGGACTAGGCTATAGAAAAGCATAAAGGCATGAGATATCCCTTTATTTGTACAATCATTTGTCCTTTGTTTTTTGTTGAACAACTTAAGACATATTAGATTGACTGGAGCTTGGTACACCCAAACTCATTTTTAGATGAATAGACACCCTTGTAGGGGCTAGTGATACAAGGATGAGTATGACAAGGAGTCTGCCAAGTATTTTTTTTTTCCAGTGGGGCTGCAGACCTGTAATACATATAAAAGTAAATGTATAACATACAAGTGCTACAAAGAAAAATAAATCATAATAAGAGTGAGACTGAATATTAGGAAAAGACCTGAATACAGTGATCTTTAATCTCTCTAAGGAAGAGAATCTTCTGAAGATACATGAATTTGAACAGACACAGTGGTGCATGTTCCAGGGATCTTAAGTATTTGGTACTTGTTGAAGCATAAAGTGGCAGGAAGAGAATAAAGCATGATGTCCCTGGGGATGTGTAGAGCTGTATAATGAGGAATATCTGAGGTGCATACTAAGCAACATTAATGTAAATAGTGTAGGCAAGATCAGCACAGACATTAAGAGATTGTAGTTTGGTAGCAGAGTGGGCTGGAGAGGTGGCAAGTGTTTTGGAAATATGACTCAGGTACTAATGTGGACACTGCTTTAGGAGACTCTGGATCCGCAAATATTGGGTTATAAGATGTTGTCGAACTAGTTATCAGTATCAGCAGCAACAGCATTTATTGAGCTCCTCCTGTATACAAGGAACTGTTCTGAGCACACTAGCAGTATTAACTTTTTAAATTCCTCAATAGTATTATGAGCCAGAAAGTTTCAGTAGCTTGCCCAAGGTGTTCTATCCACCTGGCAGAGCAGGAACACCACCCAAGCAGTCTGGTGAGGTCAGGCACAGAGCCATAACCACTGTGCTATACAGACTTCCAGCCATCATGAGAGACCATGGGTGCTAGACATGAGGGTAGTTTCCGGGTGGCCTGAAGGGAGGGAAAGCTTTAAGGTGTAGTAGTTGGCAAGACTTCCTTAATTAATTGGGATGTGATCGTGAAAGATGGGGAAGAGTAGAAAATGCTCTGAGGGGACTGATCTTGCTTGGATAGCAATGTGCACCATGATGCCACCAACAGAGACGTGCACTGGTTAAGCAAGTTTCAGCCAGAGGACCCAGTGGGTTACACAGGAAGCAGCTGGAACTTTCCCACGGACGGGTGATTTGATCAGTCCCCCAACACAACCAACTGTTACTTGATTTGGGGGCAGATTACTACATAATATGACAGAACAAACCATGTCTCTCTACTGGTGAGAAATTTTTGATAGCTCCTTAGCAAATTCCAAACTCAGTACAAGTTCCTTTTTCTGGGATTACAGAAAAAAAAAAAAAAAAAAAAAAAAAAAACCTGTGTAATATAGTTTCAATAACCCTCTTCATCCTAATCTCTTTGTTTTCCTACTAAAAACCCATCTCCAATTAACTGAGCTGAGCACAGGGCTGGGTCCCTGATGAGTGCTCTGTCATTTAGACCCTACATAGTCTATTGGAAATGGCATGGATTTAAATATCGGAAGGATTTGGTTTGAATCTAGGCTGCTGTACTTAGTGTACTTCGGTGAGTGCTTTGATCTCTCTTGCCGTTTCTTGGCTAGCCTGGTATGAGCTCTGACCTACCATCTCCTGGAGAGGATCAAAGTAGAATGACCAACATTTATTGTCCTATTGCTAATGTCTCGAATTTTTCTAAGGTCTCTGTAAGCAGTTTTTTTGTTTGACTCCCCAGGAACCAAAACACAAGATACCATTGTACAGATGTAGAAAACTGAAGCACAGAGCAGTTAAACCACTTCCTCCAAGTCACACTTGCCTAATTAGGACTGGGTGCGAATTAAATCCCAGGTGCTCTGACTCCATTCTATTAATCAATATTGTGATCGATTATAATGAGATTGCTAAAGTGACTCAGATTGCTTATCTAAAACACCTGGCACATGACAGCCCCTCCACAAATGGGCATGGCTGTCTTTCAATAAAACTTTATTTACAAAAAGAAGTGGTGGGCCAAGCATAACCAGGAGGCTGATTCTTGACTCTCTGCTGACTCTTGACATAAATTGCAGTAAAATACAGAAAATAATTATGTAGTGATGGGTTTTCTTTTTTTAATGTAACGTAGTTAAATTAATTGTAAGCCTGAATAATTTCATTTTAGATAATGGCTCTGTTTAACAATTGGCTCATGGAGTTTCTGAAAACTTAGCAGCCAGCTCTCACAGGCTCACGCAAACCTACTTCCCAGTTACAATTCCAGTCCCTGCCCAGCTGTGCGAACTGGGGCAAATGATCTCAGTTTTTTCACCTGGGAACCAGAAGCGGTTCCTACCTAGCTGTGCTCTGAAATAATTGGAAATAATGTATACAAAGAGCCCAGCAGCTAGAATTCAGTAACTGGTGCCTATAACAATGAAAAAGGAGCTGCATTAATGATTCATATTTCTCTTTGGTTATGGCCTTCAGGCCAGTTCATAAAGGATAGAAGTTGGAAAGAGGGGAGGTGAAATCCAAGGAGATACGACTCACTTCTTTTAAGTGCCTTACATGTACCAGTCACTAGGAAGTGATTCCAATCCTTTATTCACTGAATCTTCATGGCAAACCTTTGAGTGTATTGTCTGCCCTATTTTACAACTACGAACCACAAGATTCAAAGGGGTGGAAAGCACCAGGGGCACTCAGTTGTCAGGGAGCAAAGCAGAGTTCCATCAAGGTCTTCCTGATTTGAAAATGTCCTCCCTATCTTGTGAGTCAATCCTACTAAGGGCAGCCAGGGTTCTGAGATAAGTCAGTGGTATCAACCTGGTAGAAATCAATTTTATTTCAGTTAAACCCTTGGGTTTGAATTAAATTCAGAGACCCATTTTATTGAATAGCTGGATCAGTTGGTGCTTTACACTGGCAATAAATGCAGGCAGGCTAAATCACTAGGCATATATTGAATACTGAGCTAGGAACTAGGGATGTTCAGATAAATGACATAGCCCCTCCTTGAAAGGGCTCATAACCCAGCCAGGGAGACAGACCGATCAAATAATGAGGATAGCAAAGGATTTGATAATGTAGCAGGGCTATGGGAGAGATCATATGAAGTGCAATTAAAGAATAAAGGTTGTCAAGACGTGCTCCTCAAAGGAGAACTTGCAATTCCCAGACAATTCTTGTTTCTTATCTCTCCCACTTTCCGGGCACCTGCATGCATTGATAATGATCTTCTTGCTCACTGACACCTGCTTGCTTTGATAATGATCCCTTCTTGCTCACTCTCCTCCTCCCCCATCACGATTTTTCCTACTCCATCCTCTTCATTCCTCAGGACTGGCAGAACTTCTTGTGGAAGCCCTTTCTTGAGGTACACAGGGTGGACTTGGCACCCTCTTGTATGCTTCTCTAGGTTCCTCGGAATGTGTGTTCTTATCGAAGACTTATTACGCTATCCTGCATTGGTGTATTTAGGCATTAGTCTCTCCAATTAAATAAGGAGTTCCTTGAAGGCAGAAGCTGTACTATTTGACTTTGTTTATGTAGCAACAAGCATGACATCTGGTCTAAACTTATGCTCAGCAAATGCCAGGAGAATGAACAAAGGAGCAAAGCCTGAGCTGGATCCTCAGGAACACGAGGGACATGACACTGGAAAAAGGTAGGGAATGGGCAAGGAAGATATAGGGTAACAAATGTTCTGGAAAGATTTTGTGGCCTGGCACACTGGTGGCTCACGCCTATAATCCCAGCACTTTGGGAGGCCGAGGAAGGCAAATCATTTGAGGTCATGAGTTCAAGACTAGCCTGACCAACATGGTGAAACCCTGTCTCTACTAAAAATAATAAAAAAAAATTAGCCAGGCATGGTGGCACGCACCTGTGTCCCAGCTACTTGGGAGGCTGAGACAGGAGAATCACTTGAACCCAGGAGGGGGAGGTTGCAGTGAGCTGAGATGGTGCCACTGCATGCCAACTTGGGCGACAAAGTGAGACTCTGTCTCAAACAAACAAACAAACCAAAACTTCAAAAAAAGTCTGAAGATATTACCACTAGCAAATGTTTCTCTCTTTGTCTTTTCCTTACATCTCATAAAAAATAACACTGTCTTTCACTTATGGTATTTTTTTCCCCCAGAATCTAATTTTTATATCTTTAGTCAATTACAGATGCTTCCTGAATGTGAGTCTGAGACTCACCTAACGCTATTTGGGTACAGTCTAGCAACCACTGGGAGTGATTAAAACTTGGTTGTTTCTAGCCCTGTTCCCTTAGTTATTCCTTGCCCACCAACTGACCATCTGAGGCAATCTCATGAATGGCTGTATTAAAAATACACTGCAATTCCATGCCAAACACTATTCATTTATCTTCCATCTGTTTAAAAATGTATTAATAGATACAATTTGCTCTCTGGGACCTTTGGCTCCTTCCCAGGTTGCTGATTATTTATTTATACTGATTGGCTGGGATTCTTTTTGGCAGGATGATTATAATAAGACCTATCTTTCTCTTTGCATGGTGGAGTGGACGACTCACGCTACTTTTCTCTTAGAATCCTCCAGGCAGCATTCTGTCAACTTCAAAATGAGTGTTTCCATTTCAATGTTCTTCCTTCTCACAGCATAATAAATTCTGGAATCAGTGACTTCCTTCCAATTAAGTCCAATTCCCATTTGTTTTTGACTTCATGACTGTGGCCTGTGGAGGACAGAAAGGATTAATAATAATTTACAAGTGAGGCAAGAATTTAAACTGAGCACATCAGAGGTGGTCTGATTCTGCTCCACAGCCTCTGAGGCCTCAGCTAGTAAGACTGGAGAACAGCTTGGGTGACAGGGACAGCTGGGAGTGGTAATCATCTGGAGGCTTCCTCACTCACAGGTTGGGGGCTTGGGCTGGGATGACTTGAAGGCTGGGCTTAGCTGGCATTTTCAAGTGGAATGCCTGCATATGGTCTCTCCACGTGTCTTGGGCTTTTTAGAGCATGGTAGCAGGGTTCCAGGAGAGTCCAAGAGACCACGGTAGAATCCGACCCAGCCTTAGAACCCACACTGCTACCTTGTTTTCTTACAAACATGTCAGCTGAGGGTCAAGATGATTATCCATATCACTGCACGGGCCTCCCAGAAAAACTAGAGTTCCTTTATTTTCCCAAATTCTTTCCTGTGAGTGAGTAATAGAAGCACTGCAAGATAATTGTCTTTTGTTTAAAGAACACTGGATAAGGGAATAGAATGAGGTTGCAATTTGGTTGTTTTGGTTAAAGAAGGAAATGCGATTGTAACATTATGATGGAATTTGATTTTCGTTCTCGCTATGTACTAGGCACAAAATCAAAGAAAATGGTTTCATTTTATGCTTTTATTTCCACTTGAAACGTGGGAGTCATACACAGAAAGGTTAAACAGCTTTCTTTCAATTACATGGCTAGTAGTAGGTAAAGTGGGACATGGCGTTTTGAATCACAGGAATTGGTATGGGCAATATCAATTACATGAGGAAGTTTGAACTTCCTGCAGGTGAATGCCTGTAATATACACATTCATATGGTGACTATCCATTCACTTGCTAACTTCATTAACAAGTATAAGGTTGGTGCAAAGGTAATCGTGGATTTAGCCATTACTTTCAATGGCAAAACCACAATTACCTTTGCACCAACCTAATATTTACCAACCACCTGTAAGTTGGTTGAGCAGGATCAATTCTAGACAACAGAGCAGGGCAGTGAATAGAAAAACCCTGTGTCCTTGTCAACCTTACATCTTAGCAGAGACTCAAGCTGGTTCCACCTTTTTGTGAGGAGCTCATGCAATTTTCCCTGTAAAGGTGCAGTTCACTAAAGGGCCTCACATACCTTATCAAAATAGTATGAAGAAAAAAAAGTCTGTAAGTTTTTAATATGACACTTCAATTGTACTCTTTTCCTAAAGATTCTTTGCTTACTTCCACAAGTGTGCAGCTTAAGGGCATTTAGAATTATTTCTTGTAGATATTCAGATATATTTTAGGTGGAGCCATAGGAAATTGTTAATATTCACCCACTCTTTTTTTCTTTTTTGAGACAGCATCTTGCTCTGTCACCCAGGCTGGAGTGCAATGGCGCGATCTCGGCTCACTGCAACCCTGCTTCCCAAATTCAAACGATTCTCCTGCCTCAGCCTCCCAAGTAGCTGGGATTACAGGCATGTGCCACCACGCCCCGCTAATTTTTTTTGTATATTTTTTGGTAGAGACGGGGTTTTACCATGTTGTCCAGGCTGGTCTCGGACTCCTGACCTTGTGATCCACCCACCTTGGCCTTCCAAAGTGCTGGGATTATAGGCGTGAGCCACTATGTCTGGCCTACTCTTTTTTTCAAAATTTTTATCTCATGTAGGCTTTTGGGGTACAAGTGGTTTTTTGTTACATGAGTGAATTATGTAGTGGTGAATTCTGAGGTTTTAGTGCACCCATCACCTGAGTGGTATACCTTGTACCTAATGTGTAGGTTTTTGATCCTTACTCTCCCACCTTCCTCTCCCTTCTTAGTCTCTAAAGTCCATTGTATCACTCTGTGTGCCTCTGCTTACTCACAGTTTAGCTCCTACTTATAAGGGAGAATATACAGTTTTTGGTTTTCCACTCCTGTGTTACTACACTTGGAATAATGACTTCCAGCTCCATCCAAGTTGCTGCAAAAGACATTATTTCCTTCCTTTTAATGGCTGAGTAGTATTCCATGTACTATGGAATGTAAAAGAAAAAAAAAGTATATATATATCACATTTTCTTTATTTCCTAAATAGTTGATGGGCATTGAGGTTGGTTCTACATCTCTGCAATTGTTAATTGTGCTGCTATAAACATACAAGTGCAAGTGTATTTTTCATGCAAAGAGTTCTTTTCCTTGAGGTAGATACCCAGTAGTGGAATTGCTGGATCAAATGGTAGATCTACATTTAGCCCTTCAAGGAATCTCCACACTGTTTTCTACAGTGATTGTTCTAGTTAAGATTCCTACTAGCAGTGTATAAGCATTCCCTTTTCCTCATATCCTGCCAACACCTATTGTTTATTATTATTATTATCATCATTATTATACTTTAAGTTCTAGGTACAAGTGCATAAAGTGCAGGTTTGTTACATATGTATACTTGTGCCATGTTGGTGTGCTGCACCCATCAACTCGTCAGCATCCACAACTTGTCATTTACATCAGGTATAACTCCCAATGCAATCCCTCCCTCCTCCCCCCTCCCCATAATAGGCCCTGGTGTGTGATGTTCCCCTTCCCACACACCAGGGCCTATCCCAAGTGATCTCACTGTTCAGTTCCCACCTATAAGTGAGAACATGCAGTGTTTGGTTTTCTGTTCTTGCGATAGTTTGCTGAGAATGATGGTTTCCAGCTGCATCCGTGTCCCTATAAAGAACACAAACTCATCCTTTTTTATGGCTGCATGGTATTCCATGGTGTATATGTGCCACATTTTCTTAATCCAGTCTGTCACAGATGGACATTTGGGTTGATTCCAAGTCTTTGCTATTGTGAATAGTGCCGCAATAAACATACGTGT